>NC_068940.1:101947434-102268937 GCF_026419915.1 Harpia harpyja | reverse complement strand
TTCTGTGGCTTCCACTTTTATCTTTCAGTGGCTTCCACTGTGCTGCAGAAAGATGCCTGTCCTGATGCAGTGCCCACAACCTCTCCTACTGAAACTTAGGTGGGGTCACTCCTCTTTCCCAGCTCTTCCTCAGCAGGAGAGAGGAGGGGTGCCAGTTACTAGAGCTCAGTAAGGACCAATGCTGCTTATTATGGGAGGTCTGTTGCTGCCTACAGAGATGTGAACACTTTCCTTTGTCTCCCCAGAGACTGTCCTAAGAATCAAACCACAGGCTCTTTGGAAAGTTTCCATCTCATCTGCTCAACCTCTTCTACTTTACAGAAAGGAGTGAGATTCACTTGCTGGTTAGCACACTCCCCTGCGGCAGAGGTGGAGGGGGTCTCTGCTTTCAGGGCTGCCTGTACTTCATATTAAAAATGCTCAGAAGAAATTGCATGATACATTCCCAGAGCGAGGGCTGGACATCCACAGAAAGTATGGAGTTGCCCTACTTTTAGGCAATCACTGGTGATGGGAAGGCTGGAGAAGGAAGTGAGAGACCCTGGTTTAATGACTTTCTCTGCCTCAAGGAATTCAGATCCCCATCTCCCACCTCCCAGGAGAGAGTGCCAGCCATGGTCAAGGGCTGGCACTAGGTCATTGGAGATCTAGAGGTGACAAGACTCTGAGAGCAGCTGGGGCAACTCATGGAAATATAAATAAAACTTCTTTGAAGCAGATTAGAAAAGTCAAAGAGCAAAAAGAAACCAAAAGAGTGAATATAGCATGTTTAACCTACTGACTTAAGTTGATAAGCATGCACCAGATGCTTCCAAAATATAGCCATTCAATGAAGGAATTGCACTCCTTCAGGCATCAGTGTAAGACAGCACCCAAAAATGTCAAGATTGAGGTGCTTTTTGAATGCCAGGTCCTGGTTGGAGCAAAGTTAACCCCTCACATCAGGCATTAAACTATGCCCAGCTGCTCATTCCTTCCACGTCTTCCATGTACCTTTGAAGATCTTTCTTGCACAGGCTATTGTCAGGTCAGAGCCACCACTGAACTGGAGCCTAATTTAGGTCTTCAGTCACTTGTCCTTCCCTAGGTGGTCAGTGGAGATCATGGAGGTAGGCTGATTCTCCCTCCATAGGGGTTTATTTGCTCCCAGGGAATACTTTCAGGGCAGAAACTGAGGTGGGCATAGAGTTCAGCACACCAGGACTAAGCAGAAGCTTGCTGGGGTGGGGCTTGCAAATTGCAGGGCTGGAATTGAATGTCCTAAATCCAGCTCGAGCTGGCCTCCAGCCTCCTGATAGCACAACACAGCTCCCTTGTGCCCTGAACGTTAAATACCTTGCAACTCTCTGGATACCTCCCAATGATGTCTTTCTAAAGTGGAAACTCAAGGAAGTTTCTGGATAAAACACTACTCTGTGTTGAATCCCACTGCAGTATCTTTTAGTAGAAACCCAATGTCTCTCTGAGAGTCTCAGTCAAATATTTTGGTAGCTCCTGTAGTTGTTCTTCTCTACAGCCTGACAGCCAGCCACACTGGTTGCACAGCTTTTGGTTGGAAGAAATCCCAGCTTTGTTGACACTGACTTCAGTCAACTTCAGAGGGCCTCTTAACTCTGCTTTTGGGCTTGTCAACACGTGTTGGACTGAGACACATTGCCAGCAGGCAGCTCCTTCTAGAAAACATTATTTGAATCCAAATTGTCTCCCAGGCAATTTTTTTTAAACTTCATATTGTGTGAGTTACATGCTTGTCAGAACGGAAAATCTGGATTAGTCCCTCATTGTTCACATTTACAGAAGATCATCCCCCCATTCCTGCCCCACCAACCCTGAAAATATCACATCCTGATCATTCAAATGGCTTCCACATGGCAATGTACAACCAAATTTAACTTGGTGCTGCTGAATAATAACCATATGTGAAGACAGACAAGCACAATAGTACTTGGAGATCATTTATACTTAGGAAAATAACTCCATAAGGGGCAATTTTTAACTTCTTTTACCTGAATGATCAAATGCCGTTATTGGTCTTTAGCATGTGGAAAGCTTACACTCCCCCTTCTGCCTGTGGTCTCCAGTAGCAAAACAACACCTCTAGTTTGACATGGATATTGATATATTTAGTTCTGTTTAATCAATGCACGCCTGGTGTTCTCAAGTTAGATCTCTTTAAAAATACTTCACCACTTGCAAAACAACAAAACCCCATAGGAAGCAGCCCTTGTATATCCTTCAGATATTTTCCACTTTATTCAAAGGAGAAAGTGGGGAAATAGCTTCAAAGAGAGAACTTTGCTCGTCACTCAGTAAGCATAAGACCAAAGACTAGTTTTATTACAAGCCCTGTTTTACCAGAAGATATTTATGAAGACCTAATTGAAGATGCTGTAGTTTGCAGAAATTATAATTATTTACTTGTATTAAAGAAGAATGTAGAGACTTCAAGAAGGTTAAGTTCCATGGTACTAGGTTTTGTACTAACAGTTGAAGACATCTAGGTTTTTGAAGAAGATCTGCTCCAAACAGTCCAGACGCAACACAGAAGTGTGAGAAGAGAAAATAATCAGAGAAGAAACAATTTTATCCAAGAGCTTAGAGAAGTCAACAATAAAACTGCTTTTTCTGCCACAGCGCTTGGTGCACTCACGGGGTAGATAAATGGGAGGGAAGTCTTTGTCTTTACTCAAATGTTTAGATTTACCTACTGATTCAGCTAATTCATCCTCAATTTTTAATTCACAGAATCCAAGTGCAACTGAGCTGGGCAATGGCATGTTGGTACAGAAAACCCACCAAACTCCAACACATGAAAGGTCCATCCTATCACTGGAAGTAGAGGTGAAAGGAGGAGGAGAAAGATTGTACAAAACACATTGTAACCTGGTTTATCCCTCCAGCTTCTGTCAGTTGGCAGCTCCGGGCTTTCTGAGGTGGAATTTGGGTGTGAACCATCATGCCTAATGATATCCTTCATAACTGTTTAGTCTTTTTTATGTACACTTAAACAGTTGGTCTCTGCAGCACCCAGTGGCAACAAGTTCCATAGTTTTATTAGGTGGAAAATACGCTCTTTTGTTTGTTTCAGGTATGTCACCTGATCATTTCACTGGGTCAAAGTAGGTCTTGCATTTTGAGAAAATGTGAATAATTGTTCACTCTTTTCTTCCTCCTTTCCATTCCTGATTTGGGTGCCTTCTAACTTTTTCCCTCACTGTCATCTGCTTTCCAAACTGAAAAGACCCAGCCTGACCAGTCCCACCAGCTCTTCCTTGTGATGGAGAACAGGGCACAAACACAAGTTGTCACCTTCCATGAGTCAGCACAACTTCACCAGTAGCTTCGACCAATGGCTTCTGCTCTGGGCCCACACAAGGAGGATGGAGGTCATGGAGGTAAATGTCAACCAGGCTGGGGGAGCAGGACAAGAAGAGTTAGAAAGAATGCAGAGCTCTGAATATTGTGTCTGCTTCAGATGCAAAAGCCCTTCAAGCTATTAAATGGGGAAAAAAGTGATTAAAAAAAAGTAAATATTGCTTGCTTTTATCATAGGAAACCAAGCTTCGAGGTTTTTGTCCATCATGAATAAACAGAAAATAGGATTGCAGTTTGCAGAGTGTTTTGAAATTTTCTAATTATTTTTCATTAAACAAGGTCTGGAATAAACTGCTGTGGTTTTTCCCCACGCTTTAATTTCCCTTATGTCGGCTTCATTTTTGTCTCCCTTTTTCCTAGACATTTCAAAAATATCTGAAGATCAAGTGGCTGAAATTGAAAATGAAAAGGAGACGATGAAAGGTAGAAGAGGCAAAAAGAGAAAAGAAGAGGGGAAAAAAAAAAGCTTGAAAAGAATTTCTCCAGAATGCAGACGATGGGTATTTTCAGTGCTCATTGGAAAGGTCCCATCAAGGTTGTCACCTCAGCCCCCATGGCTGCGCTCAGGGAGCACTTCCCTTTTTCCCTTTGTTTGCAGCCCATCAGACTCAAAGCACCATATGGAAATGACTCACATTGATCTCACTGCAGATTTGGACCACAACCACTCTTCCCTAAGTCTCATCGGAGACCAGGATAAAACTTCTTTCTGCGAGTGAAAGCAATGGTCCCTACCTATAAAGCTAACACCTGACATTAGAACGATGGGCAAATGTCCAAATATATGACAACCTTAATTAAAAGAAGTTTTCTCAGGAAAAGCTGGAGATTATTAAAAAAGAAATGCTTAGCTAGGAAAAACCCTCTACACTGCTATGCTGAGCATACTGTACTATACCATTAAGACATGCAGAAGTACATTTAAGTTGCCTGACAGCAAGGTTACAGCATAATCTGCGATTAACTTGCCTCACATTGTCAGAGGCTATCAGTGACTTCAGAAAAGTCTGATTTCTGCCTCTTGCCCTGTGTCTGGCAAAGCATCACATTGGGAAGCTGTTCCCATCCCAAACAGCTCTCAAATTTCCAATTCATCTTAGCAGGACTCTGGGACCCTGGATCCAGGCTGTCCAAGGCCAGCATCTACCTGATTCTCCACAGTCCACAGACCTCTCTGCAAGGAAAAGTGTAGCTTAAAATATGCAATTTGTTATTTTCTCATCAAAGACAGCTCCACCAGCTCTCAGAGATCTGTGCTGAAATGGATTTTTTGCTCCAGTGGACTCCATTATCTTTTTCCATGATTTTGCTCACCTCTGTCAGTGGACATAGGTTTTCACTGTAATTATTCAGTATGCAGGGTGTGCTGATGAGTTCTTTCTGTCTCAGGGCATTTCTTTCCTTATTTGGAGTCAGTCAGGGCCTGAAGACGTCAATAAAGGTCTGGGGACAGAAACAAAGGGATAAGAAAATGGAGTGCAAGGAAAAACTTCTGGGCTACTGAGAACGGTGGTGTAATGTTGCAAAAATCTCCATCAGCATCTTCAGATGTTCATACAGGAACACTGAGTGACCTAAATGTGCCCAAGTCAGCCGCCGCTCAGAAAAGCCCAGTTTAAACATTAGAACTGCACAGGTACTGGGAGTGTTTTTAAAGAGTAAGGGTTTTTTCACAGGATAAGAAACAAAGCCTTGAAATACTAAATACTTTTTACAAGCTTCAGGTTGGTATTATACAGACATAGGATGATTAAACAAGTTACCCTTTAGTGTGATTCAGTGATCAGAGGAGAGAACTGGGAGTCAAGACTTCCCATTTATTATTCTATTTACCTTTAAACATATCCCCAGTGGGATCCCTGCCTTCCACAGACATCAAATGCCCACAGCTCCTCTAGACTTCAATTCGAAGTGAATGCGTTCAGCATCTCCACCGTGTGGACCTTCTGTCTCTCTTGATGTTAAATTAGCCAGTGCCAAAATATGGTTAATGCTACTGACCTTCTTTGGTAGATTTTGCACCTTTGTTTGCAGAGCAACTTGAGATCCTCAAATTGGTGGCTCCAAAGGTGCAAAAATATTGCAGTGATCCTCCTAAACTAACTAACTGTGATAGTTAATTTGCAGAGAGCGCTGCCAGCTCCAGAGCTGAAAGAGCAAATACGTCCACAGCCATGGTGTCAGGCAGCCTGGCAGGCGAGTTCGTAACGTAATCAGAAATGCTTTTTAGCATTGTTTTATCCCAAAATCAATAAAGGAAGCCTTTCAAAATTACAGTTGAAGAAGCACAGTCCTTTGCTCTGTCTCTGTGCGCTTACGCACCCTGTGCCAGCAGAGGCAGAGCCTGTACTCTCGTAAGCAGGTGACAGAAGAACACAGATTTGATTTGGGCCACAAAATGCCGACTGTAATGGATCCTGAAACCAACAGCAGAAGGGTTCTGGTGTCTTCTGTGGGGCACGAAAACCAGAAAAAAATATCAGCAAGTCAAATGCAGAACCAATGCAGGGGACAGGGCTGGGACTTGCGTGAGTTGTCGAAAGAAAAGGGATGTGGATGGATAAGGGCGGGGGGAAAGACAACAAGAGGTTTTAGATGATTGCTTTTCATTGGCCTAACTAGCAATAAAAACAAATTGGGCAAGCTCCTGAGAATTGTTCTTGGATAATCAATCACAGAAAACAGAATTAGGCAGAGGCACTAAGCAAGTGGCAGGATGTTAATTCAAGCTACATTTTTAACAGCCCTGGGTGAATAACTTTCAACAAAGTATTTCCTAGCTGAAGTTTATGTACTTCTCTTCTATTTTAACCTTTCCTTGCCACCTGGCCTAATGCAGAATACAGTTATCTCCAAAATTATTCATTACTTGGGATTTTGCACTGGATTTCTTCTGTTGCATATTCAGGATAGGTAATATCTCAGCGAAGGGCCTTCTTTAGCCCAGAGCCCCAGACAGCCAGTAAAGCCACCACTCCTGAGGAAAAGGAAAGTATATTGGGTGGCAGCTACTTCAGGAGAGAGGGTACCCCCGCAAGCACCCCTATTCCCTGCCTTGCACGGCTACTGTGGTGCTGGTGCTCACCTCCTGCAGTGAGGTTCGCAGGGTGGCTGGAGGAGGTTGGGAGGTCTGCAGGAAGGGCCATGGAAGAAGAGCAGCTCCACGTCAATATTACTAAATTCAAATATCCAGCTCCTCGAGTGTGTCCATCCCTGCTTCTAACCTATTCAAATACAGCCGGGTGGGAATAGTGTGATAGCAGACTTCTTTCTCCATGCAGTCCATGGCACGCAGGCAGCGGATTGACCATACCGACCAAAAACCCTCTCCCATACGGATTTGCCCCAAGTCTCACTCTGTGTGTACTCACTCGACAGCATCCTACTCCTGGCAAGCTTCTAGCAGTGCTCCTGTAATAGTACAGCACACAAATGCTGTTGTACTCATACTAATATTTCTTCTCCACAGTTGGAGAAAGTCTGATCTTAAAATTAGGTTTCTGCTGGGAATAAAAATAGTCACTCTGAATATTCAGTGTTTGTTTATATTTCACTGCTTCCACTAACATTCCTGCCATTTAATTTGTTTGAAAGACTATTCAGAGGAAACTAATATGTGGCATGAAGACAGGAAGAGCTGTAAAATGCCGTAATCTGAGCACATATTCAGTAACGTTATCCACATTACTTGCTTGGCTCTATTATTTAAAGTTCAAGTCAAAGGGGAAGTTTTGTTTTTAAAAACAAAGACTTCCACATGTATGGACTGTATCTCCTTTGCTCAGAAGCTCTGCTTGGATCAGATGGGTTCAGCAATCTGCATAAAAATGAAGAACAGCAATATTGCACTTGCAATTAGACAGATTTGGCCCTGATGCAAACACAGTGAGCACAATTCCCTGGCTTCAACAGGAGTTGTAGCTGTTTGTTCCAGAGTTGTAGATGCTTCTAAGTTTGCTAGTCTGTAAGTGTTATCAACATTCTTTTTTAAAAATAGCTGCTTTTGGAAACACTGACTTGCATTTGAGTTTCCAGCTTCTGAGATTTTAGGCAGGCAGCATTTTCAAATATAAGATCACTGCTATAGTCTGAAACAGAACAGAGAAAAATCACAGTTTGACTTAAGTCAAATATAAAAACTTAAGCACAAATACTAGGAAAGAAAATTAATGCAACAATGTTTGTATATGATACAGAGCGTTTCCATTAAGTTTACTACTCTGAGTGGGATACGGTGGTTTCTGTGGATCATCAGCAACATTAAAAGACACAACATTAATAATGTATGACCTTTCTTTGGAGAAAGTGAACAAACAGAGCATCTGAGCTTCAAGTATCTGTTATTCCTGATTGGCTTGTTATAAAAATTCCCTTTTTAAAACTGAAATAGTAAAATCAAAGCAATTTTGCTGTGAAAAATGTGTGTGCTAACAAAAAAGAGATTCCCTGCATAGTGTATTGTCGTGGTTTAACCCCAGCTGGCAACTAAGCCCCACACAGCTGATCGCTGACTCCCCCACGGTGGGATGGGGGAGAGAATTGGAAGAGTAAAAGTGAGAAAACTTGTGGGCTGAGATAAAGACAGTTTAATAGGTAAAGCAAAAGCTGCGCAGGCAAGCAAAGCAAACCAAGGAATTCATCCATCATTTCCCATGGGCAGGCAGGTGTTCAGCCATCTCCAGGACAGCAGGGCTCCATCACGCCTAACGGTGACTTGGGAAGACAATAACGCCATCACTCCGAACGTCCCCCCCTTCCTTCTTTTTCCCCCAGCTTTATAGGCTGATCATGACATCATATGGTCTGGACTATCCCTCTGGTCCGTTGGGGTCAGCTGTCCCAGCTGTGTCCCCTCCCAACTCCTTGTGCCCCCCCAGCCTGCTCGCTGGTGGGGTGGGGGGAGAAGCAGAAAAGGCCTTGGCTCTGGGTAAGCACTGCTCAGCAATAACAAAAACATCCCTGTGTTATCAACACTGCTTTCAGCACAAATCCAAACCATAGCCCCATACCAGCTACTATGAAGAAAATTAACTCTGTTCCAGTCAAAACCAGCACATGTATACATAAATACAAGAGATTTAGCCTAACCTTCTGGTCTCAACTTTTGTATCTATACAGTAGTTGCTCAGAATGGGCACTCTATTGTGAATATTAACTGCAGTGGCTAAGGCAGGCCTGGGGCTGATAATTATAATTTGGTCCCCTGGATGATTGAGAAGCCTTACATAGGACTGCACAGTGCAACTTTAACAGCCCTTCCCGATGCCTAACTAGAAAATCTGTTTCAAAGGGGCTCCATGAATTGTAGGGTACAGTCAATTAACTTGAATATTAATTATCTATAATGAATGTACCCTTCTTCGGGGCTTGAAAAGAAGCAAATTACTTGGAGAGGGACTAATTAAGATGATGTAATCTTGACCATGAAGAATAATTCCTTCCTAGTGACAGAAATGATCTAATTGAAGTATCTCATTAATTAATGTCTCATGAAATTGACTGATAAAATGCCTCTATGAATGCCTCCTGAACTCGGGGCCAGCAGAGCATTGTAGCACATACACTCCCGCTCCAGACCCTATCGCTGACAATATAATTAGGCCTTGGAAGCACGCTGTGTGCTCAGAAGGATTTATAACTCTGCAGTGTGGATAATCTACAAATGCAAAGTTAAGACAATGCAGCTTGCCACTGTGAGATTTCTGAAGTCAATGAGCGAAACCATAAATCAGGTATAATCCAATGGATGACAAGTGAATTCCCCCTCCCACTGGCTTTGTCAGCCTGCACCAAGACCAGTCCCGCAATGTGCCGATAACCCCGTACCAGGTGCTGGCAGCTCCAAAAGGCTTCTTAGCGGTGCCATGTCCAAGCACTCTCTGTGTTAGTTTCCAGCTAAATAAAGTCAGATTACAGGCATCTTATTTTCCCTTTTTCACTAGATTAGCACATGCCTGTGGATTCTAGCTAACGATGCTATAAGCTCCCCGAGAGTGAGCAGCAGGGGAAAGACTTCCCCCAGCTACACAGAAGGTCTTTCTGGGGAGATTGCTGTGTGTGATAAGCAAAGCTTTATCAAGAAGAAAGAGACTGAGATGTTGGAGCAGATCCAAAGAAGGGCAACGAAGCTGATGAAGGGTCTAGAGCACAAGTCTTATGAGGAATGGCTGAGGGAACTGGGGTTGTTTAACCTGGAGAAAAGGAGGTTGAGGGGAGACCTTATTGCTCGCTACAACTACCTGAAAGAAGGTTGTAGTGAGGTGGGGGTCGGTCTCTTTTCCCAAGTAACAAGTGACAGGACGAGAGAAAAATGGCCTCAAGTTGTGCGAGGGGAGGTTTAGATTGGATATTAGGAAAAATTTCTTCACCGAAAGGGTTGTCAAGCATTGGAACAGGCTGCCCAGGGAAGTGGTGGAGTCACCATGCCTGAAGGTATTTAAAAGACATGTAGATGTGGTGCTTAGGGACATGGCTTAGGGGTGGACTTGGCAGTGTTAGGTTAACAGTTGGACTCAATGATCTTAAAGGTCTTTTCCAACCTAAATGATTCGATGATTCTATGATTCTATTAATAAGACTTCAGTGGAGAGACTGACACTCAGGACCAAGTGTAGAGTCTTTTTAGAAATTAAACCTATCCTTGAAGAATAGGATTCCTATTATTGAGGAGTCACAGGAGATGCTTGCGTGATTCATCCATGCAGGTGGAAGATGTTCACCACTGGGACCTCATAGTGAGGGACACCACACCTGCAAGTGGCCATGGCCTTATTGGTGCATCTCAGTGGGATGAAAGATCCCACAGTGCCCATTGTAGCCAGGGTCTGGTGTGGTGACTCACATCCACACACCCCAAGCTGCCAAGAGCCATCTCACATGTCAGAAAAGACTGCTGACACATTCATAAGAGAAGCAAGGAGACAACCCTGCAGTGTTGCTACCTTTCAGATGTGCAAAGTGCTGAGATACCACATAACAAGTGTTATCTAAAAGCTCAGGAAAAGCAGGCAAGTTTTAAAGGGGATGTTCCACACCTTTCCAGTCTGCCTGGACTTTAAACCTCACTTGCCTCACGTTAACTTGCTATAAAGCAGAAACAATAACCAGAGCCCCAGGACAGATCTTTCGACAACCAGTAAATATGTTAAAAATCCATTTTGATTAGCCTGGGGTTATTTGCAAATTTGGGTCTCTGATTCAGGCAGAGTAAATTGGACCTGCAGCCTCTGCAGTTCAGGCAGGCACCTCTCAGCTTATCTTGGCGGAGTTGGTCTGCTTTGAGCAGGTGATCCTTCTTGTAGGCAGCCAGGATGCCCACTTTAGAAGAAGGTAGACCCAAACCTACCCCTGCTTCTGTGAGTGTTTGATTGCATAAAGTGGAATGGAGCCAAAGAGAAATACCGAGTGCATCTCACCCAAGGATAGTTTCTCTCTTAGTGGCTAAAGTCTTCTCCTGGGAGGTGCAGGAGCAGGTGCTGGTTTTCTCAGCCTGAAACAATAGCTGAATTGGGGTCTCCAACACTTTCTGCAAGTGTTCTGAAATATCCACTGCTTTGGAAAGTTGCTGGTCTTTGAGCCCTTTATTTTCTGGACAAATGATCAAAAAAAATACATGCCTCCAGGTTGAAGGGAATGTTTTGATTCATATAAAATGGCATTTGGCGATATTTATTTTGGCCAGATAACCTGAAGGAAAACATAATTTGGTTTAATCCAAATGGTATATATTTTAGTTTGAATGCCAAACTGAAAAAAAAAAAAAAAAGCATTCTTTGAAAGCTTTGGTAATAGTATTTTTCCAATTTTATCTGTTCTGCACTTCTTAGAGACTTGAGCAAAGACCTCTAAAACTGGCAGAGGTTCCTAGGTTCCAGTGAAATATGATAAACAGTAATAAATGGTCTGTGGATGGTATAAAGGGAAATCTGAATCTCAGAACTAACAATGATCAATTTACTACAAGCCTGCGGGAGCTAAAAATCATATAAGGAAACCGTAGAAACACAGCAGCCAGGCAGGCAAACAAGATGAAACGGCCAGTCCAAGGATACAATATTGTTATTTGTTTATGTCTTTTTTGTTAGAGTGAATTAAATGCCCACAGCTCATAAAAGGTTCATCTACCAGTGCCGGAGCTCCTGAGTATCTCATACTATTCCAGCACTAATTACATTTCATAAAGCTACCAAATATACCATAACTAACATTTATTGGCCAATGAAATGTTGCTGTAAGTTAATAATTACAGATATATGTAGACAATAAAAAGTGGAGCATCAGCCTGGACACAGGATGGGAGATTAAATGCTTCTGCTCTTACTGAGTGTTGCTGAGAGGCTAAATTTAAGACCAGAGGCAACAGTGCCCCAGGAAAGCCTTCAGGGATAGAGAAAACAAAATGTGACTTTGGGGAGTTATGCAGGAGAGGGATATTTACTGCACCCATCTGGAATACGCCCAATGCTCTGAGGCTATGGATCCTTCTCGTCTCTGAAAGAAGAGCTCAGATGGAGGTATTGGGACTTCTGCCTCCAGCTGCTTACGCCCAGGTAGAAACTCCCACAACCCCAATGACAGGGGGATTTCCCATTTAGCTGCAAGCACATAAAACCTTAAACTCTTTTCAGAGCACTCAGGTCTATACTAAGCACAGCACACGCATCTCTTCCCTGCATTTCCAGTGCATCCCTGCCACCTCTGCTGGTTATGCAGGGATGGATGGTCTCCTGTTTCGGGGCAGGTTGGGAGTGGGAAGGAGCCTGGCCAAAGCAGAGCTGCCATTTCTCCTGCGAACACAAAGCAAATGTTAGACTTGCTGCAAATTTTGCCATGAGCCAAACCAGCCTTCAGCAGTCCCCTATAGAAACAGAAACGAGGAGGTCACCTCTTCTCCAGTGTTTCACCAGGACAGGGCTGAATCTGCTCCTCAAACCTCAATAAGGAAGAAGCCCAGGAGTCAGTGGCTGATGGTTGCTGTTACTTTTATTTACCCCAATATATTGGAAAAAGTCTGGTTAAACCAAAAGGGAAGCAGAGGGAGGAATCAGCCTCCTTCTAAGTCTTTTTGTCACTTGGCTGCCAGGTCACATCTTCACTCCCCTTGATTCCCATGTAGCTGGTAACTAGATACTGGGTTTTTTCACCCTACATGCTTAGAGCTTTATCTGAGCTGGCCTGCTTGGGTACAGATTCTCCCTCTAAGGCTCTTACTTCCTTA
Source organism: Harpia harpyja (assembly GCF_026419915.1). NCBI lineage: Eukaryota > Metazoa > Chordata > Aves > Accipitriformes > Accipitridae > Harpia > Harpia harpyja. The sequence goes on along the minus strand of NC_068940.1, from coordinate 102,256,345 downwards.
TGTAATGAGATTAAAGCAGACTTAAAAGAGCAGTAAGGAGATGAGGAAGGTCAAAAATGCCATTAACTATAAATAAATGCTCTGTCACTCTGAAGGCACAGCATCATCATGGTTCGGGCAAACCTTCACCTGGCTGAAGGGGTAGTGTTGAGCAGGCTGTCACTCCTCATGGACATCACTGTGGGTGGGAGGGAAGGCTGGGAGAAGAGGGAGGTATCTATAGGGTACTGATGTTTTCCTGCTCTAGCGACTTTCTGCAAGTAGAGACAGTATCTCTGAGTAGCAGGCCAGGTTTGATTATCATCATGACCCCTGTGGTCTTTAAGGTGTTGAATAGAGTAGACGCATGTTCTTGCCAGCTACTATCACTAGAGCACTAACAAATCACAGCAAAAGGCAACCTGGATGGTCTATGCCGGGAAAGCACAATGACAATGCAGCCCCAAAATTTATGGGCATTTTGTGGCTTAAAAGAACACACCCATGAGCCTGGTGACCCAATCAAGTATGTCAGGGAGAAAAACAAACTCAGGAGAACATAAAGAAAATCAGATTCAAAAAGTTTAGGGAACAGCACTAAAGAATTACAAGGAACCACCCTATTTTCACCAATTTTGTCCTCTGTTAGAGTAAGAGATTGTTCAGAGCTACGTCTAGAGCTGTAGTGATGATGTTGAAGGGGACACAAAGTGGGATGTGCCTTAAAAAATGAACCATTGCGCAGTTATAATTGGACGTATGTGTATGCCTATAAAGAGACTTATTGAGTATATCTACACCATCACCCTGCCTGAGGCTGGGCCCAGGCTTGCTCTGCCACGTGCCTTGTGGAACACGCTCTATAGTCAACGGGACAGGTAGGATGCTCCAGACTCAAGATAAAATGAAAACCATGTGTAGGCACTCTGAGGCACAAATAATTCCCAACTGTGGAGCCGTGCAGTTGTGGCTGTAGGAGTAATGTAAGAGCAGACCCAACAAGTCCTCCTCTTACACTGTCTTTCAAGGCTTGCAGAGAGCAGTCTTCTCCCCAGTTGCACCTTGTTTTTTCACACTTGTGGTCACGAGGATTGTTCTGTTTCTGACCAACCACCCTTCCAGAGTCAGTGAAGCTACAAGACCTCAGCACTCCTGAAGAAAAGAAAGATGGTGGTCACTGATTTGTATTTCTTTTGCTTATAGCATAGACCTGCTCTGTGGGGCAGCTCTGTTATCCACAGCCTGTGTCCCGTTTGCCAAGGAGGAGGGGACACAGGGATGCCAAAGAGCTCACCCTCATGCTCCATGAGGAGGGTCCCATCCTTTTCATATCCTACCCCACTACTGTTGAGCCAGGTAAAGTCCCTTCAGAGGCTTCCAGCTCTGTACACATTTGAATTCCCAAAGTGGCAGGATTTCCCCTCTTAGAGACTGTTCTACGGGCTAAGAAATGCGACAGTATAAAGCGTGACCTAATATTCAAACTAAACTGCCCCACCTCCTCAATTTTATCCCATAACTCCTAATTAATCCCCTCTGCAGCAACTGCTCTTCTTCCCTAGCATATATAATTGCTGATTGTTGCCATAGGGCTAATTCCCTTTCATGTATGGTTGACATAAATCTATTCTATAGGGGTGTCAAAGCGTTTGGGAGGTTAAGTTTTGTTTTATTTCAATTCCATGGGGAAAATGTTGTAAAACTATCTAGAAGTTGTCCTATTAGCAGTGCCAGGCACCGTTGGAGTGTAAGAGAGAGGGCATCTCCAGCCTACGTGTAACCATGGTACCACCCCGGTGTATCGGCATTCGCTCCTGACCCCTACAATTTGCAGGTCATTTCAGTACCATAAACGATGAAACAAGATGTCAGGCATTGGGGAATAGCCTCCTGTGAATGTAAGCACATAACTCCCATTAATGTGAATCGGAGTTATGCACATGCATTGAGCTGAGGATGTACTCTCCGGTCTGCAGAGCACACTTGGCAAGTCTGAGTAATCTGTGGTTGATTTTAGTTTTCTCCCCAGAGCTCCTGATGAAGGCGGATGCATGAGAAAGCTGGTGTACAAGGCATTAGCATCAAGGCACAAGTGAAAGAGCGCTCAATGGGATTATTAGTGCTTACGCAGCACAAGTAATGGATGGTGTCCTGTAGGAATACTTTACATTCAGGAATCATGAGTCCAGCCCTTCTTTTCAGCGTAAATCAGGAGTGGTGGTTAAAGCAAAGGGGAACAAAGCTAAAAGCAGAGAAAGAGCTTTTTTCCTTTCCCTTTTTATGGTCAGGAGAGGCTATTTCTTGCTCCCTTCTTCATTTAACTGTTGGTTTAGAGCTGCTTGCGTTGCCTGCGTGCTCTGCACACTCACATCCTTTTCTGTTGACAAAACCCCACTGCTCCCTTGCTGCCAATCCAGCTCATCATCAGTGCTCTGGAAGGATCTGGTCATCACCTGCATGGAGAAATGAGAGGCCCATATAGCAAAGAGGGAGAGAACTGCTGGAGATGAATCCTCACCTGCATGGGATAAGTAGTTGCAGCAGAGGATGATTGATGTATTGAGCCTACACTGGGAGACTCAGGAAAATGAATTCATTTCCTGTTCACACTTTAAGTTAATTTGGATTATTTAATCCACATTAGGCTCCTTTATGCACACTCTCATTCAGAATTAAAGTGTCGCTAATTCAGTTTACAAAGTAAATTAAGCTCAGCCAAATTAATGCTATGTTAAACTTGAATGAGGGTCTATGAAGAGATTTAATGTGGTTTAATTATCCACTTTACATATCAAAAAATGCATAAAATATCACATTAAATGACAAAAACAGTCCCTGGAGCAGGAGGGTCTGGAAGCCGAAGCTCCTCCTCCCAGAAAAGGGCAATGGATGACAGTCAAATGCCTTCTCCTTGGCTTGGGGGTTCTCTGAATTAAATGGGAAAAGTGGAAGCCTTTCAGCAGCTAGAATAGAGGAGGTCAACTCCTCTTCCCTGACCCTCGTCATGACTGTGAGATAATTCTCCAGCTGCTGGGAAGTGCTCCAGCCATTAGGTGAGACCACTCACCTCTCTATTTAGGATACAGACTCTGAATATCTGCTCTATGCATCTCTCGAGGATTTGCACAGCAGGAAAATAGCATCCAGCAGCTCAGCACTGGAGGACCGAGAAGAGACAAAATGGCTAAGAAACCATGGCATTTCAGAAGCGGGCTAAAAGATCTCAGAGCCTTTGGCAGGGCTCATCTGGATTGCCTGAAGGATGGTGGTGATTACAAGGCACTGGAAAACAGCCAACGTAGAAAGAAGGTAGAGAGAGTGGAAAAGCAATTTAACTTCGATTTCTATAAAAATACAAGCACAAAAGATGAAGCTGTTTGTAAATACCTGAGATACCCAAGAACACTGAGCAACACTCAAGTTTGGAATTTTTTTTTAGATCAAATAATTTCTAAACCAATCTGATGCACTTTGGCAGGGTGAATGGAAGAAGAGCAGTAGAGATCATACCTCAGCTTCAGCAGCTTATATTTTTTCATAACAAGGTACAGAAATACAGTCTAGGTGAAACTGCTATTGGAGTATGCAAAACTATCTGGGAAAAAATATGTATTAGTATAGTAGTAATCAGCAGCTCACTTGCAAGAAGGAGGTATATATCAAGAAAAATTCTTCAAGGTTCTGACTGGGATGTCACACTATGCAATATTTTCCTTAACAATTTGGATGACAGCATAACCTTTATGTTTACATATTCACACACACCACCACAGAGGGAGGGGCTACCAGCACGCCAGAAAACACAGGGCTAGAGTTCAAAATCATCCTGGCAAACGATAGAAGTGGTCTGAAAAAATAGGATGCAAATGAGCTTTTGTCCTTAACAAATATCAAGATCAGAAAGGAACAACAACTGCACGACTACAAGCCAGGAACAACAGACTGGGTGGCAGCTCTGCGGAGAAGGACTTGAGGGTTAGAGTGGATTGGCAGATAGATGTGAATCAACAGGGTTATGCTGAAAACAGCAAACACCATGCTGAGGCATGCAAAGAGCACCGTCATATTTGAGATGTGTGAAGAAAGCCTTCTGCTCTGTTTGCTGCTGGTAAAGGCTTTACTGGAGAACTTTTTCACGTTTTGGCCACTGTATGTCAGGAGAAGTTAATTAATGGCAAAGAAAGAAGAGAAGATTTAAATTAAAAAAAAAAAAAAAAGAAAGAGAAAAGAAAACAAACCACAGACCATTACCAGAATTACCAGAAAGCCAGAAAACATTATTTGTGTAGAAGAAGAACAGGGAAGACCAGAGAAGAGAATATGGAAAAGTGGCACCATGGTAGTTTCAAACACATACAAAGGAGCTGCAAAGACAAAGGAGATAAACTTTCCCATGACCACAGTGGGTAGGAGATAGAATCACAGGCCAGATTGAATTAAGGGGGGTTTAGTTTGGGCAACAGGATAACTTTCTTATTCAGTAAGTGCAGGGGTAATCTTTGGAATTAGCATCACTGGAGGATTTTAAAAAACAAGATAGAAAAGTTTTTGTTTGAATTGAAGGGACATAGTGATTGAGGAACACACTAGATCATTGGTTGGGGTCCCTCACCGTCTTTTTATGCCAGAGAGTTTTTAGGTTTTCTCCCATCTTTGGTGGAACAATGTGATTTTGGCCAGATCACTATGTTCCTCTACTTACCCATGTTCCCATATGTAAATATACAGAAACAAAATTCTTATAGCTTTCCAGGAAAAAAAAAATAATGCACCTAGAAAATCTGTCTAATTATGCATCTTCTGGGATGGTGATGACTTATGAAAACAGGAGCTGATCTATAAATTGAGATAACGTAGATCAGAGTCCTCCAACTCATTTTGCATATCTGTAGTAACCATAAAAGAAAGGCTTTGCAGCCTCAACAATTGCCTGGTTTTAGCCTTAAAGCCTCATTTCTTGGGAGAAAATGATTGAACAAATAAAGTTCCTATAAAAATTCCACCCATTTGCAGCAAAGCAAGGACAGGTTCAAGACCACAGGAGTGTATAGAAGTAACCAAGTGTGGGCATCACTTTAACATTGAACCTGCACCCAACTGCTACTTGCTCAAAGGAGACACAAAAAAAATGTGTGTAAACACAACGAAAAGAGGATTGTTTATGTGCCACCCCTATACTAGCAACCATGAACTCTGGCTGATTTTGCTTATTATCCATTAAGGGAAACAGCTATAGGTCATCTCTGTGATTACCTAACACTCAGGAGAAGCAATAAAGCTCAGCTGGAGGTGTCACACTGCAGCAAAAAGTAAAGCAAGCGCAACTCTCATTTTTGTTTTTCACTACATTACTTCAGTTAACATAGTGCACTGTTAACATTAACTCCTGGCCGTATATTGCTTTATAGATAGACAATCAATACTGCAACTGAAATATGATTTTGTTAAAACGTCTAGGGGGCTGTATGCATTTAGCTTTCACACTATTTTCAGAAAATGAACATCAATATAAAAATAATGAGCCTCATAAAATAAAGCCTAGTTCATGTGGCTGAGCTGGCTTTTAAGAAAGGGGGCAGAGATTTATACTAAAGGCATCACAAAAGAAACAGCTTAGAACAACATTCAGCATCTCTTTCAACCCCAGTTGAAGGACGTTCAAGGCCAGCACTGAAATGCAGTTTGCCTTTGCTCGCTAGGGCATCCACTGGGATGGCAATGCTTGGCAGGAGCACTTGGAAACACCAGCAAGAGGAAACTGCAGCAGAGCTTTTGACAGGAATACAAAATGACCTCTTATTTGGAGATCATCATCATAAGTCACATGCCTCATTTTTGTAGTCGAGCTGCTTCTGCTTGTGAAAGAAGAACTCAAGAAGTCAGCAGAGGCCAGCCTGGTTACTGCAGGGCCAGTGAAGAGGACGGGAAAGTCCACGGGACTGTAAGGTGCTGGTACTGGTGGCAACCGAGGGAAACTCCTGTGACTTGGAGCCAGAGCCTTGGACAGCAGTAAGCACTGTTGTCTTGTCATCTGCAACTTTTGTTTGATTTTCCCCAGGATAAAAATACTGGGGGTAGGGTTGGGTTTGAAACGAGATGAAAAGGAACATTCCATGTCTTTGACAGCCAAGTGATGTAACATGAACCTTCATATGCTGCACCTCAGAAAATAAGGAGTGTGGTCATGAAAGTGTGAGCACCACATGCAGAAGACAGTCTGTGCCAAACTCCCTAAGACACGAGCTATACATCAAAGCCAAAAGGAATTAGGACACGTACATTGAAAATGACAGCCTCTCCTTCCCATTCCTATATTTGTCAGGATTTCCTACTACTACTTTTTTTAAACCTTTCTGAAACATTTGTAGTGAATGAAGAGGTGACAGCATTCCAGAAAGTAATGTTGAAAGGGAAGCCTGTAAAATGGCTGAATGACAGTAACCTGAATCAAAGCAGACGGGGGACAGGTCCCTTTAGGATCAGATCCCTTTTAATTTATCTAAAGCAAGTCTTCCTCCAACCCCTCCAGCTCTTTTCACAGGATGGCTTCATTCAGAAATGAAGGTATCAAAACTCTTTCCTAAGCCGTGAACAATCTTCTGTTCGTGGCTTTCCCTTTCCACTCAGGGGACATCCCAGACTGTGATGTCCCGAAGGAAAGGACAATCAAATGTGGAGTTCAGTTGTGACATGTCCAAGTTACACCTCTGATACAGCTAACTCTGACCACACAGTGGTCATTGGTGTTGGCAGAACAGCAGGAAGCACCACAAGAAGCTATGCTCAAGATCAGATCTAAATGGGTATCAGCCCATCAGTGTTCCCCTTAGCAGCAAAAGGGAGGCTAAACATGCGCATATATCAAGAATGAGAAGAAGGTACTTTAGATCAGAGGAGCTTGAAGCAAACTGATCATATTTCATATATTGTAGATGTTCACCTGAGCTTGTATTTGCTTTTTTCTTTTTTTGTGTGGGTGGCTGATATGAATTTACGGAAACTTTCATTTGTTTCAAACCTAATAATATGTGCTGTGGTATTTTAAAAAACAATTAATCATTTTGAGTTTTCAATTAGGGATGTGCATAGACTGAACAACTTGCCACCCCAGCCAGACAGGAGGAGATGATTAAAAACCTTCCCTTTTTGCAGGTGTTGTACAGTACCAGCTGGTTTCTGCTTGCCTTAGGGAAAATCCTTTCATCTATCACATGTTGTGTTATGGGTGGATTATGTCATATCAAATCCAATTACCTCATGTCATGTCAGCTCCTGACATAATGCAACAGAACATACTTGTGAGGTGCAGCTCAATGTAGCAGGATGCGTCCAAAATGTTTAAAAGACGCAGCATTGCCTGCACCCATAGGCTGGTTTTGGGTGCTAAAGGGCCTCTTGGCAGCTATCTTGCCTGTGTCCTTTGCAGGACCAAACTCTGACCTCACTACCCAACCTCTGCATGGACTCAAAAGCTATTCTGAATAATCAAACATCATCTCCAAATCCATTTGGAGAGGAACTCTTAACAGCAAAAGTCCCATTCCGACTTCAAAATTTTCAGTTCACTCTACAGCTCAGGCACAAGGAGAAACAGCAATGGGTACAGAGATAAAGATGGAGGGAGGTTGCAGAAAGGCTAACGCAAACAGAAGTAAGCAGAGAAACACAGGCACACGTATCTCCTTCAAAAGGCAAGCCAAGCAAGAGCCCAGAGCCTGATTAAATCTGGGAGGCTGGTCTGTCTGTTTAATATTTGTTTACATGTCTCCTTTCCTTTTTTTATTTGTCCCAGAAAGGCAAGCTCCCAGGGAAGGAATTTAATGACTATCCTCTCTTATTTAAGAGCGTGTCTGAAAAGAAACTCCTGAAAGGATGACAAGACTGCTATCCTTTCCTGCTGTGAGCACAGGGAATGGATTCCCTTTAATCCTCAGTCCTGCTACTCCGCAACGTGTTGTTCACCAGGTGCACAGGCAACTGTCAACATGAAGCTCTGCCTCTCCATCCTTGCACAGGTTTGCCAGCTCAAAACTTACCTTTTTTCCAGCTCCAAAATCAGACACTCTGCATGTCCTTTCCCCCCACAAAAAGGTGTTAACTAAGCAGGACTGTACAGACCTCAACCTGGTTCTGGTAAGATCTGACTCAACACATATCCTCCACTTTTCCCCTTCATGTCCCAGAGCTGGGTCCAGGGTACAAGTTGCTGCCTACTTCCTAGCTGGGAGGAGTCACTAGATGCTGTCTAGCCCAGCTGCATGTAAATTTGGGCATCACCAGAGTCTGTGGGACATTGGTGATCTTCATGCAAAGACTTAAGGGATCCGATCTTGGCTCGGGTGAGATTGCAATGGTAGGAGAGTAATACTCAAGGCAGGAGTAGGCTAGAAAAAGGCAGGCACCATTCTGGAGTAATCACAGGGCACTTTATCTCTCATCTCTTTCGTATTTTCTGTCAATGGTCTTTAATATATCTTATCTGCTAGGATCCTTCTGTTTTGGTCCAGAACCAGAGCTTACCTACTCTCTCCTTCCCGTTGCCCACACCAATTCCCATACAGTAACTTTTATTCTCATAAAAGTTACTCCAAAATTTCTGAAGGTTGTTCTGCTGGTGTAGGGAGCTGAGGAGAGAGCCCAGAGATGGGAAAATCTCATGGTTTGCCATGGAGGTTCTCCCTTCCAAGCCAGAAATCTTTGCCATGCCTTACATGCCTTTCACATCTTACAAATTCCCTGGGGCAGGAGATGCAACTCCACTTATTTGTTCAGTATATAACACAACATGGCCCAATTATTCCTGATTTATTCTGCAACATAAATATTAAGTAGCAATGTTACGACCTTTTGTTGATAACAACACCAGGGTGATGAGGATTTTGGCACAGGATGAGCAATGTGTCCTGGGAGATTTTCATTATACCCCTGATACTTCATTCACTCTACAAATAACCAACTGAAGAAATCTGATCATCTTGAAGATTTGGACCCTTACCACAGAGACTGTCTCCTTCCTATATCACACATACCTTATATACTCATGTCCCATACTGGCTGTTTTACAGCCACCACTAGCACAGCTCCAGAGAAGGAACTTAAGGTCCCCAGCAAGGTCTCAACTGTGTCATCAAAGCCATCCTCTAAGTCAATGCTGCTGGGTAAAATCTGACTAGCCAGAAGCTGAGAACAGCAGAGACAAGAGAATGATAGTCCAGCCTGGTTAGCAAGTGATGCTACTGTGCAAAGGTTAATAACAAGTAGAACAAAGACGCCTAAAGTTTCTGCCACCTTGAAGTGCCTTGAGGTGTATGTCAGGTCCTATACACCATGCAAGGCAGTTTTATGCAGAAGTTCAAGAAAGAACTCCTGAAGAGGAACAGTGTAGTGAGGTTAGCATGAGACTATACCAGAATTAATTAATTAAGATACTTTGTACAGGTAATGACCTTCTCAATCATTCTTCAAGATACCTGTCTCCCATCGTTCTCTACACAGGGACATGAGGAAACAGTCTGAGTGCAGAGGTTTACAAGACATACCATCCATAAATCATGTCCTCTCTGGCATACATTGGATTATTGCAGTTTCGGTAGCTTTGGCCAGCAGGCTCCCAAAACAGGAGAACAGGGGACTTTATGGGAGAAGATGAACTGGAGGTGGAGCACATGAGAGGTGGGTATAGGTTGCTGCAGGTCTAGGGATAATGGTGAGAATACAGTAAGCTCAGAAGATTTACAGATTTGGCCTGATATCCCAAACTCATCTGACCTTGCTAATCTTCTGCATTTCCACCATCACTTATGATAAAGGGGACCATGAATTAGATGGAATAGTTTTACACACCTTTCAGGAGCAAAAGGTACTGTAATTTACGGAGTCTTTTCTTTCTAGTGGAACAGTGAGTGGCAAGACTATGGGTCTTTGACAGGTTCCATATAACATTAAAGCAAACAGTGAGATAATAGAAATCACATTTAACTGCCAATGAAGAAGAGAAAAACCCAGCAGTTCTTATCTCAGCTTTATTGGTCCCTGCGCAATGCTGTTAGCTTTTACTGTTGTTGATGCACCCAATGTCCATTCCCATAATTTGTGCTTCATTACTTATCACCCGAATGAGAACGTGAGAGGAATCTAGGTGCATCTGAGGCACAGAAATTAAAGGAACTGGAGAGAGACAGCATCACCGCACACAAGTTCTTGCTGTGTATTAGAGCTGGAGAAAAATCTAGTGATACACTTACATGGAAGGCAGGGTCCCTTGCACTTGAGTTTGGGTATAAACCTAATCCATACATGTGCTCTCCTTTCAGTGAACAACAAAACTCTATTATAATTTTCACAAAGAGCCTCCAAATACTCACTTATACTCCAAATTCCTGGCCTATCAGGAAAATCATTGAGTTATATCCCAACACGCTTTTCAGGCAAGAAGTGTCTAAGGTCCTGCTTTCAACGTGCACTAGGACATATATTAAAAATCCTCCAGTGAGCACTGAATGAGCCACCTCAGAGCCAGAAGCCATAGCTGGACCATCGTGAGTGTGCTAAATAGTCCTGCTGAGAAATGGGGCTTGTTAGATTGGGCACAGCACCTCATTAACATGCCCTTGGATGCCAGACGGATCCCAAAGGTGGTCCAATTATTGAATTGCCCTGCACATATCAGGCCATGCTGTTCTTGTCAAAGGTAAAAGTAAACCAGGTAAATAGGACAGGCAGAAAGAAAGGAGCAAATACACCTGAAAGGGCAAGATGGCACAGCCCTCTGCTACTGCAACGCCACAAGTACCACAAGGGTAACTGGAAAAAATTTTGAGCCCTCGCATAACAAAACCAATCAAACCCACCACATCAGAGTGATCAGCAGGATATTTAGAATAAAGACTACCCTGCCCATCTAAGACAGGGCTAATGCCTCTCCACAAAGTCCCTTTTAACCTCTACAGCAACTGGCTTAGTTCAAACAGTAATCTTGCTGATGGTCTCCTGAGGAGTCCCAGCTGATGGACTCATTTCCATTTAGATGCCAAAGCAGCAAAGCATCTATGAACTTCATAATCTTGATCATCTTCAGCCCAGGGAGCCAGAGACAATTGTTTCCCTTCAAGCAAGAAAAACACTTGAAACACCAATATGGGGAAAAGCACTTAACTCTTTAAACTCGCAGTCAATGTCCAATAGCAGCTGTCATTTTTCACACACTCCGGTTTTAGAAACAATATGTTGAAAGGTACTTTTTTTAGTGTAGGAACAACTGGAAGTGCTGAAGCACTGAACCAAGAAACCTTTAATTTCATGCATACAGGACATGGAAGAAAAAACAAAGACTGTAATGGGGTGCACTTGACAGCCCTAGTTATTCCAAGAAGCTCCAATAACCTCCCATGGCATGGAAGCCTTCCTCCATCCCCACCTTTCCCTGAGCCATGTGTCCAACAGTGTCCTGGGGCAGGTACAGCCTTAGTTCCCACAGAAGTCGGGTGAAAAATAGCAGTGCTTTGTAGTCCATGCTGTGGACTACTTCTCATGGTATGTCACATCAGCCATTACTAATGAAGTGACTGAAGCTACTGGAAGCTTATTTAACTCCATACTTGCGATCCAGAGGCTTCTGACTTACTAGGGACCCTTCCACCCACAGCCCTCAGCTAAACAGTCCCACTAATATCTCTCACATGCAAATGAGAACTAGAGCAACTATATGACCAGCTCTGAAAGTACAGCCTGGGGCCAGGATGTGAACCCCAGTCATGCTCCTTCACCCTGGGATCCTCCTGTCTGCCTGGCTCTCCCTTACTCACAGGTGCTACGGCCCAACTAATTCTGCTGGATCTTGAGACTTGATGCCCCACAACGCCACTTGGGTCAAGGATTCAGTTTTCTGGATTCGCAAAGAGCCCAGTGTAAGTCATCATACACACCAGACAGTACAGACCTGGAGTGTCATCGTGGGATATTTTTCCAGACACAGATGTCAGACAAACTCTTAGAAGCCTAAAGAGCCCATCTGTACAGCACCTACATGTGTATTTTTGGTATCTAATAAAAGGTCTGACTTGGTAAGGGGCTGAGCTGTCTCAGCTCTCATTGGTGTTCAAGGCTTTGAAAAATGAAATGAAAGTTGCAGAGGTGCTTGAACGGCTGATTTCTGTCTCCAAGTTTACACTCTTGGGTGCTTAGTTTTAGAAGTGGCAGTAGAGTTTGATGCACCAACATAAGGCAGCTTTGCAATATGTCGGCATCTCTTTCTTCTACCCCTACAGCTGGGCCACCGTGCAACTTGTCGTTTAACGCTGTGCCTAGGCATTTTGAACAATTACCTCCAGGTTAGCAGGAGTGTACCAGCTCCGTATTGATCATTTGTCAAATATCATGCACATGGATCTGCAGCTGGTTAAGAAGCATTTCCTCTAAAAGTCAATATTTATTCATTAACAACCTTTTAACTGGTTAATTGAAAGTGACAGGATGCATTTTGCCTAACAGATTGCATTTTACTGAGTAATTTCTATTTACAGTAAATATGATTGAAAATAAAAGTTCATTTCTGGTATCAGTTTAAAAATGGTATGTGCTTCCAATGATCGTACCATAGGGAACTGCTGGGCACCGATTTATTTGTGTGTGGGTGTGCACATGTTTTCTGAATTGCAGCAACTTAGCCGAGTTTGTCTCTTAATTCGGGGTATCAAAGCAAAGGGACCTTGTGGTGAAGGTGACAGCAAATTGTGTTAAAGAGTGATTATTCTGCTATTTCACCTTCTGGCTCTTTTCTAAGCAGGATTAGATTTTTCTTTTTTTCCCTCTCCCTCCCTCTGGCATCTCTTATATATTTAAAAACCTAAGCACCTAGGGGTTAATATGCTCCAGATAATAGTATGACAGAGATTTAAAAAACAAGTCAGACGCAAAGAACTTTGAACAACACTACTTGCCTTGTGGAAACACTTATAAATGGGCACAGAAAGGAATAGTAGGTGCAAAGAGATTTTATTTCCTCAGTAACAAAGGCATGGGGCTTGTTAGCATGCCGAGCTCTTGCCTTCCCCTTGGCTCCTCTCACTCTTCCAGGTGAAGAGCACGATCCCTTTTGCTTGAAGTGTGTATTACAGAGCAGAAGAGAGACTGAAGCCTCCCAGACTGTATTCCCAGCTCAGCCAGACTCTTGTGGTGTGGGGGAGGTTCTCTGAAGGGTAACTCTGTAAAGGTACCCCCATGAACCCCATTTTACTGTCATCCAACAAGTTTATACCCAATGTGTTCCATTTCCAAATAAATCAACAAGGGAGGGTCTCCCCTCCACCTGCCACCCACCTCACAAACTCACCCTCAGTTTTGGATGTCCAGTGGCTCACGTGTCGAGGAACAAGAAGGTCTCCAGAGCTTGAGCCTAGGAAACAAACCCGCCGAGGAGGCAGGCAGTGGCCGAGAGCCTGCTCACTCCCCGGCTGGGAGCAGGGGAGTCCCATGGCTTGGCTTACATGGAGGGGCAAGGCAGGGTGCAGCCCATCTACCCTAATTTAAGTATCCAAAAGTCTAACTGAGACATATTCACCCTTGGCCTCATTTACAGCCAACGGCGAGACGGGAAGTGATCTCATCCTAAAATAAGCATCTAAGAGAGGTCAGAAGAACCACCCTCTAGAAAGAGCTGTTTTTCTCCACGGAGAAAATGTAAAAGGTTCCTGGAGTGATTGTTCCAGTGAACATAAAAGAAACCCACAATCACCAACTTTAAACGTAAGCACCTCTAAACTTTGCCATGGAAAGCATATCTAAAGCAGATTAAATGACTACTGCTTTTAATTGATCAGTTATCCCAGTGAAGTCCTTTGAACCTGAGCATAAATTCATCAGGCAGCTCCCATACGAGGCTGAGCTGCAGAGGTAGAAGCTGCCCCCAGCTGATGGAGTGGGCAGATGTACCTCTGATTACAAGTAGTTAGCAGATCAGCGCAACAAAAAGATTACATTTTTTAACTGAGATATTCCTCGGAGTCAGAGCCATGCTTTTTGATCTCCATAGGAATGGATAATGAACTATGAAGATAATCCATGCACAATATTTAAATATGAGGCAGAATTTTTATGCAATTTAATTAATAACCACTTTGTGGGGTGGGAGGGAAGACATAATATCATTGCAACAGCCTTACATTTCAGCAGAGATTGCTTAGCAATCTCTGTTTCATAATCTTATCCACGCCAAGACAGCAAGCATGGAGGTACCAGGGAACACGAGGGGGACGAGTCCATTATGGGACACCTCGTCCCCTGTTTTCTGGCCAGGTTTCTCAGAGCTCCCTTTCTTCCAAGGGAGAGAACCGGGAGGAGAAGGTTGTGCTACGCAAATCCTAGGAGGATTTTACCCATCCATATCCATTCCCATATCCTTATCACATGACCACTAATATCAGGAATGTACCAGAACAAGCATTTTCCATGTATCAGTCCTAAAAGAGGGTAACATTTATCAAGCAGTTTCTTCTTTCTTTATCCAGGTGCTATTAGGTTTCCCCATAAATCTCTGATTTTATGGTGGATTTGTCAATAAGTGAAATTATAAAAGCCAAGACACTTTCTTTTTTCTTTTTTCTTTTTTTTTCATTTTTGACCAGTGTTTGATTTCCTCAATGATTTTTTTTTTTTTAAGATAATCATAGAATCATAGAATATCTCGAGCTGGAAGGGATCGATAAGGATCATCGAGTCCAACTCCCTGCTCCTCACAGGACTACCTAAAACTAAACCATATGACTAAGAGTGTCATCCAGATGCTCCTTGAATTCATTGACAGGCAATGTTTTCATTAGTTGTGATCTCAAAAGAAAAAAAATCTTATTGTCACTCAGTCCAAGTTATCTCTTTTCCTTCTACTCCAGTCACTTACACCAGCAGAAAAGAAAAATCAACTCTTCATCTGGCTGCAACCTGCATGCAGCCACAGTTCACATTTCCTACAGTAGAGCTGATATGTTCGCCCTTCACCTAAGAGACAAGCATCCATCAAGGTGCTGTTATAAATGGATGGAGGAAAGAGCTAGATGCTCCTCCTTTGGCCTTTCGGGGCCTTACAGAGGAAGAAGATGAAGTACCGGCACTCCAACCTTCAGCACAACTCAGGACCTTCAACAATGGGTAGGAACTTACCAGTGTTGTTTATCAAAAATTTTTTGTGAACATTACTAGGGCTGACTGTCCAGTTATCTGTTCTTCCGCAGACACCCAGAACATACCTTCTGCCCTTTCACCAGCTCTACCCATCGCAAAGCCACTACTCAGAGGTGTTCCCTCCAGGTAGCGAGGGCCATATGTCAGCTTTTGGAGTTGAAAATGTGTGCCTTAGGATTGTTTCCACTGTGTGAATCCTGGAGGTGGGCAAAGAAATCCTTCCCCCCTCCTGGGCATCCAACCCTCTCAATTCACCTCATAACTTATGACCTGACCTAATATAATACTGGGACAGTAACAGGGATAAATATGTCAGTCCTATATCCAATTTATCAGTTGTTTTCAATGGCTTTGGCTTCAATAATGAGAGGTTCTATTTCAACATTTTGCTTCCTGAACAACCCCCCCGAAATCCTGGTAAAGCTTACAGTGCATGGACTAATAACCTCATTCAAAAGGACAGTGGTAGCTTGAATAGCTCATCCAGTATCTTTTACGTATCGGGAGACATGAAATGCCATCCTTCCAGCGTGACATTACAGGAAGGGGAGCAGTATGTTAAAACAGCACGTTGGGCTCAGCAGAGAGTAGTGTCGCTGCCAAGTACCACAGCTCAGCCTGGAGACAGACCACTTTTGTTTTAAATCTCTCTGGCTACACTTCCTTCAGGATGATGCAATCCTCAAAGCAAATTAGTGTACACAGGAATCTCCATTGCATTGGAATATGTCATTAGAAATAACTATTTTTAACAGTTTTTTACATGGGCTATGACAGAGTCAGCGAGTCATCTGAATACAGAGATGTTGCTCCTCTGCAGTAGCTCAGGTGGTGCCAGAAATCCAGACCCTGTGAATAGTCTTTGAGTCTTTGTTGTTCTTTAAATGCCCTCAGTATGGAAGTGGAAAAAGAAAGGGGAGAGCAGGGAAAGGGTGTTGTGATTGCAGACCAACCTGAGTTGAAGGTTACTGTTATTTTTGCCCTGCTTATATTGGTTGCATTGCACAAGAAAGATTTAGCTCTACAGCCTTAAAGTGGTTTGAAGAACTGAGGTTTTGTTCTTGGAAATCCCTACCTCTCCTCTCTCCAATTCCTACAGAAGACACTACTGATAATCCTCTGTTTAGGGCACTAGCGTGGGACTTGGGAGACCAGAGTTCAGTTCTCATTGCCACAGATGTCCTGGCTGATCCTTGGCAAGTCATTTAGGCTGGCTCTTTAAGGCTGATTTCAACAGGAGAAAATGTCTGAAGAGCTGAGCTTCAGCTGATGCCTCAGTTGGTCATCTCCAAATGCCTTCTACTTTCTCTGGCTGCAAAAAGTGTAATTACATCATAGTGCAAAAAAAAGTCATATGATGGTCCTCAACAGGAATCTCAGCAGTCAGGTGAGAAGCAGCCCCAATGAGGATGCTAGTAGCTGACGCAGACTTTGAAAGCATCAGCATAAGGAAAACAGTACACATGTGAGTTGTCAGGTCATGAGAGGTGGTAATTCACTCTGGTTCGTGTCTTACAGACCCTCTCTGGAGTTTCCTTAAACAGGACAAGCTGTTTCCCCAGCAAGCAGCCAAAAAGGCTGGTTTTCCTCCTGATATTGATTTATCTCTCTAGAGCTAGGAGAGGCGTCATCATATCCAGAGGAAATTAGAGGGAGGTGGGAATGCGTTGTCAACAGAGCTATAAGAAATTAGGAAAAATTGCCTGGGGAAACAAGCTGACTTGCATTTCTTCTTAGAAAGGTCATCAAGATTAGGATTCTTGGGACAGCTTCATTAAAGTCAGTAGAAAACATTAAAAGAGGGGAAATTAATTTGGGCAGCAAGAAATTAAACATACACAGGAAGAGACCTTGAAGTCAGTCAAAAAGGCTCCAAGAGAGAGATGCTGGTACGATTCACCCTGGCTGCAGGGGTGCAAGAAGTCAAGGACAGGGAAGGTCTCCGTTAGGTGGAGTAACGAGGCGCATGCCCTTGCTGCTGGTGCACACCCTCTCGCCCCACAGACACGCAGATTGCTGTGATGCTTGGAAATGACCCTGTAGATCTGGAACCAGGGGAAGGCAACCCTACCCCATAGTTTGGACCAGGCGTGCATTGCTTAATTGGACACCATGGGTCAAGGCCAGTTGAAAACTGATCTTGCCAAGATATGCAGCAGTATCTGTGGAGAATAAATCTCTCTCCCAGAGTGGGGCTACACAAAATTGTTTGGAAGCAGAGCTGCAGCAAGTTGGTCAAGATACAAGTCTTATCAAGTACAACTCCCTGATGAACAGACACAATAAAAGTCCCCTGCTCAGGGGAAGCAGGCTGGTGAAAATACTAACATTTAACTTGGGAAAGAACCGTCTGCATTGAATGATGGGGCAGGGGGTTGTTTAAAAGTCAGACAGACCAAAGAAATGCTCTTCATTGTCAAACTGCTGAAAAAGCCAGAGGTTAGGATGCTGGGATCATGACACCTCACAGCCCAGAGCAGGGTCTTGAATGTAGTCCTTGCAGGTCCAAACCAAGTGTCTTACACATATTATTTCTTAGTTGGCAGGAGTCAGTATCCACGTGTCCCTTTCTTATTTTCTATCATTCTTACCTTGAGAAACTCACCCTTCAAAATTCTCACTGAAGTATATTTGTTTCTGGGAAAAACTTGCTTTTGAAAGATGGGTGTTTCCTGAGTGGTAATTTCTTTGGAATATTCCCATTAAGATCAAATCATAACAGAAGTGGAGAAGAAACTGCATTTTTAAAGCATAGATCCACTGTGTCCTTCAAAGGGAACCCCTGAAGATGCATCTTTCTCCTGGGTTTTCACTGCACAAAGTGAGCCAGGACTGAAACCTTGCACCAATGCACCACTGCCTGTTATCAAGGCCCCATTTCAGCTGGATTTCAGCTTTGCCGCCTAAGCCTATAGTAGCTTCATTATCCTAGGTGGACCTTAAAGCAGCAAAAAATGTAAGAATAGAAAATGACCTTAGGTTGCTCCTGATCATTTTCTCGAGGGATTATCAGTTATAAATAGAACACCCTTACTAGGAAATACCAGAGAGACCTCTTCTCCCCAAGAAGGGCAGGAGAAGACCTTCTGCTCATCCCAGGGCAGGACCAGGCTGGTACAGGGTGACTGACACCAGTGGAGCTGGCTTTATACCAGCTTGTGAGCCACAACTGTGTGATGCTCTAAGAAAAGGCACAGGTCAGACAACTCCCCTCTTTTCATCTTTGTGATTTCTAGCACTACCTAAAAAAGAATTTGACACCAAAGAGGTGTGAGACAGCACGTCAGAACAGAGGCTAATTTAGGATAATTTGGGGCTGTTTTCTGCATATTCAGAAAAATAAAAATTAAACATAAAAAAGAAGAGGGGTTGATCCTGGCCCATTGAAGTTTATAGGTAGCTCTGTTCTGGCAGGGGACCATAAATCACCTGGCACCCAAGTGCAGTGCAGGGAAAGCACCGGCATCTCAACGCCCTCTCCACCACTCAGCAGGATCAAAGAGCCATATGCTCTGTCACCTTCCATTTCCAGATTCACGTACCCAGAAATGAATGGGGCAAGCCTGGCAGAATAAACTAAAGGTCTCCACATGCACCACAGACTTGATGGCTTCTTCTGAAGAGATGCCAACTCTCTTCTTGGGCAACTCTGTTACTTTCTCAAACGCTTTTTGTACATCGTTGCCACCCACATGCATGGAAAATGATGCCTGTGAGCATCCACAGTTAGGAGTGGACACTAAAGGCCTTTCCCTCCAGGGCTCAGGTACTGCATCATTTCTTTGGCCTGACTCCTACTTGCCTTGCACTCTCTGGCCAGCCCTTACCTCTGTGTAGGCAGAGGAAAGTTGCCAGGCAGCTCCTCTATGTTCATAGCAATTTGCAGCTCTGATCCAGGGGATCTACAAAGGACAGGGAGCTCTGCCCTCTCTTTTGCAGGGCACCAAGAAACCCAGGTCATATGGAGCTGGGTGACATGGTTTCTTGCCAGTTCCTCCTTGCAAGGCTGCCGCATGCTACAGAGTGATTAGGAAGACAAAAGTACAGGTACCTTTGTTTAAAAAAGAGAGCAAACAAGCAAAACTGTTTGCAAAAGCTACTTCTGTCATGATAGAGGAACATAATTAATGGCCCTTTATGTGGCACTGAATATGGAGAGTAAATGAGCACCCTCTGATCTCCAGACTTTTGTGTTTATTTCTCTATTTTGCTATTGCTGGGGGACAAGAGTTGCTTTTCCCAACAAGCAGGGCCTCTCACAATAGCAGGTAATTAGTCAAGGGGCCCAAAAGGATCGAATCTTGTCAAGGGAAACTCATTTATACAGTCAGGTGATTAAGCCACATGATTGCAGCTGAACACTGCAGTGGCCTATTGAGATACAACTGCATGCTTGTCACATGCCCTCGGTGTTGTTGGGAAATCACTATTTTCAGACATCCCCTTGACCCTGCAAGAAACCAGAAAGTGCAGCAAATAAGTTTGCAGGAATTGCATGCTGGGCTTGGGGTGGGATGGGGAGATTGGCCCTCGCCTGCTGCAGGGGAGCGATGCTGCACAGTCCCTGCCTGGGAAGGGGAAAGGATTTGTGCAGTGACGTTCCCCTTGATGGCTCTCAGAGTAATCACCATAATGCGTCTCGCTTTAAGAGCCCTTTTCCTGGGAAGATTGTGGGTCTGTTTATAAATATTACCTATAAATAAGCCTCATGCTACCCCATGTGAGCTGCCCAAGAGCTATAATTAGGGCTGTGATGAATCCACATTGTTATGGATGCGCCAGACAGCAAATATCAGGCCTTAAATTTCCATGGATGCCAAATGCAAACATGGCAGATCAGACACCCTATCCCATTCGTTGGAAATAAACATCTTATTTACGTTGCCCTCGTTGCAATCTCTATCCCCAAGCTGCTATTATTAACTAACACGAGTTTTCTCGCTGAGCTGCATCAGATAGCCAAGCAGGAGACAAAGATCTTCAGGGAGGCAGAAATGTCACAGGAGAGGCAAGATTAGGAGCACGCTTTACTCAGAGAATTATTTTCAAAGCCTGTGGACGTTTAGGCCTTTATTATCTCCCTAAGAGCAGCACGGTTTCTCTCTGTCTCTAGACACCGAGGTGTGACCAGCTGCTTTTGCAGAGTAATTCCCTGTACACAGAAAGCACAGGCAGTTTTCACGTGCCGAAACAGGGAGGATATTCTTCAACACCCAGCACTGATATAACTCTGTTCCCCCCATGCATGGATGGTCCATCTCCATCACCTCTGAGCCCACCCTCCAGTCCAGGTCAACCCAGCACCAGTCTGGTTTGCGTGCAGTCCTGCACCTAAGCTCAGCTCCAGAGAGCTCTGGCAGGGGAAGAGCATGCACCCAAAACCCCATCCACATAGGCTGGAGAAAGCCCAAGCTCAGCTCTCCCTAAACACCATGGAGGTGTTTAACTTAAGCCACTTACCGCTGGTGACAGGGACTGAAGTTGGAAGAGTCGGGAGTATTGTCACAGCTTGTAGCTGCCCATGGGTCCGAGCATCATCTCACAACACAGACACCAGTCCTGAGCTTTGCCCTGGGGCAGAAGTGAGGGTAATTTTGAGCATTTTCTAAGAGCCACCCTGAGTTTTTACCTGCTGACATCATGAGCCAAAGCTGCAGCATCAAATGGGGAGTGAGAATTCGTGCTGCAGGCACCTTCCCACTGTGTGCTGAAGAGACTTTCCTCCAGGGTAATTTAAAACTCAAGGCTGATTATTCTTTGCTTTGGGAACCATCCCAATTAAAATGGTCTATCTGAAACTAAGCTATGAGCTTAAAGCCTACCCATCTGGGGCCACGGCATGAGCTCTTCCTTGCAAACACAGGTCCCAGGGAAGCATTCCTGGCCAGGGGAGAGTACTGCTAAGTACAGGCGTAAAGATGGAGAAAGCCAGGGTTTGAACTCGCCCTCGCCTTTGTGTCTGCAAAACGTCTAACTGCATGCATAAGCACCTTGTTTGCGCAGGCAAATATGGATTTAACATGCACAGCCAGGCTCCATGAAGTAATTTTACAGTCAGTATGTACGTGCCAACCTCTGAAAATTTGTCCTCAAACATCCTTTAGATTCCAGAGTTTATCCATCCAGGAGTCAAAGCAACTTCTGTATTTGCACTTGTCATGAAGTGCCTCCTCAGCAGAAATGAGGCAGAACCGATTTCATCCTTTCCTTTTTATTTGGCTGGACTTGGAAAGGCTTAGAGCTGGAAATGCTGGTCACCCGGGAGCTCCACACAGCCCTCGAGCGCTGGGATGAAATGCCGCTCTAACACACACACAGATGACAGCCGAGTAGCTTTGAGAAGCTGACTTAAAACCTGCCTCGCCAGCCCGGGGCTCTGTCCACAGCTGGAGGTATGCAGGTATTCTGGTGGGACGTGCAGAAATGTAGGGTATCACGAGCCGTGCAGGCTGGGGGATGGCAGGTCAGGCTGAGGGCACGGGGAAGGCTTTCTCTATAGCTCATTTTTAAAATCCCTTGTCATGCACAACCATCCTCTAGCTGTGGTAATAAGTCCCCAGAGGCCATGAGAGGCCAGGGCAGCAGGTGGGTATTTAGGTTAAACCTACAGTGCATGTTTTCATAAAGTCTGTACTTCTGGCCTTCATGGTCTCCCCTTTCCTTCCCGTAACCTTCCTCCCGCTCTCATCATCCTCCATCCTACTGGGCTCACTGGAGAGGCTCGAAAGGCTATATTATGTATTTCTTAATCTCCCCTCCTACTTTCCCAACTGCCTCAAAGAGTCAGAGACCAAGAACCCCAAATGCAGCTCGAGTTGCCCTTGCAGTAACACTGCTGAGCCTAAGTTAGAGCTTCATGGTGGAGGCTGTTGGGTAACCAAAGCCCAGCTCTGCGGACCAGACGTCCAACTCGTGGTTGCTGTAATGCATCCTCACTGACTTCTGTGCAAGCAGATCATGGCCTTCAACATAAAGGTCACGCAACCATGTGTATATTCTCCCATGCTAAAAAAGAAGAGAAGAAATAGACAGCAGATCTTATATTGATGACCTGTTATTGACACTGAGACACTGACATCATCAGAGCATGTTATTTAGGAAATTTGAGCTCTGGATAACTAGCAAAGGGACGGTAATAGCCCATTCTGAATTCATACCGCCTGTCCAGTCAATGTTAACATAAAGCCAAATTCAATAAAGCTGCTTTCTTCAGCATGACTAAAGCTTACATCAGGCAAGGTATTAAACACTGAAAAGTAAAACACTCAGAATACAAAGGGGAGATAAATCTGACTGGCCTGAGTCATTACATTGAGAGACTGGGTATGCTGCTCTGAACTTGGCATGGCTTCAGATCCTACCTGGAGACCACAGTCAGCCGAGGGGACAGAGTCAGGCAGCCCAGGGAAGTCCTCACCCCGCTGAAGTCTGTGACACATCTACCATTAATGTTAGTGCAGGCAGGATTTCACCCTTCTTTTCCTAAGGGTTGCACAAATTATTCACAATCAGCCATTGGAAACCCCCTCATATAGATTGACATTTTCAACTGCTGGAGTTGGGGCAACCCAGCCTGAAGCATCTAGAGATGGTTTGATCTCAAGAAAGCTCAAAACACCTCTCCTGGGAGAGGGCCTCTAACACGCCATCCTAAAATTAATACCACCCTGAAATTACTAGCCATGATGGACCACATTTTCCATAACTCTTCTTGGATCAACTGCTCAATTTGCAGCAAATGATCCAATTCTAGAGGAAACCAGCACATTTTTCTCCTTCCCTTGAAGATCATACAGCCCGTGTTCAAACGACGGCTGGTGGGAGTTTTCGTGTTTAAAAATACACGTCCCCATCCTCTCTCACATACATGCACGGCTTGTGCATGACGCTCATTTATTAAAACTCCTCACTCGGAGGCGAGTGGCTGTTCCAGACGAATTGTTGCAGGAGAGCTGGCGACGGAGGAGGTGAGCGTGTACCCACGCCATCGTCGGAGGTGTCTGTGCTGAGCTGTGCATGGCGGGTGGGCTTTCTCTCTTTCCTGGGCCCCCATTTCTTGGAGCAGAGGCCCGAGGAACCTTGCTGGGGCCCCGTTGTGGTCCTTATGTTATTCCTCCCAGTTGCTGTCTTGTTTGCTCTCGTTATTCTGCCTCTTACTTAACGATGAGCTCTGATGTGGTTAAACACTGACACAGCCAGTGATACTGACTACAGTGATATATTTTTATTATTTCTTTTGTACAGCGCTTCATTTACAGTGGTTCATATTATACCGGGTATCAGTTTTAAACACACTCCAGGGTCTCTTCTTCCTATTCACTGCATCCCATTAATGCATCCTGAAAGGGATTCTCACATGCACACACTTTCTGTGGTTACTATTTTCTGCCCTTTCTTCCCTTTACCAATCTGCATCTCTCCATCCTGCCAGGGGATTAGGGCCATTGTTGCTATTTAAAAGAGCTTCACTTTGGTCTGTGCTCTGAAGGCTGGACGCTGGCCCGTCACTTTCCCACCTGCTTGGATAGTCTCTGCTTGGGACTGAAATCCCTCATTATGTCCTTCACTTCAATGATACAGATCTGCTGGGGAATCAGGGCCATAAATAATAGGCAACCCATGTGGTCCTGCCTCTGCAAGTACCAAATCAGTGTGGTCTTTGAACCGATCCAGTTGGCCCACTGAAACTGAGAAATGATGGCTTTGTCTCCACCATTGTATAGAGGGTGGGCTTGGTTTCTCCTCTATCTTACAACATCAGTCCTGAACCACACAGGTACAAACAGATGCAACTCGATTGACCGAGCCACATCTCCACTTCCAGCTGTGCTCACCTTGGTGCAAGATCTGGGATGGGAGTTTGGGGGTTGAGAGGGTAAGAAAAGACCAATCAAGAGAAAAGTTGAAGCCTTCTTATATATCTATATATCATATATATAGATGAGATATGGGGAGGAAACCAGCTTCTGTGCAAGTTCAGCAAGACTAACCTCCACCAGCTGTGACTCCTCCCTCACTCAGCTCCCTCCAGCCTGCACACAGAGGAGATGCAAATAGGGGCTGCCTCATCTTTATGCCACCTGAACATTAAGATGACAAAGCAATCTCTGATTGCAAGACTAAAGCAGCTCTCCATCCTTTTAGTGTTGCTGGAGTGGTTTAAGAGACAGATCTAGGTGCTTGGGTCCAGCCCATTATGTTCAATGGAGCTGCATCCATTTGCAGCCGTGCTACATTTGACTCCTGTAAAACACATCGACATGGGGAATAAATGAGTTTCTATAGGTCCTGGAGTGGTACACAAATGCACAATGATCTCAGATCCATCTGCTCCCCAAGGCCTGAAAGTGAAATCTGCTTCCAATCTTATGTTTTATGCTTATTGCTGTCATGCTGTTTATACACCCGAATGCTGCACATTCTCGTTTTGTTTAACATAAACAACAACTATGCACCGTCTGCTGAAACTTTGTCAACTGCCTCTTCCTTCTGTCTGGATAATGAAAAGACACAATCTAACAAATGCATCTTATTCTAACTGTTTGCTTCCAGACATAATACATCAAGTCCGAACATAAGAAGCAAGGGGAAAAAATTAGATGGATTTGGTTTCAGTAGATGTAATTCAGCTTAGCTTCATGGAAGTCAGTAGAACAACACCAAGCAAGCATCAGCCAACAATCTAAACCAGTGATGTATCCTTTTTAATCCCATCCCAGAGCTTGCCGACATGCCAAGCCAGAGTGGTCCACTCCAAGGTTTATGACTCATGTACAGACATTGGATTCACTGGGACAATGTTCACTTAAAAGTGAAGCTAAAGCAAGACCTACGTGTGGGACAGCCTTCCCGCATCTGCAGTGTTAGACCTTCCCCTGATATATCCAGCCGCGGGCTGCATGAACCTTGTCCAATGTAGAAATACAGGATACTGTGAGCCTTTTAGATGTGGGATGTTTGAAGATTTGAATGCATATAGCTATTCTGCCCCATGATACATCCAGTCAACGCATCTGCAGTGGCCAACACCTCCAGGGGAGCTGAAGCTATTGTTCTTCACAGAGTCTCTGTTACATCTAAATGCGCTATGCGCTGTGCTAGGCATTCTGCTCCTCGTAATTAGACTTTGCTGTGGTAATTCCTCTCTGAAAGTGAATTTTCCTCTAAATGAATGCTCTTATGGTCATGGCCAGGATTTGAGAAATTATGTGCAGAAAAAAAAAATATCTGGCCGTCATTTTCTCCTGGACATCAGAACTGCAAGAATGTCAGTCCCATCCAAACAAAATGTCATTGCTGTTCCCTCAACAAAATGACATCCAGTTCCTCAGCTGAGGCTGCAGAACTTTCATGAAGGACAACAGAAAATACAGAGAATGAGAAAAGAGAGAAAGGAGAAGAGACATTGATAAACCGATTTTAAACTCACAATGTGCACTACTGTTATAAAACATATGTATCATCTTAGCTTCTGTCATGCTAACTGTGCCAAATTCAGAGGGAAAAAAAATCCACTGAAAAGCTCAGCAAAGCCCCATCCAAAAATACAGAGCCTGAAAACTTTTGATTTGGCTTTTTTTTTTCTTTCTTAACTCACATAGCTGTGTAGTTGCCACAAAACCAGTTGCCTAAAATTATTTCCACCCTGCATTTCCATACCTTCTAATGGCTGAAATTTGCAAAAGGACATGGATTTATGCACATCCCCTCCTTTACTTACCCACAACCTTCTTTCCTGCAGGATTTCCTCTGAAGCTGCCCTCTGTTGTCAGCGACCATCCCTTAGGTCTCAGGTTCCCCCTGCTACAGCCTGCCAACCATGCTATTGTGTATTTGTCAGTCCTAGCATCCCTAACCCAAAAATCAGAGCATTGCTGTGACCAGAGGTATTCACCTAAAGGACATAAGGATGCTCCCTGGTAGCTGAGCATGAGTCAAATGCACACCTCCACTGAGGCAGGGTAAGGGCAAGCTCGGTGCCTTGCTGCCGCAGCATCCCCAGTACCACCTCTGTGCACAGATCCGGATTCCTGCTCTGCCAGTGCACTGCACAAACCACTGGCTTTGGCTTACCACAGCCTCTAGGCATATGGCAGAAGAATTTAAAACATCCTCTATGGATGGAAAACAAACAGGAATGGGCTATCAAAATGTTTCGCAAATATAGAAAGACTCAAGAGTGATGGGGAAAGCAACAGCATAAAGAGTCACAGTAATAATAATTACTGTTGTTGATATCTACTCAATAATCAGAAAAAATACAGCATTACACATAGCTCTTGCCTGAGCTCTTTGATCATTTCATTTCCATTTTTGAATAAAGAAAAGCTTATTTTGCTATTTCAGCTTCTGAACCAATCCGAGACATATGCAGGGGTGCCACACACACAAAATAAAACACACACACATCCTCCACCAGAGACAACCTGACATTTTCTGAACCTAAAAAAAAAAAACCACCAAACCATGAGTTTATCCTGAATGTGGGCGAGTTCTCATTTTACTGAGACAACTTTCTGGTGAAGATGGCTAAATAATCAGCTGGGAAACTAAAGCCACTAAAAATCAGCTCACTGAAGGATTTCTGAGGCCCTGGATTTGACATAATGCACAATTTATCCATGCAGTTCACTGCTCTGGTACATCTCTACAAGCCACATGTTCAAGGCAGGGTTGGACATTTCAATAATAAGAACAGCAAGAGCAATTAAAAAAAGCCCTAGCAGTTCAGCAGGGATATAAAACCCCTTGCTTGGAGGGATGGGGGAAGGAGAAGAAAGCAAAACAAGGATTTTGTAGAAAAGTTTCTCTCTGAGTAAGTTATTCCATAATAGCAGGGGTTTTCGCATCTGCCCTGAATCAGAAAGGACTGGTCAAGTTGTAGGATGGGTATTAAGATGGACTGGAGGATAGATTGGACATCCCATTTGCTACCTTCCACAAGAAATGCGTATTCATCTCAAAAAAGAAAAGAAATGCAGCTGGAAGCCAGGAGCCTGACTCTCAGTCCTTCCACTTCTATTTCCAGGTACGTGTAACAGTTGACCCTTATTTCGGCTAAAGCCTGTGTCTGCTGAGACCACCATGGAAGCTCATGGTCCCTGACACGGGGCATTGATTTGAGCAT
Source organism: Harpia harpyja (assembly GCF_026419915.1). Classification (NCBI taxonomy): domain Eukaryota; kingdom Metazoa; phylum Chordata; class Aves; order Accipitriformes; family Accipitridae; genus Harpia; species Harpia harpyja. The sequence continues at coordinate 102,229,065 of NC_068940.1, read as the reverse complement.
GCAGGGACAGGCTGATGGGAGGTTTCACGCAGGATGCGCTCACCAGGCTGCTAAGGTTTTACAGCAACCGGTGCTGTGCACACACGTACCCTGTGCCCCACATTTTGAGCTCAAAATCAGGAAACGGTGAGGTCAGTTCCTGAGACGGCAGCCACGGGGCTGGAAAAGAAGCGGCAATAGCAGAGCTGATATTATTATAACAAGCTCCTGTTGAGCTGTGTTTGCTGGCAGCAGCACAGTTGTGTTGCTCATGTCTGGGAGTGTTGAGAATGACAAATTTTCTGCAACAAAAACCCAGCCTGAGCCAACGTGCAGAAGCAAGGAGGGGCTGTATGTCCAGCCTGGCAGCTGACCCACCTGGAGAAGACCTCAACTCAATGCCAGAGTCCACAGAGCAGAGTGTGGGATGTGATAATCAGGGCCCCACGTGACAAAAAAGCAGCATTTGGGGGGATTGATGCACTGAGACAAAGCAGCCATGAGATAAAAGATCCCAGCTCACCCTTTCCCCGTTCATTACAAGGAACAAGAGCCTGACCAAGGTGAGCGGGTGAGTGTGGAGGGAGGAAGGAAAATGCATTGTGGGAACCCCGCTGGAGCAAGCAGGCATCAGGGGTGAGGCAATCGCTGAAAACTCCCTTGTGTTTGTGGCATTTTGTCACAATGAATATTTAATTAGGCCAAAGCGCGCCTGGCGGTTTGCAGACATGTTCCCCCTGCCATGGGGCTGCTGGGAGCCTCCATCAAGACAGGGAGGATATGCAAAGGAGTCTACAACCTCAGGCCACCGTTTCCACTCTAGGTCCGTCCTTCTGTAGGCAGATAAACCCTTGACCACCCACTTGAATCCCTGACTTACTGGTCAGAAATGCTACAAGCCCCAAGTGAGTAGCCAGAACAGGAGCTTCCTTTTGCCTGAGCATTGCCAAGACTCAGAAATATCTTTTTTTTGGCTGAAACAAGGATGTAGGTGCCCATTTTAGGTGTGAAAGGCCTCTGTGAATGTATGTCAGTAAGCGTGAAGTTTGGGAGACTGCTTGCTCTTGAAGAAAGCCCTCAGGAAGCTTCATTACACTGAAAACCTCATTAGTCCTTCTGGTCCCACGGTGGGGAAGGTGGCACCCTGTGCAGAGCCAAAGTTAACATTGTCCTGCAGAACTAGATGTGGCTGTGGGGGTCAAACATCAATATTCCCAGTAATCAGAATCCAAATCCGGCCACAGTGGCTGGTTTTGCCTCCCACACATTAATGCCAGCTTTTCACATCCGTCAGCAGCATCCAGCCTTTTCAGACCAGGATCTTCAGAAACATGAGTCTCTCATTGTCCTCCTGTTGCCCTGAAACGCATCCAGCCCTGAACCTCCCAGCACTGGGGAGAGCAAACAGCACGCATCTGCAGCCAGCAAAATGGCATCTGCCATCACCCACCAGGCTGAATCCTCTGCCAACGGCAGCCACCATCCCGAGGATGGTGGGCTTGAAGACTCTGCTGGGACCTAAGCATTGTCTAGGCTTCCTGGGAAATTCACTCATGGCAAATCTGGCAGCGCAGGATGGATAACCTAACTCCAGGTGATTGCAATTACTCTCAGGGATCACCACCTTCAGACCAGCTCCCATAGAGGGGTAAATTTCAGGCTGCCCTTTTGCTTTCTCTTATCCGTTTTCTGGTATTAGAGATGAAGGGAAGCATCTTCTTCAGTGAAAAAATATATTAAAAAATAGGCCTGATCTCTTTCTCTTGGGCTCACATCTTTCCCATGAGCACATAAACCTCAATCATTCTGACATTTTCATTGATCCCAATGAAAGGACAAATTAAAAGCTGATCATTAATTCACAGGCTCCCTCTGCCCCTCTCCCACAGAGGAACATTGGCTTATTTATGTCAAATATTCACTTTGTGCTCATCCCCAAACGTGCCATTATGCCCCAGAAGTTTAAGAAAACCCTCTGAAATGTGGGGACTTATTTGGGAATTACCTGGACTGCACCAGACCCTGCTGGAGGTCTCCCCTCAACCACCCGTGACCACCATCACAACGAGTTTCTACTTTTCCTAACATTTAACCTTACGATGCCCCTTCATGCCAGTTTGGCTCAGTTTTCAATTCACAGCAGGTTTCCAAAGGAGGAAATCAGCCTTAGAACCCTTTGACTCAAGTTCGCCTGCCATAACCCATTGAGATTTAATTTATTTTACAGCGGATGAGCCTTTGGCTTGCAACCACCTTGTGCAAAACAGCTTCCCTGCAGCATTAAACCTGGCAGAGAGATGGCTTGAAAACTGCCTGTGCCCCAAACAGTCAACAGGGGAGGAGATCTCAGCCTAGCTGGGGCTTCAGCAGGTATGTGAACATGCAACTGCATTACAAACAACTCCTATAAACGTGTCCAGCAAGTGTGAATCCTGACATAGGATAACAGCTCATGCTCCAAAATGTCTTGCCGCCTGTAGCCTAACTGCTTCCCAAGTCTTTGCTTGGCCAGCACGGGGGGAAAAAGCTGGAATGGGGCAAACTCCTGACTTATTTGGCCCTGGAGGCTACATCTGCTTGTGCACAGCCCCTCACACACTCCACCACCTCAGCAAAATGCTGTCTGAGCAATTCCACCATGACTTCATCTGCCATGAGTTGGACTAATAAACAGCATCATCGCTCCCCCCCGGACCTTGCAACTCTGCTTATCACTTTGCTTTTGCATGGGTTTTCCAGGCAGAAAACATGGGGTGTGTTAAAGACCCCAGAGCTGTAGCAGGAGGAGGTCAATAAATTAGACAAAGTCACAGAGCAAGTCAGGAGAAGAGCAGCTAAGAGAGGCTGTGGTCTAAGGCCTCCCAGCCCTGTGCATTAACCGCAGCCATCCCTCTGCTTACATCTTGTTTTATCCTCTAAATGCTGGAGGCTGTTTAGTGTCCTTTTTTTTTTCTGTTCAAATATTTTACTAGCTGCACTGAAAAGAGAGCTACAAACAGTAGGGGAGAATCTCTCATGGCCAGAATACAATGAAGCGCATAAGTGCAAGGGATTGCTCCTTACAATGCTTGAATCAAAGATAAACATGAAAAGAGCTACCTCCTTAGAGCATAAAACAGAGGAAGACACCATTCCCAAGGGGAGCAGTAATGTCTTTAAAAAATAACCAGCCACCTCAGAGGTCAGAGCAATATGGGGAAGAATATTTTTTCATCTGACAACTCACCTGAATTTCAAATCTAGGCAATTTGCTTTTGCAAAAATCCAGGCAATTAGCTTTTGGGAACAACATTGGGATGTGGGACTTGCTGCAGACAGAGCCCCTCTTCCAAGGACCCCAAAGCACTCCGCAGTCTTTAATTAAGGAAACTTCGCAACATCCCTAAATGCTGGCTAGAAAGCTCTTGTCCTTAAAATGACATCATGCCCGTACTGGGCTGACAGATCACTCCTGGGCAGCTGCAAGCACAGCGTGCTCCTCAGCCCCTGTTTTCCAGCCCAGAGTCACCTTCCAGAGTTGGGGGCCACCATGGCAGCCAGCTCTGGCTGTGTCCCAGGGAAGTGGGCAGACTCATTCCCAAAAGCAAGGGCTGTTTTGGGTGCCTCCTGGCAGACCCTCTGAAGGGCCGGAGTAAGGCGGCATTTTCAGTTGCTTTAGGAAACTGAGCACTCAGAATATTAAAGCTCCCTAAAACATGCATTCTCATGAAATTAAGAGCCATAGAGACAAGGACAGGCATTCTTAAATCACTAAGGCCTAATATAAAGCCCCCCCGATGCCCCTCCAAGGGTCCCCACTGCCCCAGGTGGATCTCACTGTGCCAGCCTGGGGCAACCCCAGCAGAAGCCCCCACAGCAGCACGGTGCAGCATCCAGGAGGGGAGAGCAGCCCGACTCGCGATTCACTTCTACAGGCCCTGGTGGCTTTTCGCCTCTGCTGGGATCTGCACCAGCATCCTCAGGTCCCACGGTCAGCAATGTAGAAGTCACCTTTCAGCCCTTGGGTTGGGGTGAATCTGTTCCCCGAGAGCACGGCTTTTGGAAGGGACTGTGGACCACTACCAGAGCTGCAAGAAGCTGAGGTCTTTGCTCCACCTGAATTTTCCAGCCAACTTAATCCAAGCGGTGAGACATTGGCATGAGGAAAACAAAAGCAAGCTTGAGGTGTCTTCAAAATGAATTCCCTTCTCTTCTGCCCGCCTGAAGGGAAGGAGCAACACATTTCACATCACTCTGCCTGATACACCCATGCAACATGCCAAAATACAGGAGTTTTCATTCAGCCGTGGGGAAAAAGAGAAACCAGAGTCGTAGGGGTTAAACCCCAAGCTGAGATGGAGTGGCACCATGTGAAAACAAACCAGTACAGTGTACTGCAGGCATCAGGGCGCTTTTGGAGCCCACCTTGTTCGTTGTCAGCCACTAGAGTGAATTGTGGTGTCCAGGGGAGATGGAGGGCTGATGAATATTTATCACCCTTTGAGAAAAGCTGCCTGTCGCTGACTGGTCCTATATGCCATGTCAGGGCTCTGCCACCGTCGGTTGTAGATGGCAAATTATTCTATACTAACACCCAGCGTATAGCTCTGCAACTGCCCTCTAGCAGGGTCTACACACTTGGACTCTGTTGCTGCTATTGATAATTTTATTCTGCAAATGATGCAAAGATGCAGGAATCAGCATGGCAGGGGAGAGGCAGGGACAGGCAGCTGCCCAGAACAGACACTGGGGCATGCTCAGCTGCTGCAGACACAGCTTCGGCAGCACCAGCTCTTGGTGGAGAGGAGGATGTTTGGGGGAGAAAAAAAAGAGTGATCAGAGAGGAAGCAAGCATGAGAAATAAAATGAGCATGTACAGAAGGACCGAAGCAAAGCAGAGCTCCTTTCACTGGTATTCCCCTAGCACCTGGAGGCAGTCAAAAAGTTGGGGGGGAGAGGGTGGTGGTGTCTTTCAGTGGCTAATCCTTTGAGGGAGGAAATCAAATTGATGTATTGCCCAGGGAAAATAGGGGCCCATCACCAGCACCAGAGGAATTTGATTGTAGGAGGACTAAGTGAAGAAAATGCTTTTATTTTTTACTTGATCTGAAGAAGTCTTTTCCTGAAAAAGGGAGGGAGATCCTGTTGTTAAGTTACATCAAAGCTCTCCTCAAGTCTTGTGAAAGCCTTCTGCCGATGTCCGTGACCTTGGGTACGGGTCATTTGGGGTATGTCACAGCCAAGGAGAGCTCCCCTTGCCGGATACGTGCCAGACAGGTTTGGGCGTCCCATGGGACCCTCGTGCTTTACATTTCAAGTCTGAGGAGGCTCAGCCTGCATGGTTACCGTGCAGTTATTTTGGACAGTTTATTGTCTTTTTGTGGAAATGGAACCTTCTTGTCGTGGTCCCAGAGCCGGAGCAGCCTTCACTCTTTGACACATCCCCAGTCGCCTTGGCACTTTTTTCTCAGCACGCCATCCTTGCATGTGCTACAATTTAGCGTTTATATTTCCTCTGTTATGTGATGGTCGAGGTGAGTAACACTCAGGTTTCACCAAGTTGTATAACACAGTTACTCTAGTTAGCACAAAAACCACGCTGCTTTAGACAAGAGCAAGAAAACACCTGTATATTTTCACCTGCCTCAAACTCCAGCTTTTAAAACATAAGGCAGACAGCAAAAGATAACCTTTAGCAGTTGCTGGCCTGCCTGGAAAACAACTCCATTTCCACCTGGTGCCAGCGGAAAGCTGCTTCTGAACCTTGCTCTTGCAATACAGACAAGTAACACAACAGAAAGCTGAACCAGCATTGAAACGTGGTAAAAGAGATGAGGTCCAACGTGTGCTCAAGAAGTGGTAAAAGACTGTTTCGGCTCCCGTGTCACTGGACTGATATGAGTCCATGGAAATGGCTGCAAAGATATTTTAAGCCAGCCCACAAGACCACTCATCTCTTCCCCCATGCTTCTTTACCCTCAAGAGATACAGAAAGAAAAAGCAGTTTAACTATATTTCTGGCAAATTCATGGTTCTCATGAGATCTTTAGCAGCCCAACAGGACAAGCACAGGCAAACCTTACCCCTGGCTAAAATATAAAGCCACCACAGGTGAGACTAGCTCCTTGCATGCCACAAGACTAGCTTTTCATGCAAGGGCTCTGCTGAGTGTTTGGTCCCAAGAAGGAATAAATTGCCTTTGTGCCCTTTCCATGTGGAAACACCCCACTGGGATGGAGGGAGCCACTGGGCCAGAAGTTTTCATATTCTGGCTTGAAATTCAGTTTTGCTTAAATGGGTCCATTTTAAAGGCAACCTGGGACTGAGCGCACGTCACGGGCACATTTTTAGTGATGGCATCATTGTTCGCAAAGAGCACTGGGGAGATTCAGCCACAAAACACGCATTCACCCAATGTCAAGGATGCCCAATATTAAAAGAAAAGCAGCTCCCAAAAGGCAGCAAACTCAGTTGCCGGAGGCCACCCATTTGGGCTGTTCCAGGCAGCCGGGTTCCCAAGCAAACAAACATGGGGCTGGGGGAGTAGAAAGGATTTTGCATGGTTCATGTGTCAGACACAGCTCAGAAAGGTCAATCAGTTTTGCAGCAGGAGCCAAAGGAGAGGGAAAAAATGCAGCTGATTAGGAGGAAGGGGGGAAGGGGAGAAGGAATCTGTGGCTATGCCAAAACCTTTGTAAACAAACTTCACTGCAACGTTGCAGATGAAAGAGCAACGCCCGGCGAGCAGGATCTAGTTCATAGGCATAAATCAGGAGCCGCTCCAGCAAAATCAAGGAAGTCATGCTGGCACAAGCGGGAGGAGAATCACCCCCTCCTGCTCCCAAACAATAGCCCTGGGCCCCCAAACACAATTCCCCCCTCCCACATAGGAGCAGCTCGCTTGGGTGGTAGCACGGCCGAGCACCTCGGGTGTTGGAGGACAGTCGAGCCCTCAAACACCAGTCCCTGCCCAGGTTTGGGAAGCGAGGGTGCATCCGCCGAGCCGCAGCCTGTCCGGGAGGAGCTGGTGTTTTCGCCTCCAGCTTCTGGGTTTTCTTTGTTCTTTCCTCGCGGCAGGTCTCTTGAACACGTCTGCACACGTGGGCAGCCGCTCTCCCTGATAGGGAAAGGGCGGTTGTCCCGAAAGGAGATGAGCAGTGACACGGACCACAGCTCGCTGACAACACACTGAGCCACAAGCCACTTTTTACACCCTTTTACAATAAATATTAGCTGGAGGGGGCACTGCTTTTCCCACTCTCCCGCCAGCAAGGCCTCTTATTGTTTACTCTCCCCAGCAGTCCAGGCGCTCTTGTTAATGTGCTGTGATTGAGTACTTTGGAGAGGATGGGGTTTGGGGTTAGCTCCCGGCTCCCTTTGGAGAGCTGTTTACTCTTTAGTGGTGCCTATGGCCCGCTGAAGACAGTGCTCCTTCACCCCTGCTGGGTCCATCTGCTTTGTCTGCCTGTTTTCCTGCTGCCACCGGCAGGCAGCTGGCCTGTGCATTTCAGCTAGCTGTTCGTAAACCCCTGGAGGAAAAAATAAAATTAACCCTGTAAAGAAGGGGGCTGGGGAGGAAGGAGAGAGCGGAGTGGCTCTGCCTACCAATGCCGCCGGCTTTCCTCCTGTGCCGGCAAAGCCTGCAAGGACAGACGTCGGTGCGGGGCCGAGCCCCGGCTAACATCAGTACGCTGCTGGCACCAGGTGAGGATTTGGCTGGGGTTTTTTTGCCTTGTTTTGTATTTTTTACCTGGAGCAGACAGTGCGCAAGGAGAAGGTTTTAGCTCTTCTTGGGTCCTGATGTCTCCACCCCACAACATGGGCAAGTCAAGAGGGTTTCAGACTCCATTTCTCCCAGTCTTGACGTTGTGCTGTGGGTCTCCACTGGTTCCCCAGCTCCCGACACCCCTTGGCCCCATCTGGCCCAAGCCTCCAGCAGACACATTCCCCATCCTTCCCCCACAAAAAGCCCAACACAATTACATGATTATCAGACTCCATGATCACAGCCATGGGGCCAGGTCTGCTCCCACACACTGTCACCCTGGCTGTGCCTCAGTCATTGCCCTGCCAAAATGCTGCACGCTGGTTGCAGCCAGTGGTCCCTGGGAACCCACATTTGGTCTCAGGGCTCCAAAAGAGGTTTAAGGAGAGCTGTGAGCAGAGCAAGCGCAAGCCATGGGGTCCCAGTCTGTGAGAAAAGAGGTATCCTGACTGATGCCTTTTGAAAATCTGGCTCTGCATCCTCCCGTAAACCAGACCCTTTGCAGTTCAAGTGAGGGCCAAGGTGTCTCCATGGTTTGCAGCATTGCCAGACACACCAGTGCTCCCAGTCCCACCAGGAGCATGCACTTGCCAGCAGCCTCAGAGGTCACCCACCAACCCGCGGGGACTCTCCGCAGCAGAGCCAAGGATCACACGGAGTCACCGGCTACATCCCGACCCTGCGGGGAAGGGAGGAGACATCTGGCACAAAGCTGGAGCAGTGCCTGGAGAGCCCAACCTCCCGCGGGGGGCCTGACCTTTGGGTACGGCGAGGGGCCAGGCTCCGGGTTCGTCTCTCTGGCCACCACAGCCTCTGCTACCAGAGTATCGGAACCCTTTGGGCTATCCCAAAAGTCTCCGAGACAGTGCTCACTTCTGCACAGACTGACCCAGTTTAGGAATTATTTAGCCACCAAAAGATACAACTGAGAAGCAAGCTAACAGGTTACCATGCTGGGTGCCTGCAAGCAGATGCAAACACATACCTGCGTCCATACTCCCACCATGCAAACACAGCAACTCTATGCATAAATATATGTATGCCTGTGTTTCACGTGCATACGTACACCCCCACAGCGCTCTCCAACTGGGGGTTGTTCACACGGAGTTTTCCCCAGAAGTCCCCAGCTCTGAGTGGAAACCTGGGCCGTTCCTGGTTTGCCTTTGTCCTCCCTCAAATCTGCAGATGTAAACGCGATCTGCTCCTCTTCACACACAACGCTCACGGCTAATAGGAAAAGTAAGTGGAACCAGAAGTTAGCTACAGTTGTCAAGCCAATATTATATGCTGGGGAAAACAGCGAAAGTTGCTAATCTCCAGGGAAAACTGTAAGCCCCCGTGCACACAGACTCCTATGGATAAATAGGTATATAGGCTCTAGCATCCCCCAGAGACCTCAGCTACTAAGCCTGCTCCCTGGGGAGTCCTCAAAGCATCTTTTCTTCTCCTTCATGCCACCCACTAAATCCACTGAACACGGCGGCTTTAGTCACTGCTCAGTGACACCCCTCCTGCGTGGCAAGCCAGCCCTGGCAGGGCGAGCGGGCACCGCTCGCTCCGCCAGCACGGTGCTTGGCACAGGTAAAGCAGATGCCAGGTGCACATCAGCGGGGAATCGCGCCTCGAGACCTCACATGTGCACACCGCTGCTCGCTGGAGCCGCAACCAAACCCCTTTGCAAAACACGTCCCCCCCCCCCACCCATGCCATCTCTGCAACAGCAGCTGGGCAAGCGAAGCTGCATCGCCTGTCTGACATATTTGCCCTTATATCCCTCTCTCCAGGTGTGCATAGCTCTTGCTAACATTAAAGAGAGATGCTCTGGTGCCTCCAACAGAAAAGAGATACCTCTCATTGTTTGAGACTGTATTTATAATAGTCAAAGTCTCTGCAAATTACAATTACGTGGATGTTCTGCTGTTGGTCTGGGTCCATTAGAGACACTTATTTTTCTTACCCTCATTTCCTCTCTCTTCTTCCAAGTAATAGGCTTTGCTGGTGCCGTTTCCATACTGCTGCCCATTGGAAATAGCTGCAGGTGGGAGAGGCTGAGGATATTCGCTCCCCAAAGCCTTTGACTGTACAGCAAGGAGAGAAAATGCCACCTGCTACCTGATGGGGACTAATTTTCTACTAGGAAAAGCTGGTTGCTAAACATCTGGCCTGACAGGCTAGCGAGATGATTTCCAGCAGAGCTGGAGAAGGCAGCAGAATATGCATGCACTGGACTGCAGACCCTGGCCACAGTTCAGCAGTACCAGGCTGCCCGTGGCGATAGCAACAACAAGAAAAAAACTGATTTATCCTAAACCTCTGGTTACCAGAATCCTCTGCAAACAGCATGCAGGGAGCACGACGGTGCCTTTATGTAGGGGAATACACCACCACAGTGAGTATTTTGTGCAAGTCAGGACCTCAAGCTGCAGGGGACTGCAGGAGTTTAAGCTGGTCCCACCTACCAGGTGCCTGTGCCTAGATTTTCCAATATTACCCCATAGTTGATATAGTAACAGCCACTCATACCGTGACTGCAATGCAATAAACCACTGACCTGGGGAGGAGGTACTCTGAATTTTCCTTCTTCCCTCTGCAGCCCTTTGAGTGCTGACAACTTAGCAGTGTCACTGGTTTCCTTCCAGTACGGGATTTGGGGTCCTACTTTCACCCCAGGCTGTTTCTAGGAGCCCTGGCCAGTTGTCTGATCCCACACAGCAAAGCGTACCCAAGCAACCAAGGATTTGTGAGCTGAGATGGTGAAATAGCCTAGAAAGACAATGCACCTTTCATATTCCATGGAGTCCAGCACATTTCCAAAAGCAAGTCCAAAACTTACTTATGGGATCTTTCACAGAAGAGAGCTGGAAGCAGACCTGGATGCTGGAAGTATCCTTTCCTGGGGGAAAGGAGAGAAACTTCAGTTTTGAAATGGTGGGGGAGTGCCCAGGGAACAGAAACCCCAGCAGTGATGGGACATACCAGAAAACCTCAAGGTAGGGCTGTTGTGCAGAACCACTAACATCATGGTATACTGTATTTTGCAATGCGGCTTCACCCAGAGAAATGAATTATCTTGAATTATGACTTTTTTTTTTTTGTAAGCTGTAGGTTCTGAGGAGACACTTTAGGAGAAAGGGAAGATAACAGAGCTCTGTACACGACCACAGAAGTGAGGCAGCAGGACGACCTCTTGGTGCTGCAGCACAGCCTCCTGCCCCCATTTCTTCTTCTAAGGCACAGCATCATAACAAGAGATGTAACTTCTGTCCAAACTTCGGAGATTGATCTGATTTTGCTCATTTTTTTGGGTATTTGGATGAAACTGAATGAGCTTTTTTAGCAGTCTGACAACAGAGGCTTGGCATTGTCACCATGAAGCATAAGAAAAACCATGAGCCAGGTTTGGAAATCATGAGATTGGCTTGAAAAGCAGATATTTTTTTTTATTTTTGCATCTGTTTAGAAACAATACACATTCTTTGTGTTCAGCTCCAGTTCTCTGAAATGTCAGGGTCTGGGTTTTTAAGGAAATTTATCTTTTTCAGCCAGAAGGAGTAAGAACTTCTTTTTTTTTCTCATTAGTAATTCTTGTGCAGTTGCATGACACTAAACTCCAGGCTTTGGGGTGGGGGAAGAAAGCTTCCAGCAACTTCCACTGGCCTCACTGTCAAATTAATCAGTGAAATGGCTGGTCATTGGCATGCATATAAATGCACACCTGACTTGTGCTCCCACCATGTGTGCATGTCCACTCACAGCGTTCACCTCCCATGTTGCGTGGCTACAAGAGCCAAGAGCATCCACCCAGCTGCAAGCATACACACAGCACATGCGAAAAATCAGGGTCTGCCTTCCTGTTTGTCCGCAGCTTTCATTAAGTGAGGTTATTCCCCTGCCCACTGCAAATTTCTGCTAAGGTTTGGCAGACCTGAGCCTTTGGACATTAGCACCCAACCAGGGTGCTCAACAGCTTCAAACGCTAGGTGGTAAAAACCTTCTTATTGCTTTGATGCAAGCCTCGTGGCTGAGAGTCCTCACAATGAAATGCATTGGGTTGTGCAAAAAATAAACCCAAAACGTTTCTCTGCCCAAGAAAAGCCCCACTGTAGTTCTGGCGTTAGGCAGAGCCTATCCCCTGATGCCAGCTCCTGCACATCTGGTGCAAGCAAGACTGGAATCAGGCCCTTTATCAAAGAAATGGGCAGTTTTCCCCAAGTCTTGCAGTAAAAAAATGGCCATCAGTTTGCATTAAAAAGAAAACGCAGCCTTCGTATGAAGCATTCAGCCATGGAAACGTGCTTATGTGGCTCTTGGGATCCCTTTCATTTCATCAGAATTCACATGAAAAGCCCTCTCACTGCTTTCCATGTCAGCATTAACTCTTCCAAAATGATTGGCATCAAAGGTAGCAAACACTCCCTCCTGACAAAAGCCCCCCTCCGCCTCCCTCCGGCAGCCCCTTGCCCGCCACCGTCCCGCTCCCCATTGCTGACAGGTCCCATTGTGCCTCCCTCCCAAAGCAGCTGCACAATGAACAAAGACATCAAGGCGCAGGGGCTGGGGCTTGTTGAAGTTGTGGAAGGAAACACAAGCAAAGGAGAAAAGTGAAGCTGAAGGGAAGGGATTAACAGTCGTTGACTTACGAGCGTGCTCGGGAACACGTGAAAAGCAGCTAAAACCTAAAGGTTTTCTGCAAATGTACCTGCACAGGCATTTCTGCCGCTGATTATCCACTGCGCTGGGCTTCCAATAGCATCAAAATTGCAAAGCTAATTGCACTGTAAAAGTAACGGCCTATGAAATTTTTAATGGAGCAGATTGCACTTATAATTTTTTTCCTCTGTGGTTCAATATACTTCAATATCTTTCCTCTCTTCCAGCACTTGATTCAGGCTGACAGTGGATTTACACAATTGCCTTTCTCCGTGCCATAAAGACTGAAGTGCAGGACAGCACCGGTCTGTTTTCCAGCTGGATCCAGGCAGCTGAGGGCCACAGCTGGATACTCAAATATTTTGAGGAACATCTAAAAATACATCCTCACCACCAAATCGCTGATACGTAGATAGATGGAGTGATGACTTATCACCAGTCACAGAGTTTTAGCATCCCTCTGCTATGGCATAGCACAGGGTGAGGACAAGAGGCAGTGGCCCTCGCACAGGAAGACATGGCTACGGGGCTTCTACTGCTCCTCCAGGGAAAATATAACTGGGAAAGGGAAAAGTAGAAAGTATCTGAAGAGTTAGTGTCAGGGATGGAAGTAAAGCAGCATTTAAGGTAGGGTGAGGATAAGTTCTAAAGGCAACATGAACCACTGTGCTAGAATGCAGTAATAAGAGTACTGGTGGGGGCCAAACTCAAGGGAAGACAGCAGGCACCAGGCATCTCTCTGCACACCATTTAGGTCCAAAGCTGTCACATCTCACAACCACTTCCAACCCCCAAAGCTGAAAAAAGCTGCCATTGGCAGATGGTTGGTTCGTGTCTTGCAGTCGCACCTCTTGAGCAGAAATGGATTGTCCTCTGTTGATGCTGATGTCCAAGGCAGCAAGAGACATGCAGCTACAATCAGATCCTCCAGACCCATCTTACCCACTGCCACCTTCATGGAATGGAGGATATAAGCATCTGTCTCCCCCTAAATTTCATCACTCATCCAGAAACCAGGCATCCCATTGCCCGAGTCCCCTGAGGGACTCCATGCTCAGTGCTTACCGAACACATGCAAAAGGCAACAAGACCTGCACAAAGCACAGCACTCGGGGTCACACGAGTGCAAAAACATGGCTAATGGAGGAGAAGAAGGAAGAGATAAGGTGATCTATTGGAGCTCTGCATATGGAACAGGGAGAGCCAAGCAGTGCAGGGTTCCACAGGTGTTTTTCATGATATCAAAGTGAAACATCCTCTCAGCTGTTTCATATCAACATCATGAAGTTCCTATTCCCTCAGATATAACAAAATGGTCCATTTTCCAGGCTGCCTCAGAAAATTCCTGGGTGAAAAATTTCAGCTCCAGCCAGTCCTAAATATTGGCAGACAGGCTGTGAAGTGTCTACAGACCACAACTCCACCGCGCTAAATCCCGTTAGAAGAGATGGGATCCCCCCAGTGGAGTGTGTTGCATGAGATAAAGAGCACAGGGAAGGAGCAAACAGAAGAAATGGAGAAACGTGCCCACACCCCAAAATTAACAAGCACCCCAAGGTGCCAGAAATAACCTGATTTCCTGACTGAGCCCACCGTAAAAATGATCAGCCACAGTCTGCGCTGAACAAATCATGGTCAGATGAAGAAACGACCAGTGCTACACTGATGCCACCCGCTTTCACATCTGCAGAAAGTATCAATTTTAACAGCATTAGTGGGAAGCTTGTGTTGCTAACTCACACAAACACACGCACGATTTAGATATATTCTAATAGACAGCTTTGGCCCATGACATTCCTGCAGGTCAGAATTAAAATAAAAGGCAGAGACGTGGCGTGCACCTCTGGTTAGACTGTTGGCTGGCTCGGTGCAGAGGCAGCCTGCAGTTAATCAGCCTTCTTTCTCCACTAACTGTCACTGCAAACAAAGGAATTAGCAGAAGGTCTGTAGGGAGCATTGAGATAATTTGGCTGGCTGAAGAAAAGAGAAAGAAAAGAAAAGCAAAACAAAATTACTGAGAAATTTACTTGCACTGACCTCTCCATAAATATTTAGATATAATCATCATTACCTTGGAGTAAATTAAGTTATAAACAGTCTCCACAATTGCACATGATGAATGCGTATCGGCACCAGAGAGCACTTTATTGCAAGTTAATGTGGAAACAGAGCACCTCAATCAATCAGGATGCAGAAATGCTGTCTGATGATATCAGCCTATCTCAACCTATTCATACTGGACACCGTACACTCGCTCACCCACCCACGCCTGCCCCCCGTTCTTATTATATTAACAAATACATATCGAACCACAGTAGATGGCACGATGTATGTTTGTGGAGCTAGACTAACGAGGGATGTACAGCACGTGTCCTTGGTCACGCTAGTGGTATTATTACGGAAACATCTACAGCGACTGAGGATATGGCCCCCCTGTGCTGAGCTCTGTATACAAACACAGCCAAAAGCCATCTGGGTAGGATTCATCCGACTAGATGCAGACATCCACAACAGGGACGTTGAGCTAATCACCGTCAGCTCCTTTCACAGCCAGCTGAGAAAAATCAGCACTTTCTGAGCACAACTTTCCAGACCTATTTTAGATGTCTAGTTTAAGAAGAGATGAATCATGCCCTGGACTCCTTCGACTGCCTTGGCTCGATCTCCGCAGACCCTTCGGGAGCTCCGGGTGACTACTGCTGAAGTCAGCATCTACGCTGCTGATGCCAATTTGATGAGACGAGTCCCATCCGCTCCGACTGAGAGACTTGAGGGTTTAGGAAAAGCAGACAACCACATGGCAAGCAAAATGGAATTGTATCTGAACTGCATTTTTGGACATGAAACCCATGTAGCCTCCCAGGACTGACAACTTCTCTGGCTTTAGAGCTTGGCTGTTGAAGAGGAGAGCAGAAAAGGGAGCATGTTGCAGAGACTTGTGCCACTCACACCTCACCTACCCCTTCACTTACAGTGTGAGAGCTGAGAGATGACAGATCATGAGCTTTGCCTTCCCTTCAAGCCCTAGAGACTCATTCCCTGTCCCTGTCTGGCCCTTCACCTCAAGCTCCTGCCCACCCCAAGCTGGGGCAGTTGCAAGTGCACGGCAGGTTATCCAGAGAGCTCTGTCACGACACTGCCAAGTCAGGACAGGCTTTAGGAACTGGCTTCTTCATGACACCTACCAATCACCCATAACTTACTATTGCCACCACCCAACGCATCCAAAACTTAGACATGCTGCACACACAAGACTAATAAGGGGTTTCCATGCTGCAAAGAAGGAAGGAAGGTGGTCTAATGAGACAACCGATGATGAATGTTTCTAAAAAAAGGAGCATGATCAGAGATTTTATTAAGGCTCATGACTTCAGCAAGGTAGTGAATCTTGCAAGAGAACAAAGATTTTAACTGGAGGGTATGTGTGGCTAAACCTCTTAAGAAAGTCACTGAAATAGGCCCTAATACTGTAAAGCACTGGACTTGGGTCAATTCAAGACATCAGTACATCATGCTGTGCTAATGGTCTTAGGAAAAACTGTCTTCATCCAGTTTTTCACTTCAGGGTCTTCTCTTACTGAGAAAGCTTTAATATGCATTTTCCCACATAAACTGGGACGTCCAGTTCACAGTGATGCTCAACTTGAATTTGCCATTGCAAAATAACAACAACAATAGACAAGTCAACATATGAAAAGTGCCAGACAGAGAAAATAATTAAAATGCAAACCAAGTGGGCTGAGAAGATCCTTCTCTCGAGCACGTATTTATAGCAAGAGGTGAAAGAGAGACAACTAGCACTGTCTCTACCCTGTTACAAGGTGGAATAAAAAATATTCCTCTTCTTACCCTCCTTGGATATAGCCTAAATAGAGTAAAATAAATCTCAGCCTGTAGCT
The DNA here is from genome assembly GCF_026419915.1 of Harpia harpyja. Classification (NCBI taxonomy): domain Eukaryota; kingdom Metazoa; phylum Chordata; class Aves; order Accipitriformes; family Accipitridae; genus Harpia; species Harpia harpyja. Next base: position 102,212,793 of record NC_068940.1, on the reverse strand, counting down.
GCCTTGTTCCCTAAGCTGTGGGACCTTTCAAAAAGAGGTATCACAGATGCCTTTGCCACTTTTGTACCAGCCCTGCCAGTTTCTTCTGACAAGGCCCTATCTTCTGTCAACGCCGCCCCTACAACGCTGACCCTTAATCCGATAATTACCCGACCCAGTAAATTGTTGCAATTAAGCCCACTTCCCAGCTGCAGCCGAGGACAGCCTCCTGACTGGGCTCCTACTGTCTCAACACAGCCCAGCAAAGCAACGAAGCTCATTTTGCCAAACAGTGTCTCATCCCTACCAAGCCTTAGTCTGAGGGGAAAGAAAGAAATCGCTAAATCTTTCAACACAAGGCAAAGATTTCTATAGATACTGAAAATCTATTGACGGGCTCAGATCAAGGGCTTTTTAATTGAGTGAAGAATGTTAATTAGTAAATCTACTGACTTCTAAACACAGCAAGACCTAGGGCTTCGGATTACCATTGTGCAAGGACAAAGCAGCTTTCAAGGTCTAGAAAGCATTTTCCCTTTGCTGCCCTACCCCCAAACACCAAAAACTATTGCAGCTAATTGTGGAGATATTTGGATGGCGTGGTGGCAATCAGACATTGCTTCTCTTTAGCTGAGGGAAGTGTTCAAAGCAGTCATCAGGGATGGTTATCTCTGAAAGGTGAAGTTTGAAAAAAACCACAAGGTGTTGCTAGAAAACAGAAAGTTCAAAGTTAAAAGCATTTGGATGGATAAAATGGTTGCAAAGATTATTACTTCTTAACATATAAATTACTCAAATTGCTCTCATCTCTCTGCCTCCACAGCCATATGAAAGAGGAGACCAAAGGCTTAACTCCCAATACATTAAATCCTAATAAATCCACCCATGTTTTAAGTTGTAATACATGAAGCACTTTTCCTGGAAAAACTGTCTGCAGACCAACAGCAAAGGCTTTAAAACATGTTTGTTATGGAATCAGAAAAAGAAGGGATCAAACTGCAGCAGCTCAGCAGTGAAGGATTGCTGGAAAAGCAGAAACTAAAAAAATGTAATAATGGGAAGATGAAGACAGGAGGAAGCAGCTTACCAAAGGGAATGGCCTTGCTGGGGAAAGGCAGCAGAGTTTATGGCCCCACTCTTTATTAGCTGAGGAAGTCAACGCAGGCTTCTGGGGAAAAAAAAATAGGAAAGGAAATAAAAAGTAGTTTAAGATCATTTTAATGGTTTGAGACCAGATTCATAGCAGACCTGAGTTGTGCCTGGGGATCTCACCTCTATTTCTATCGTTCCCTGATGTTTTCCCATGAAATGACAGCTAGGAGGCTGATGAGCACCATGTTTCTCCCGTGCCGCTCTACATCCTTTGCCATGCATCCGCCGCTCTGTCAGCCCACGAGATCCCTCCAGCAGCACTCGGCAAATGTCCAAACCGTCCTCCACTTTCACGGGTCCTGACCCACTTTCCAGAGATGTGGGCAGCCCTTTCCCCAGCTGGTCACCACAGCAGTAGATGACAACACCGTGGCTATTCTTACAAGCCACATTTCCATGCCCAGAGACAATATTTTGGCCAAAACTGTGGTGTCTTTATGGAGCAGGCACAGTGCAGGGACACATTTCCTCAGCCCACCTTGGAAGCCAGCTGCAATTTTTAACCAGATGTGCAAAACGGGAGAAGGGAAGGCTGGGAGTGTATAAGGAGCCTGGGAAGGGGGAATAGGAGCTTCAGCCACGATGTCACACACATACACGGCCCAGACAGCTTCCCTGGGAGGAACAGTGTGATATTTTGGAGAGGTTTTAGCACCCAGGGAGAGCTACAAATTATCCACCATCAATAGGCAGCTTCTGGCCAAGTGCAGTAATATCCAGCTTACACAGTTTGCCCACCTCTATTCAGGAGAGGCCAGGAGTATCTTGACAGAAACTTGTACAGGGATGTGGATAGGTGGGGGCCATGTTTCAGCATCTAACTGTGGATAACAGCAGCCTGAGAATCTTTGATGGCCTCAAATACTGAGAAAACTTTTGCATTTCACTTTGTAGAACAGCAGTAGAGCAGGGCACTGGGCAAGATACTTGCCCATATTTCTTTGCATGGCTACAACACATTAGGCCCCTGGTCCCTGCAAGGTCAGCATTTACAGAGCACAGTGAACAATGTGACAGTCCCGCAGTGACACCTCTCCTAGATGTAGTTCTTGCAGCAACTCATTTTTTTTGCCTTGGTAAAGTCAAGTCTGAAGCTAAGTCAAGGTACCTCCTAAGTTATGGACAATTTGCAGCCTCTGGTGGCATGGTGGCACATCACCAAGACACAAAGACATTATTTTATTTAAATTCTTCTTACAGGGATTTATTTTCTTGACCAGAACAGACAATGGCACAACAAAAGGTTCTGCTGGCCTGTTTAGCATAATCTAGAGTTAAAATACAGAGGCAGTATTTCCTACGTCAGCTCACTGCTTCAAATCTTACCTGACATCCTGCATCATGTATGAGACATCTGCGCTACACGCTAGTGGAACAAATCTGTCAGCAGAACGAACGTGTAGGGACAAATCCATCCCTGTTGCAACAGCAATGGTGTTAACCCAGAGGAACATTTTTGGCCCGCCAGAGTCAAATGGGATTCAGAGAAAGTGGGTCCCTATATGCATCTTGGAAGACAAATGAATGACTAAAATAGCATTAGTGGAAGCAGGAGTGCCTATTCAGTATGCTGAGATACACTGGCTCGACTGCGGCTGTGGCAGTCACACTACGTTTGGATTCAAATTACCACCAATCAGTTATGCCCTATACAAATCCGTCCCTTAGTTAAAAAAAAAATTAAAAAAAACTTCTTAAAACCTATCTTGTGTTATGCCTTCAGGGCAAATTTGCTTTTATGAGCATGAATAATTCATGCATGTTCATTTATTATTAATTAATATTCCATGAACATGCATGGTTTATTCACCCAAACAAAGCACTGCACCCCGCATGCTCTCCCTGCAGCCTGGTATTAGCTACTCACCGCAGCCCAGCTGACCAAGGCATTAGATAAGTATCATTTATCACCTTTTTCTCCCCAGAAGCTACTGAGAACATTCTGACCCTTCTTGCTGGTCACTGGCTTTCTCAATTTCCAAGGTTGGAATAGGACAATTCAACTCTACTGAGCTTAAACATTTGGGAGAAGTTGAAAATGTGGTTGCAAGAGGGAGGTAAGAAGAGGAGTTTGACTTTTTTGGTGGGCTGTGCCAGGCTGTGCCCATTTCCATTTTGGAGGAGCAATGCCAGGCACCCTGCAAAATGCTGGTCTCCCTAGGTCATCGCATCAGTCACTCGTCAGCAGGGCTGTTGGGGGGACTCATTTCTCATTCAGTGCCATGTCACCAACACCCACAGTAGCATTTCCCACACAGAAGTATCTCCTATCAGAGAGACTTCATTACTTATGGCAGAGCCCATGCCAACCGCATTTCCCTGCTGTGCAGGCAGTTCACTGAGAGCACACAGGGATTCCCCAGCAAAGCCATCTCAATATAGATCCTCATGTGCATCAACTCTGGCATCAGTCCACACCATGGTGGGGCAGCTGGATTTTTCTTCTCAGTGTCCATCCTCTGAAGAGCCCATACTTGTTGGATTTGCTCCCAGTCCTGGATCTGCCCCCAACACACAAGCAATGCCTACCAGAGCCAGCACAAATCATGATCCATTGCCGTTCGTAGGCAGCTCCAGAGGAACCCCAGCTGAGCCCCTTCACGCAAGGTCAGACCTGCCACTCATAGCTCTCTGCAACCATCACCATCTAAAGACAGGCAAAGCTCCACATTTTTATGGGACAGGCAGAGCGAGACTACCAATTGCTCCATAAAATCATCACCCACAACATCATCCTCATCATTGTCTCCACACAGGCCCAGGAGGACTTCAGGTGCAAGCAGATTCACTTGGGTCAAATCACCACCTGGATCTTCTTTGCCCTCCCAGATGGTGCCCACAAAACCCCCCACAAAGGGATGTTTAGCTCTTGTATCTTCACCTAGTAGGAGCAGCCTTGTCACAAGGCACTCCTGCATGTTTGTGTCCCAGGTCTCAAAACAACCACCTCGCCTGCATCCTCTGTGTTACAGTCATAAGGATGCCGGAGCAAGAGCTGGATTTTCTTTATTTGGGCTAAAACATTGCAATCTCTTTATATGGTCATATGTGAGTCCTGATTTCAAGCACAGGAATGCTGAGAGGAGATAGTAGAAACCTCCCTGCGCATTAGACACTGGAACAGCTTCAAATCAGGAGTTAGCTGAAGCAAACAGAGGAGACACGATTTTGGCATTTACTAAGGGTTGAAGTACAGCGCACACAGAGAGGGGGAGAAGAGAGCATCACTTACAGGAGATGTTCACGTGGTGCTTAGCACAACAGGGTGCCACCCAGAACAACAGCAGCTCCCTTGATATTCCTGAAGTGGCACATGGAGGAAGAGAGAAATTAAAAGCAGCAGCAATCTAATCAGTTTTAAATAGTGCTGGGTCCAAATCACAGGTCTAAAGCCAGATAACCCCACCTTTGAGAGCCTGGAGAGGGGAGTGGAGACTGGGCATAAAGCACGTCATTTCCCTTGTTTCTCTGTAATGGTTTGAACCAAAGGACTAGGTCCAAATTCCCCCAACCGTGGTGTGTTCCAGATCCGGACCTGAAGTGCCTGATTCCAGTAAATACCCCGGGCACTCTCCTATTGCAACAAATTGTTTTACAAATAGAGATAAGTTCAGAAGCACTTTGAGAGTTACAGACAATTTAACACACAGGGGCTGCTCTGGGAAAACTTAAAACTGTCATAATTCATCCTCCCCTTCCCCCGGTCCAGAAATGAAAGATTAAACCTAGGAAGATTTATTAAACTGACATTTTAATAGAATTTTTAGACTTTCCCTGTTAATAGTTTAAATATAATTGAATTCCATGAAAGGGAGGAATACAGGATGGAGCCAGTGTCCCCCAACAATACGAATGTTTTAAACACTGGGGCATACCGTTAATGCATAATTTAGTCTTATTTGCATGGCCCTTAGAACTGGGAGTAACGAAAACACAAATCTAATTAACAGAGTGAAAGAAATGCCTCCACCAGCAAACTTCATCGCAAGCTCCACTACCACACACCCACCCTCCCCAAATTACAAACATGAAACAGATGGCAAGGAGGAGAAAAAAATAAAAGACATCACACATCAGCTTTTGGAGAGGAAGAGGGGGAAAAAGGAGAGAGAAAGCAGAAGGGACAGGATGGATAACTATGCTACTTGACGATGCAGCAATTAACTTGCTGAGGGTGGAATAATTCTTACAGTGCCTCTCTGGTCAGAGCACTCTCCCAACTTAGCTAAGGAGTAGATGTATTGAGTGCAGTGGAGAGTAAACCAGTTTTCATAAATTCCAGCAGGAGTCCGTTTCACTTTATAAGATTCATGTGAAAAATTGAAAATTCGGGTTTTGCCAAATGCATCTGTAATCAGCAGCCTGAGCTGCGCGGGTCCCCAGAGGTAACTGATCACAGCACAAAGTAGGGTTTCACAATCGCACTGAGCTTCTCCGCTGCATTTTGAAAGGTTAGACATTAATTCCTGATCAATACAAGGAACAGCAGGCTACCCCCTACCCCCACTCCCAGAACTGTCTTACATTATTAACTGAGCCTTGGCTTTGTCCTAGAATTACTTCAAATCACAATTTGGGGCTGTGAGACGCAGAGTCCCTCCATATCCAGAGCAGAGAGGGGTGAGAAAGGCCCTCCCCAATACCTTGTTCCCCCGTGCAGAGACAAATCCACCCTGTCCTAGTTCTGACAGGCATTTACATTTTTTTCTAGCCCCTTTTTATTTTTTTACCCCCCATTAGCAAAGTTGCTAAAAAGAGCTGCTGGGCTGGGTAGGGTCCTCCCTCGCTGATCAGGGACGAAACCTGCTACAGGTTCACCCAGGTAACTGGTAGCTTCCGACTTCCTTACCCAGGAGGTATTTCTCTTGCTGGACAGTTGAAGGCAAACAAGGCTTGTTGTGCTTGGCATGGCCCAGGCTGTCATCTGGTTAAACACGGACAGCAACGAAGACCTCTAGAGCTCAGCCACTCACCACAGTCCTCCTTCTAGTCAGCATTAAAACAGCCATGAAACAGAGGGCACAATGCATCCTATTCTAAAAGAAATGGCTAAGTTGAATCAGATGAATCACCCCCAAAAAGGTCTATATTTCTGTCCATTACTGATACATTTGGACCAAATAATGGAAAGCTTTCTAATTCAGTCCCCAGAGTACACACACACAGAGGCATGCACATCCATACACACATTTTTCATATTTTGCATATTTCAAAAAAAAACCCCACCAGAATTTGAAGCTTCTCCATGTCCAGTTGGACTATGTAGAAAGAAATCATTCCCAACTAATCTTATGTTTGAGCATCCTTCCCTTAACAATGTGCCACACTAAACTTATTTTTGCTGGGTTCCTCTGTGCCATTATCGTTACGAATTTCATTGACATCAAGACTACTCCCTTGAGCTCTGACAACAAGCTCAGTGTGTCCCAAGCATCAAGTTTTCCAGAAGCATTAAAACAAGGGGAAAAAAAAAAAAAAAAAAATCCAGGCTACTCAACAGCCTTTGGTGACCAAAAATGTTCTGGTCTTCTCCACACTTGCACATTAGGCTGTCATTTGCTTTCCATTCACATGATAGGTGGTGGCCGCTCTTATCTGAAGACCTGAAGCAGTTTGACATGGTCTAGGTCAGTGGCAGAAGGGATGCCAGCTGGTCAATCAATCAGATTTAGGATCAGTTTTTGATTGTTGGTCATGCTGGTCCCTCCCCTGCCTCTCTTTCCCTCATGGTAACACTCCTGGAGCTTTGAAGGTTTCAGCTGCTAACTGGAAGAGATTCCTGGACTTCAGGCAGCATTTGGGGGAAATTTTGGAAGTCTTCACAGTTAGGCAGGCCTGTGTTCATTAGCATGCACTCATGGTCTCATATTTTTTACTGCCTCTCTTCAGGGCTCATTTATTCCACTGAAATCAAACACAAGAATTCCCCCAAGGCATCCTTGTCAGATACGAAGTGACTGGGCTACAACGACACACTCTTTCCAGGTACTGCAGCAGGTACAGGAAGGCTTACAATGGTTTCAGTGTCGTATCAATTCATTATCAAAGGGAAATTGATGAATATCCACTTTTGCTGAGTTAGAGAGTCTCCTGATGGTTAACGAGCGTGAATAAAACGTTATGCAAATTAGTAGCTGAGAAGGGAATTCTAGAACTGAACTTGAATATGAAATAGGTCATTAATACAACACGTTTTTAACATCTGTTGATTGTTTCTAGTGTTAATGGTTGTGGCAAAAATGTCTGTGTTAAGATTGAGTGAGAACGTAAGATGACCTCGCACTCATATGCGCATCCCTCTGAACTCCATGCCATACTTGATGTAAGAAAGCAGGAGTGATTCTGGATGAACAAACAGGTCCCTACTCCTGGAGAAGAAACACAATTTATGGCCAAGTTTGCTATTTGTTCACCTGGTCAGGACACCTCAGTATTGTGTGTGCCTAGCTGGCTGTGCAGATTTTCTCATAAAATATGAATACTTCTTCCAGATACAGACAGTGCTTAACTTGCGTTTACTGTATGAACAGTTATAGGTTTCTATTATTATTTATAAGCCTACAATGTGAGCAGCTTTTCTGTAATGCTCAAGAAGTATCGGCTTCTCTCTTGCCAAGGACAGACAGACAAGAGGACACAGCAAGAGGAAGGCAAACAACAAACGAGATGTGTAGACAAGGCAAACTAGATATTCTGTAAGTCTTACAGGCCATCTAGGTGTTTAAAAACAATTAAAATTGGAATGGATTGGGACTTTGTGAGCTTGGTAGTGTAAGGTACAGTGTCTTATCCTGTTGGTACAATCCGGTCTGTCTAGGTTTCTGTGCATGGGGTTGTTTGTTTTTTTTTTTTTTCCAGGTTGAAGAACGAGTGATGAAAGCCAGCAGGTAAAACAGGAAAAACTCAATTTCTTTGAAGATAATCTATGGTGCTCATAGCTGCCCCAAAGGGTCTCCAACACATCACAGGAGAGGAGTGGCAAGTTCATATTTGGAGGGAGTGTGTCAATGGTCTTTAAAAATGAAAAATGAATACTGTGACAAAAAAACCCAGAATGTCAGAATAACTGAAATGTTCCTTTGAGGGAAACAGGCATTGGGATACACAGACGTACTCATCCCCCTCACCTCCCCTGCGGCAGGATCGAGACCTCCCAGGAGGGCTAGGTCTGTGTAGGAAATGGTGATCATTACAGGGCATTTTTAAATCTGGTTCTGCAAAGCAGCAACCTTACAGTCTTGCAGACATTCAAAGGGGAGAGGGAAAGAGAGATGAAAGGAAGGAAATCTTTCCTACCTTCTCCCTGCCCAATGGTTATTGAACTACCCATATGAAGTGGAAAAGGTCCAAGAGGAGAAGAACAATCCATCTGCAATAGCCAATAAACTGTGAGCAGGGACATACACGCAGGACGCAGCACAGCAAGTTTCAAGCGGTGGTAGTGACACGAGCTTCAGTTTCTCCCTTCTGGGGTGACCACCAAATTCATCCCATCTTCAGGTACTTTAGATGAGGATATTTCTTGCTGGCCAGAAATTCTACCCTTCTAACATAAGGTTTCAGCTTCCATGAACTGCTTTCTACCAATCTGTCAGAAATTTCTATACAAGCTCTACATAAGACAGCAACAGGAGCCCCCATTCAAATGAGGTCCATCTGCAGGGAGGGCGGCGGTGGGGGGGGGCAGTGGTTTGGTTCCCCTGTCATTGCTTTAAATCCAGAACTTCATTCACAGTCATTGTTTACAAAAAGGAAAAGCAAACCAAGCCTCTTGCCAACAGACAATAACAGCCGGCACAAGCGGCCCATCCAAGCCATGGTCTAGAATTTTGGTCAGCAATGAGAGGAGAGCAAAATACAATGATCACTTCTAGCTGAGGCACATAACCAAGGAGAACACAATTAGGGAAACACTGCAAGAGAAGACCAGGATGTGCTTCTTCAGAGACAAAAACATGGAATAGCAGCATGACAGGAATACTGTCTAAAATTTAAGGGAAGAGAAAGGAAACAGTACAACGTTTTTACATTTTCTGTTGAAGGGTTCTGCCCACCCTAGCCAGGCTCTGCGTAGTGTCTGCACTTGCCTCTTAGCTATGAAACCTCAATCACCGCCTGGTGTAGGAGCTTTGATCCAATAGATTGGTGTCTCAGGTGGTGCAGTGTGCCAAAGCCTACTATCTCACAAGATAAGGATCACAAAACACACCCTTTACCAGAGGAAGCCAGAGGGCAGAAAAATAGTAATGCAAGTACTCAGGTTTTAGAGTTCTCCAAGCAGAGAAGGACTCGGGTTGTAGAGATCCTCATCAAAATCCAGGGCAGTGATTTCAAAGCCCTCCTTCCACATCGGAGACACCTCTATAAAACAAGGGGCAAGAAAAGACAGTAACAGAGTTTCTCCATCCAACATGCATTGCAACTCTCTGGATTGAGACTCCAAGTTGGTATAAGGAATGACAAGTCATGGTGAGGTAATGAAACCTGGAAGTTATGCAGCTTAACCACAGCCCAGGGGCTGGAGGTTCCTAGACATTAGGCTACCAAGACCAAAAGTCACCTAATTTCTTGAATGCGGACCCACAGCCAAGTTTAAATGATCCTTACCAGGCCCCTGTATCTCTCATTCATTACCTGCTCATAAGTGCTGGCAGTCACCTCAGCAACTTCACCTCTGTTCTACAAACCACAGCGGTGGGCTACTATATTTATTATCCCATCACAATTAACCACCTCTGATTAGTTCAACTAATTACTGGGTGCTAGCAATTACTCACTGACAGGCCTCCTCAGACTCTTTAATAGCTGTTCCCACAAGATCAAACAGGTGAAGACCAAAAGAAGAAAGCAAAACAACTAAACAAGTGGGAAATGAGGGAAAGAATTAAGAAATCCCTGAACAGCTCCAGGTCCTTTGAGACCCAGGGTAGCAACCAGCCCAGCTAATTAGCATGCCTGTTGCCTTGCCAGCATGCATGGAAATTTTCCCTCCAGCCCTTTTTCTTGCAGAAGTTCATGATTTGGGATTCCTCTACAATACAAGCACAAGACAAGATGCATTTGCACATTCTTGTTTCAACACTGCAGTGGCCCTCCAAAACACTACATTGTGTCTGGGTAATTTTGTTTAGAGGGTGAATTTTGGATCCTAGACCTCCAAGTGGAGGGATTTTCTTTGTAGCTGACTGAAGACCTCTGACAATGGGAGGGATTAGGGGAGAATGGAAGTGCTGACAAAAGGATAGCCTTAACTGATGGGGAACATGCTGCTTTGATGGATCTCAGAGGCAAAAATCCTTAGGAGGATGCTTTACACGTTGTAATATCAACTGTATGTTTTCTGTTTCAGATCCTGCCAACAGAACGGAATAGAAAATAAATTGTTAAAGACACTCAGAGAAGTGATCTTGATGAGTGTCAAATTCTACAGGATGCAGAAAAAAATTCATATAATTGTATCTGATGCTTAGAGAACGCTTTTGCTCCTACTGCCATTGAATTTTATGGAATTTCCCTAAACAGGAGAGCATCCAAATGATATCTTTGTTTGCACGTCTGTATTTTTGCACCTGTGGTGGGGTTTTCAGATGGCTGGTGAGGTCAGCTGAGGTGCCAGCACCATCTTTACCTCTGGCTTAAGACAGTCTTGTTTGAACACACTTGTCCGTGGTGGTCATGGACATGATAGTTTCTTCCTTGTGATGCAGATGTTTGCTTTCCCCAACTGTTTGCTCACTTGGATAAGAGCAGGTCTGATTACGAAAGTTTCTGAAGAGTGAAACTGTTCATTCTCTTTTCTTTGCCTCTTCTCCCTCCTGGCTCCCCGCTTGGCTGCATGCTTCACCCCTATGGCCATAGCATTTGGAAGATGTCTGCTTCCAGACATCCTACTCCAAAGCCTTTCATCTTGAGTAATACTGATCTGACAAGTTTTAAGGGAGGATTTCAAGGTGTTCATAAAACACTTCTGTTAGCTTCCAGGTGGCTTTATAACCAGAAGCTAGCTAGCCACAGACAACGTGGCCACAGATCCTGAAGCATCTCAGCATCCCAGAACCAGCCTCCAAGCACAGCTGAGATCTTACTAGGAGGACTGTAATCCTGGGGAAGCTGCTGGAGATGAGATATTAAGCAGCCTGACATAGGATAAGCTTGGTTCAGGGCCTTATGCCTCCCTTGCTCCAAACATGACTTTCCAAAATGATGAATGATTGTTTTGCAAATAATGGTTTTGCATTAGAAACACACATTATTTCCTGAATTGCCCCTCCAACCTGGGAAGACTGCTGCCAACACAGGGGAACGTGTCCAACACTTTGAGCCTAGTGTGCCACAGGTAATGATGGGAGGACTGGAAGGCTGTCATAGGACAGGTGGTCTGAAGGAGATGAGTGGAAAACATGACCACCTCTGGGGACAACAAGCTTCCTGAGCACAACCCTTTGTCCCTGAGGGTGGGCATCAGAGTTGGGTATCTGTGTGGGGTGGGATGAATCCCGCTCAAAGCCAACAAATACAGACAGGATCGTCTGCAGACCAAAGATGGAAGAAACACCTCTCCCACATGTACATGACATTATTACCCAAGTGCACTCCCTGCTTGAGCGGGAAAGGACAGCGAGTGTGGTCAGAAGACCTCTCACACCCTGACAAACAGCACCATGCAGGTCCTTTCCCTTTTTGAAGAAAAACAAGGAGGGGGCAGAGGGGGAGGGTACAGCTAAAGCGAAATTGTCCCATAAAACATTTTACTACAACAAACCGATTAACATTTGACTCTGCTATACGACCCGAACAATGCTAAAGGCTGCAAAATGCCTGCCTGAAAAGGCGATGCAAAACAATACAGTCAGACAAAGAGCCCTTGCCGAGGCGGGAAGGGCCCCCATACAGCCCCCCTGCCCAGCCGCCCGGTGCTTTCATGCTCACGCTAGCTAGCCATGCTGAAAAGGCGCAGGAAAGGTGTTTTGTTTCAAAATAAAATCTTTCCGAACGAAGCGTGCGCTGCAGAAAGGCAGGGCATGCGATGGCGTTCCCCTTTTACAGGAATTACAAGAGCCCTTTGCTCTTGCACATCAGAAATACTCCCCGGGTCCTGTTTTCTGCCCTCAAGCCGCTCTCCACCCACGCACGAACCCCAACAGGCTCAGCCCGGGGGTTCCCCCCCATGCTGCTCATGTGGAGGTGGGGAGCACATGGGGACCAGAGCAACCAGCCACGTGGCCACCACCCGAAATTAGGCAAGCTATTGCTAATTGTAGTTCTTCTCCATTTCTGCAGGTACATTCAACTTACACCACTTAGATTCTTCTACAGTACTGGATGAGTTTTCTAGACCTAATGAGATCATCATGTGAACTGGATTAGAGAAGACTAAGTTTTAATTTATATGCTTTTGCTAATAAATTCAACTCTGGAAATCAGCTGAGGTTCAAGCAGCCATAAGCATCTCTCAGGTTAGATTTGATACTTTTAGTCAGCCATAAGCAATACTTTTTCCACGCACATAACACGTTTTTTTCCTTAAAACTCTCTTCATACCTTTTCACTTTTTTTTTTTTCCCTGCTTCCTTTTTATGATCGGAACTGCTAGAACATCTTGCAGGAAGGCTTTGGGAGATCTCAAGAGCAATATCTCACAGGGCTGGTCCCTGCAGAGGTCTTGCAGGCACCTCCGGCAGCCGAGGAAGAGCTGCAGGTGGCCTCCAACATTTGGGGACCCATCAGGAAAGCGACAGGATCTGATGCACTGCATCTCGCCCACCCTCCAGAGTACAACAGGTTTCGGTGTCCCAGGCTCAAAGACAAGCAGGGCTGGCATCCAGGAGCAGCAAGCCATGGCCTGAGGAAGGTGAGTGCAGAAATTTCCAAGAGTGGCTGCTGTCAGAAAATCAACATCGATAAGGAGCCTCCTGGGTGGGAAAATGTCAGACCAGCTTGTCAATCAGAGGGTAACGGCTGACAAAGGCAAGCTTCTTGCTACGTCTTATAGGGGCTTTTTTTTCACCCGCAACCAGAAATTCTGGCTTTCCCACATTCACAAGGAGACGCCTCTTGCAAAGCATCCTCCATGCTCCACCAGGCAGGTAGCAACACAACAGCGGTCAGGTCTGACCTACCACTCCAGGTCCACCGAAAAGCAACCGCTGGCCATTATGGGCAGGTCAAGCAGCACTGGATGAGGGCTCATTTTCAGGGCTGTGTGCCTGCAGGAGGGGGGGTTCTATTGTTCAGAAGGGAGATGTGCCCTAGGGAAGCCCCATTGCTCCCCTCCACCAGCTCCGGGCAACAGGTGGCTACAGCGTGAATATCCACGCTGGTCTGGGATGTTTAATATCAAACAGAGAGGGAATTAAGGTGCGTGGGTCTGTGACTGCTTTACGTGTTAACTCTGGACGGGATGAAAATGTAACCCGCTGTTTTTGCCTTTATAAGCAATACTTGGCTTATTCTGTTCCCAAGCTTGTCTCCTGTGCAGTGTATTTCTTTTGCTGATAAATATTTATGCTCCGTGATTTTGATTTATACAAGGGGCTTAAATATTGTAAAGCTGGATATAACCAGTGTAAAACAACATAAAACAAAGCACTAGTATCGAGAATGGGGTGGACTAAAAAGGCATGGCTCCTGCACCGGCCAAATTTTACCCCAGAAATGACCTCTCCCCCCCCAGGAGTGGCACAAACTGGCAGCTTCCCCCCTCTCTGCTTTACAATTGAGATTCCCAAACTGTGTGTATCAAGCAGGAGAGGTGTTTGCAGTATTGCCAAGGTTACTAGAGTGAAAACATTGCAAATGGCATTTGCATGATTGTACTTTCAAATCCTAACTTGTAGCAACAGTGCATTTTAAATGAAGGGGATTTATAACTCAAACCAGAACACTAATCATATTCTGGAGTAATAGGATTTATTTGTTGGTTGTTTGGTGGTTGTGTGTTTTTTTTAAACTCAGAGACAACAAGCTATGTTCATGAAAAGGGAGATGGCTGGGCTTAAACCCTACTCCCAACAACATTTCTATAGGATTAGAAAATAAACAGGAATGCACTCCATTTTCAATATGCGGTTCAGAATCCATGTAGTCTTTAATGCTTCCCTGCTATGAGAACATCCTAAATTGCTAAGCAAGTTCAGACAATTGCCATTTTAAATGAAAAACTCAGATTAACACAAAAAAGAGGGAGTCATCTGGGGATCAAGAATGGATATTTAACAGCGCCCAGCTGTTCTCCAGCTATGAAACTCCTTACCCAAAGCACACTGGGCACGTTATGAAGCAATGCTCAGTCCTCCACCAAGACTAGGATTTACACCCCAATATCTTGACCAACTAAAGCTGGAAGCAGTTGCCATGTTCCCCACGACATTGGATTTCTGGGACTGACTGGTAAGGTCCTGTGGCACCTAACTTAAAGTCATGCAATATTTATGGGGACAAAGAGCTCGTTTAGGCTGTAATTTAGGAGGCGCACTAAATCTCATGGCCCATATCCTTACATGGAATAAATGGATTAAGTCAATATACACCACCCAAAGAGCTTGATTTTAACCTCCATGCCCTGCACACACCAGACTTATGGGAATAAAGGTGCTCCATGAGGGATTGAAGGTTACCAGAATTAGTTCCAACAAATTCCCTAGGGTTTTTTACAAAAAAAAGAACTTTTCCAGATATTTCTGAAATATCTCTGTAAAACACACGTTAAAGCCACCTTCTAGGGCTTGTTATAATATAAGTATTCTCAGTGGTGGTCTGTTAAGCTAACCTGTCAGACGTGGAAAACCAGGAGCGCTCATGTGGTCTGTTACTGCAGCCATCTGAAGAGACGATAAACTTCATCTGACCGGTGAGAACTTCATATAACACACACTAACCTGGTCATTTCAATTGCATGATCATATACTTGCTGGTGATTGAGTCTGGGCTAGTTAAAGGGGTGTCAAGTTAGGCACCTATAAACAGCACCTAAAATCTCTAGTTGTGCTTGGAAATTTTGGCCTTAAGTACGTTCATAGACACACTGATTTTATACAGCGTGTATATATATATATGTGTGTGTGTATAATTTCACACGCACATATACATACATCTATAAATGAAAAAATTAATCTAAAATGTCGCCGTGCAATCTGTCAAATAAAGCTGATATAATAAATATGCCACTTTATTTAACAACTGATGCTGAAGAGAACTAGGCAGAATGAAAGAAATCAAGACAGGGCTTAGTAAAAACACTGAGGAAGGCAGAAATTAAAGCAATCAATCACATTCTCGTGGAACGTCTACACCACTCGAAATAATATTTTATTGTCTGCTATTGATTGGATGCCACTGAACAAAATTGCAAACAATGAATCTGGTGTTATAAACAAGAACCACAATAAGAATAACTTATTTCAAAGCCTTGGCCGCACAACAGTTTGTACTCTGCAGAGCCAGGCATGGAGCACTGGACATATCTACTTGTTCTACCACCATAACCTAAGGAAACATTGCTGCTCATTGACAACGGAAAGGTTGGCATGCAACGGTGCCCAAAATAAGGGCACACTCCTCTTTTGCCCTCCTTTGCATTTTAAGCGTGAACATTTAAAACTTGCAAACTTTTGTAGGACTAGACAGAAGGACAAGGATACAAAAGAGAAGCAGCACTGTGTTTTTTCAAACAGTGAGATCTCAGTGCAGGAAGGAGGAGGAGAACACCTTGAATTTTAATCTCCTGATACAATCATGAGAAAAATCAAGGAAATTATGCTAAATCAGAAAGCAAAGCATGGTTGTGGTACCCAGTAGCCAGACCCAGGCAATTTTGTGCAAAATGAAAGAAAATTTCTAGGGGCCCTCCAGCAGCCACTGGCCCCAAATCTCTTCCCAGGTGCTTTGCCCTCGCTCGGGTGGGACACTGCCACCCTGACCTGTGCAGAGACAAGGGAGATGAGTCAGGACCCAAGCTGAGCCTGACAGAGAGAACCAGGCACAGGACAAGTCATGAGGGGCTACATCCTCTCTCTGCTAACCAAACCCCAAGTTACTCATCAAACACCTTGACTAACGCCACCAGGACAACCTGAGAAGAAAGATGCTGCTCATGCCGAGCACTGGTCTGAAAGATTCACCTCCAGAAAGGATGAGTTGCCACAATACTTTACAGCAACAAGGAGTAGGACCCACAGCTGGTTCCCAAACCCCTCTGAGCTTGGCTTGTAGTAAGGAGCAATGAATATGTGGCAGGCTTTTTTGTGCAACTGTGGGAAAGTCCTACTTCTTTCTCACCCCTCTAAAGCTCAGAGGGTGATAGAGCACTACTAACACCTCTAGGAAAATCAAATGGGATGGTATTTAGAAGAGCCAGCTGTTCCTGATAATATCCAGACTCTAAAATAAATGTGGGCAAATATGAATGCAAAAGGCTGGATGAAGGAGCAAGTAGCCAGGATGAATTAGAGGACACATCTCTTCCTGGGCTGTCTTATGATGCCACCGGGTTGTCACACTTTAGTCATTTACAGACACATGCAAACGGCATGAAAACACTGGGCCAAATCCATCCACAGTGCAAATTCATTGAGTCCCAGCAGATCTACACTGGGTTCTAATTTGGCTTATTATGTATAACTGAACATAATTCTAATTGACGGGTTTGATTACGCCTCACATCACTTCTGCTCTAATTTACCCCCGTGGGATGAGAAAGAACTAACACACAGATTGAGGTCTGGCTCCAAGGGTGACAGCAACAAGACGAAGAAAGAAAACCATCCCTGGACCTGTGCACGATGGCCAAGGGTGGAGCTGGAGACATTCCCTCACTGAAGAAACATTTACCCTGCTGGTATTCAGGAATCAGGTTGTTTCTAATTTACCATTACGCAGCTTTACCTACCCAATAGTTTGCTACCCACCCCTGCAATATCTAATCTCTACTATTACTACATATTTTATGGAGTGGGAGTACCTTATAGGCATTTTGGGGGTAAAAACTCTGCTTAGTATGTGAGGGAGAGTGTGTTTGTGCATGGGCGGGATTACAGTTTGGGGGATTTGTAGTTTATAATTATTTTCTCCCATCTGTCTCGTATACGCCCCCTTCTCTTACAGACTCTTCATGTCTCACATTAGGAGACAATTTCAAACCTACAGGGATCAGCGGTGCCAGCCCCACCTTTCTGGGGAGGAGGGTACTTCCAAGGGACTTCCAGTTAATGTGGATGAGAGTCTGGTACACTGGACACATCCATCAACCAGTGTGGAAGGAAAAGCTCTTCTCCTAATGCATTATAGTTACTTCAGAAAGGTCAGCCTAGACCCCCACCAGGGTGGGAACATCCTTGCAGGGCTGGGACTGCACAATAGTGACCATGGACAGATCCATGGACCTTGGTGAATTCATACTGTAAATGCTTTGGGCCCAGAAAGCCCAGATGACAGCCCCAGGTGGTAGGAGAAGCTAAGGAAGAAAGGGCACAAGTGGTTGAAAGACAGCATGTAAAGTGGTTAGCGATGGCTCACTCCCAAACTCCAGAGGCTTGCCTCAGATCTGGGTCTGGCCAACATCTTGATTCATACCTTTGATGAAAGGTCAAGAATGTGCTTGTGAAATGCATGGTGGGACCGAGCCCGGAAGGTCTTGAGAAGTGCTCGAGAGGAGAGGAGCAGAATTCAGACAGACCACGACCTGAAATGCAACTATCTGAAAGAAGCAAGAAGGAGATCCAGAGAGGTGAGTTCAACCTCCTGCCCTCGGGAAGGACATCTCCAGACCACAGGCACAAGAGGTGCTGGTTTATGCTCCGGAGGGCAGGGAAAAGGACTACAAAGAGCCAGCAATGAGAGCAGCATCCCATCAGAGTTGTGGGATGTGCTGACTGGAGGGGGTACACAGGGAGGCACATGAACCCACCATGGCACAGGGGGGATAACCCCCAACTTTTCTCCTGCGGGGGCTGAGGGCAGCTGCCCCCATCCCAGCCTCTGGGCTCCCTACCCAAGACCAGGGACGCTTCCTGCCACCAGGTCAAGGCACATCCCACGATCAACCCGATTTGCTGTTTGGCCAGCGGTGAATTTCAAGCAGCAGCTCTGGCTTTGGGACCAAGCCAGCCTGCGCAGAGGAGGACACCACATATCCATGGCACGGATTTCGGGGTGGTCAGCGCTCTGCCGCCCGGTTAGCAGCAAGGCTGTGCGCATACAAGGAGCATTTAAAGGGGTGGAAGGAGCCATCAAGATGTACAAAGCCAAATCTTGTCCAAACGCCTGCGAGGGAAGGCAGCGGCGTGGAGGAAAGCAATCTGGCACCCTCTAGTGTGATGCTCCGAGAAAAGCTCGTCCCTCCCGCACCCTTCCCCGTACCTCAGCAGCATCTTTCCTCACAACCACACAGGCCGTCTGTGCCCACGGGCTCAGTCTCATCAGCCCCCTTTAATTGCCATCCACTGTAGCAAGACACGAAACTCATTAGCGCGAGCAGCAACGCGTCACGGTGAGCCTGTTGGGTCATTTGCGTCCCAGGACATTCAGCGCGTGCAAGCCTGATCTGCGAGAGATGCACAGCCCGGTGAGGCTTTAAAAGAGATTTTTCAAAGCTTTGGGAACCTGGCGTGGCTGAGACTGGAGAATTGCCAATGCCAGGATGCCAGGGCCACCGTCCCACGCAGCACCGTGTGTGCAGGGTTGAGCATAAAGGCAGACATGTCCCAGGACACGTGCTGGGAAATGAGATATGTCACTGTTTGACAGCATTAAGGCGGGAGGGAGCAGATTCAGGTGACTGCGTGACATCTGGGGTGGGAACTTGTATTAAGAGAGTCTGAATTACACAAAAAAAACCCCCAAGGACCAGCCAGGGTCTCCCAGCCCAGCCCATCCCTGGTGGTGCAGGCACAGCTACAGCTGCCCGAGAACATTTCACCTTTTACGACTTGGCTCTCAAGCCATTGGAAGAAAAACAACTTTCTTCCCGTCCTAATCACCTTCACCGTCCTCCAGTGAACTTTTGCGTAATGTATGCTGTGTCATCAGAGCAGCGCTGCTCCACGAATGGTAAACAGGTGCCCATATATTTCTCAGGATGACAGTTCACATTATCATTGAACCCAAGGAGCTGACACAGAGCACAGGCAGGAGGAAATAAAATACCCCCAAACCAGAGAGCACCGTCCCCTCCCAGGGACTGAGACCACTTCCACAAACACTACTGAACCAAACCTCCTCCTCTCCCGGGGCTTTGCAAACAAAAGGGGTTTGCGGTCAGACCATGCGGCCATGAGACAGCAGTTGGTGGCCTGACCTTCAGCACCTGGGATAATGTAGGTGGGACGGCTGTCCCAGCAGTGACTGCCGACTCTGCCAGCCATCAGAAACAGGACAGGGCCAAATCCCAAAAGGCCACGATAGATATTGTGACTGGTACAGCAAACACATTAATGTGAGTGTCCCTGTCGACCCCGGAGAGCTGGCACCTAACCAACCTTCATGCCACTGAAGGTCACCCCTTCTTGCCACATTGTTGCTGGCATTTTTACATGTCAGAGGTTTCTATGATCTGCATAGAGTTTTGGGTTTGGTTTAGGGCAAGCTCGTCACCTCAAAACAGTCCTCTATCCTCATGCCTCATGCTCTTCCTTGTCCTGTTGGTCCAATGCCAAAGGACCCTGCCCAGGTAGGAGGCAACCCAGGGCCACGTGTCTCCTGCATCACCTCTTACATCCCCCACTGCCCACCTCCACGTCCTGTGCTCCCCTGCACCAGCCAGATATTTCCCATGAAAAACAGCTGCCAGTAACGCAAGCTATGGATCTGGCTCAGCTCTGGGTAAAGCTGGATCCAATTTTACAAAACCTGTCTTGCAAGCAAGTTCATCTATAAATAAACACAAAACCTGGGATGTTTGCCTGGCCCCTGAAACAAAAGGATTTTTGCTACGCAGCTTAAATTTTTATTGCTAGTTAGCGTAAGAGAGGGGGAAACACAAAAATGGAGGCTGAGCCAGGATCTATGCAAGCTTTTGCAGGCAG
This sequence comes from Harpia harpyja, assembly GCF_026419915.1. Classification (NCBI taxonomy): domain Eukaryota; kingdom Metazoa; phylum Chordata; class Aves; order Accipitriformes; family Accipitridae; genus Harpia; species Harpia harpyja. The sequence continues at coordinate 102,192,643 of NC_068940.1, read as the reverse complement.
ATCAGCCAGCGTATCCCCTTAATGACCTTTAAAAATCACTCTTGCCTGTCATGCTAAATTGCATGGTCACTTTGTGATGTGGACACATGTTCACAGAAGACTGAGCTGAGACCATTCATGAGACACATTGCACTAAATTGATGTACATATTCTAAAAAGTGTGATTTTTCTCCCTTAAAGATGTAACATCCCTTCTTAAAATCAACTTTTATTTTCAAAGCATAGACTCACCAAAAATGAACACACTGAATTCGGCAAACTAAAGTCATGAGAGAGGTGACTCAAGCCATGTTCAAGACATTAGAGTTATGACCAGATCACCAGCCCCCATCAGAAGCAGCAATATTTTTTGGAGCAGGGCAGGAGGATAAACATTAAAGCAACTCACTTACACTGGCCTTTCCACTTCCAAGCCACGGCTTCCTTGACATGTGCAATGCTTGAATCTTTTTGGAAGACCACAGAAAGATACAGCCTTACCTTAAAATATTACAGAAGCAGTGCTTCCTAGGCCATCACTTTAAAAACAGGTTTTGGAAAAAATGCAATGGGCGTAAGTACTGCCCTCCCCGCTGCAAACCAGGCTGATGCTGCTCTGTATCCTGCCCACCATAGCAGGTACCTAGGGAAAAGTAGCAAACAGATGATTCTGGGTGTATAAAATTGAGTTCCATCTTCTAGTTATGCACTTACCTAAGACACAGAAGGAAGCGAAACCGAGGCCCAAGCATGATACTTGATCTACACTTGTACAACAGTGCAGCATCATGCTTGTCCACACCTACACCTCTTAAGTGCTATTGCAGTAGGAAAACTAATACAAGAATACCCAAAGCAAATGAGCATCTTTCATCTTCTCCCCACCCTCCCTAAAAGTTTTTAATAAGAACCATTAAATGAAAGCCAGAGGGCAGGTCATTGCCCAAGGTCAATCGACACCTCTCCCTTGTAGTCAGTGAAATTTCATCTGGCGAGGGCTCAGCCACAGGACCTCAGGAAGGTTTGGACAGGAGCTGTGTTGGTGAGAGCAGAGTGAAATCAGTGACAACAAGAGAAACAGCCTGAGCCGTTGTAAAACTGAAGAGCTGAAACCAACTATCAACTCACTGCCCCTACTTCTCCGCTGGGAAAAGAGAGGATTGTGCGAGCAATGGCACATATCTGTGTTTGTGCCATTAGGGGAAAAGCTTTACAGTTAACAAATTTCTTGGTTTCCATTCCAAAGATTAGTGAAACAGAGATAGATTTTTCTCAATATCCCTATTACCTTATTTTTATTGCTTGTTTTTTAGCCATTACTTAGTTGAACTCAAACTTACTGTTAAATGTACTCCCATCAATGCTGGTCAACAAAGCATTTAGGCACATGCTTAACTCAAAGCAGATAACCAAGGTGCATTCAGCAAAACCCACCCATACGCCTCACTTTTTTTTTCTCTGAATAGGGGCCCTCCATCATTTTAAAATTCTTTTCAGCATAAAGTACTGCAGCCACAAAAATCAATGCACTATGCTCCATCAGTGTGCATCTGTCACTCAGCTCCCAGCACGGGAAAAGGAAGAAGCACACATAGAAAACGCTCACCCAGTCCCTTTCCTTTAAGAACAGCCAAGAGTAAAAAGATGCATAATTTAGCAGAATGGTTTTATTTGTGTATCGGGTTATTTTAAACGTCAGCTAAGGTTATGTTCTTGTCTTCAGTTGCTGCTGGGTGTTGCTTCAAAGTCATTCTGAGTCACAGCTCTCCATCTTCATCTGCTGATGGGCCCCCAGGTAGTGATGGAAACATAACTTCCCTTGACATGGATAACCTCCAATAAAGCAGCGACTTCCCTTTTGACATGCTGATTAGAATAAACGAGGGGAGGCGGAAGGGAAGAGGAAGGGGACCGTAGCTCTTGAAAACTAAAGAAAATGGGTCACATCCTGCTCTCTGCTTCTGTGGCATCAGATTCAGTCCAAGCTATTTGCAAAACAGCAAGAAACTCATTAGACTGCTGCTAGAGCTATTGATGGAAATGCAAATCTTTACCTACAATACCTTATTCCACAGCAAATGAACAGAAGGCTGGGGAAAACCAGAAAGCTGTAGTCTCGAGTCTGAGAGTCCAGCAGACTGAAGTATCACCTCTGTTTTTCAGATCTCAGTCCAAAAAAACCTTAAGGTCTGACTTCACTCAGATTTTCCATTAGTTGCATCAACACTGACTTTAAAGAAATTCCTGCAGGTTTCCACGAGCCTGAATAAGGTGCAGATCAGAGCCTGAGTGTTGCGTAAATCAGCCTCGACGCGGTGCAATATGAAAGGGCTCTGCTCAGAGGGATACAGTCTGGCTGGTGCTTTGCGAGACCAAGGGACGTCTCTTCCAGAGTCGAGCTTTTGTTTTGGCCTGACACAAGACTTGCCAGAGCCAGTAATTCTTTCCATTATCTTCCACGGACTTTGGATTAGGTTGCTTATAGTAAATTCAGCTTTGGCTGCCCAAAGTGATACTTCATGAGATCATCTAGTTCAGAAACCGGGTAGAAGGTTTCCAGAAAAATCCTGCCCTCGTCTTCCAAGGGATCCTGCTGAGACGATGACTGAGTCATTGCACTGGTCCCAGTATGGCTACCTGCAACTGGTTCACACAGCCAGGGGCTTCTGCTCTCTAAGAAGAGTACTAACACCCCCCCATCTTGACCTTTCAGTAGGGTCTGCACTCCTTGTCACATGCACATTTTCCACAGAGCGCCAAACATTGTCATTTACACCCATAAAAAGCTGAATTCAGCACTCTTTCCATAAAACGGATCGTGAACCCTTAACACCACTTGCCTCTCCTTGGAATAATAAATTATGAGGACAAATGGCAGAATCATTATCAGTTTCAATATCCAGTCATAAATAGTCTTGTAAGAACACTCAAATGATGGTGTTTTATTGCGTTAGATATCACTTGCCATTAATTACAGCATGAAACTTTTGTACTTTGATGAAAAGCATTTTAGCCAGCTCAGTTATAAATTTAAAACAGTCTTAAAACAAAAGTCACCTCAAGTTGTGGGGGTTTTTTTTTCTCTATAGATCTGAACACAGAATAGTATTTTAAGATTGGAATAACACAAAAGCAAGGTTTTATAAAAGTTATTTTACCGCACACACATTCAGTTTTAATGTGTACAGCAAACTAACAGTACCAATGGCTATTTTTTACAATAACATTGTTGGCAGCTGGATTTCACTGCTGCAGATACTTCATAGTTCATTTGGTTTAGTGGGGGTTTTCTTACTAATGATCAAGTGCTGTTGTGAATCAACGTGATCTAGTTTACGTTTCTGCCCTGTTTCTTTTGTTTGGATCATTTCTCCTTCCTTCTGTCACTGTAACTCACCATGCAGGACAGAAAAGCAGCTGGCTGCAGAGCGTCCTGGCATCAACAGGAGCTGGTGGGTTCAGCCCCTAGCAAATCTGGGATACCCACAAGACCTCACACAGAGAAGTCAACTTCAGCCTAACTTTAGAGGGATGACCCATGGGAGTGAAGCCAAGATCTAAATTTTCAAACAGTTGTGGGATCAGTCTTCAAATTTCCAGGTCGAGGGGACTCAGGCTGCGGCAATTCAAGTTCCTGCTCCTGGGGAGCAGGGTATCAGCCCATGGCATTGATCACATTTTGCATTTGTTTGCAAAAGGGATTAAAGGGATTATTCCACCCCCGCTCTGGGCGTGGTAACCTTACAGCCACCACAGCCAAATCCCCCAGAGACCAAGCTTCAGAGCCTCTGCTCAGGTGAACAGCAGTACATCTATTATTAAATCCAGAGGGATTGCTATCATACATACATGAATGTACAGTCCCAAATCCAGATCCACAGCACCAGCTGTACTGGCTCCCATAGATTTTTTAAGTAGATTTAGAGAAGACATTTTGCTTTCCTTTCCCAATCCTCCAGGAGGAATTATGGGTGGCCCAGCATTTAAATTATTCTCATGAGACCTGGGAGACCAAGGTTTGGCTCTTGTCCTGCCAAAGGCTCTCGCTTTGCCCAGGGACACAGGAAAAACACCCAGCTTCTCAGAGTTATGGTGGGAATCTGCTCAAGCTTAAGACAAGCTAAGCTCAGGAGTCAAATTCCCATGACAGTCAATGGAGATCTGGTCCCTGCATTCAGCAGTGACTTCTTGTCCTACATGTGCCTGGAAATGGCCCCCAGGAAGATCTGCTCTGTAACCTTCCTGGAGACAGAGGTGAAGCTGACCAGTTTGCAATTTTCTTGGATCCTCCTTACTCTCTTTGAGGATGAACTTATCATTAGCCTCTTCCCAGTCATTGGGGACCTTTCACGACCATCACCACCTTTCAGAGATGGTAGAGAGCAGTCTCGCAATGACATCAACCACCTTCCTCAGCACCCTCGAACACGTCCTGTCTGGTCCCATGCACCCATGTATGCCCATTTTGCTTCAGTAGTCCCTAAATTGATCCTCCCCTACTACAGGTAGCACCTATCTCCCCTAAATTCTGCCACTAGACACAGAGATAAAGAGGTTTGACAGCAGACCTTGCCAGTAACGACAAAGGCAAAGAGCACCTCAGCTTTTTCCATGCCCTTTGTCACTAGGCTGGCCAACCCATTCAGCAGCAAATCAATATGTTCCCCTGTTTTCCTTTTTCTGGTGATTCACTTATAGAAATCCTTATTCTTGCCCTTCACACTCCTCACCAGTTTCATCTCACTTTTGGCTTTTTGAATTTCATCCATGTTGGACCATATCTGAGATCTAAGGACAAGTGACATTCCCCAGGACTCATCAGCACCTGTAAAAACAGATGTCATTGTCGCAACTCAACTGTTGCTTGATATGGTGACCATTTGCTTTTTGATACAAAAGTGAGAAATTGAAGAAAAACAGTCTAATTGCTCATTTAAGGCAGCCTGTTCTTTCCCTTCTGCTTAGCCAGTTGAAACCTCATTTGACAATCTGAGAGTTTAGCTCCCAGTGCTCTTGCTTAAAATATAACAGATGGCCTCTAATAAGTAAATTGAAAAGTGCAAATAAGGTTAAAACAATTTTTCTTTATTGAATATCATTAACTTCAAGGCTGTCCACTTTAAAATGCTAATTAAACCTCATTTCCTTTTGCAGGGTTCTAGTGAAGAAAGATTGCCATGGGGTAAATTCCTCTTGTTTGTAGAAGACTAGCCCAGCAAACCGATAGCAAACTGGGCTATCATATGTCCCAAGCTTAAGAAGTAGAGTTGGAAGCTTTCCATTTATTTATCCCTTCCGTACTAGTTCCTTCCCACAAACCAAACACAGTCAAGAAGGAAATTCAAAAGAGGTCAAGAGTGAAACCCCGCTCTGTCCACATGGCAAAGAACAGTTTCTCTAAAGGTCATTAGTAGTCCAAACCAAATGCAATTTTCAGCACAGGATTTCTGACACCATGTTATAGCCCTGCAAAATGTCGTGCTGCAGGTATGGGGCTCTATATTCCTGGCACCACACACAGAGCACAAGAGGTCCTTCAGCACCTCACCCCCACCTTACTCCTAATTTCCAGTTCAAATTTATTCCCAATCAGTACGTGCCACTTGCTCATGTGCCAACATTGTTCTTTACCTTGACTAGCTTTTCCCCTGCTCTTCACCCCCAACCTGAAGGATTTTTACTGAACAATGGTATCGCCTCACAGCTTCTACTTGCTAGGCAAAGCAAGCTAACCTTTTAGTCTCCTCTCCTAGGACATCCTGTCCCTTCCCCTAATCAACATATCAGCCCTCTTCCTCATCTGTTCCAATTTTAATTCTTCTTTCTTGAGCACAAGAAAGCAGATTTGCAAATGTCCTCCCAGTCTGGGTCTTACCAGTCTTGCATAAGGCAACGCTCCCATCTCAACTGGAAAGGCACACAGGTAAGCTCAAGGATAGCATTCACCTTCTTCATGGCCAGGTCATACTCCCAGTTTCTAGTCATCATCTGAAAAAAACTAGTATGTTGAAATCTTTCACCTACTTTACCCCTGCCGAAGGTTGAGCTCCCAGTCCGATACAGGTCCAAGAGGCAGCACAACTCAGCGCCCAAAGACAGCCTCTCATGTTTGACTAAAAGCAATGGGTGCGAAGCAGCCAGCTTTTTGGACAACAGCCTCAGGACGACAGCACCATCATGGGGAGCAGGGAGCTCTGGGTGCTACCTCTGCCTGGTGGGTTTGACCCCAGTCCCAATTTGCAGGCCAGCATTGGTAGGCTGGAGGAAGCTCAGGGAGGGAGCCGTTTCCCTGTCTCCCATAATCTTGGGCTGCTGTAGGTGAGAAAAGCAAGATGCATCAGGCCAGAAGAAAGGGAGCCTGACTGAGTACCTGGGTCCCCTCACCAAGCAATTTCTGAGTCCAGATGCATTCTCCCTCCCCCTCTAAACACATGATTCTCATTCATCTGAGAAAGTTAATTTACTTCAAAGATTCAGGGTATGAATTACAAAATGCAGAATTTGATACAAATTACCTGTCCAGTCTCACCTCAGTGATTTCTCACCTGGACAATCTGGTTGAACATCAGCAACCCTTACCCCAAAAACTCATGCTACGGACAATCCAACATTGCCTGTCCAGTGACTCTGAGGTTCAGCAGCGTTTCTGGGCCAAGAGAGAAGGGGAAGAGTTTCTTGACATTCTGGCCTTTACAGGAAGCACTTGCCCCATGGTGGCTCATCTCTTTTGCTGTGGAAGCCCATGAACGATGAGGGCTGACTACCAACAGGCAGGGGCAGTTTTTAGCAACACTTGTTTAACCGGTCCGTTTATAAAGCATGCCAAAACCACACACAACACAGATCAAAATGAAAAATCTGTATTCACTGGGCAAACAGCAAAATTAGTCTATGCTGAAAGGCTTTTGGGAGAGTCTGCCGTGCTGCAAACATGGTGAGATGGAATAAAATGAAAAATAATGGCCATATCTTCTGAGCCAAGAATCACTCTGAGGAAAAAAAAAAAAAAGCTTTCACAGCAAGGGAGGTCTTGAAATGCAGCTTATTTGCTTATTCATTCAGTTGAACTGTCTGACTAAATCACATATTGGATTAGCTGCATTCAACGTCTTCTCTTCCCTCTGCTCGAGTAGGCGTTTCTTCTAAGGGACAGCAATGGCAGGGACCAGAATAATTAGGCTGAGAAATGGAAATTGTGAGAACATATTGTCGCCTTTCAACAACATCTTTCTTGATCAAAAGGGTATTTCTGCTATATGCAACTGTCCTCAAGTAGGGCAGGAATCTAGCTAAGAAATGATACCAGGAGTGACAGGGGAATGTCCCATCCTAACCTAACAAGCTATGGCAGCAGTGTGAAGAGATGCTCTCAGGAGGCATAAGCTGTTATATCAAAGTTGTGCGAGAATTCTTTGCTTCTTACTTGTTTTCTGCAACATGTTTTACTTTAAGATAAAAGTCCTCAGCTATGCAGCAGCTCCATTTCTGCTCTGTTTCTCTGTCTAAGTCCTGTTATACAGCATGGCTTAGACTATTTTTTAAGGAGAAGCCCATCTTCCAATACACCAGTATTTATCAGATCTGGAACAGAGCTGAGGTTTCAGGAGGGTAGTGCATACTTGTCAGTCAGAGAGTAAATATTGTCTCTGAACAGCAAGTTGAACAGACCTTTGTTTTCCTGTGCAATGCTTGTCTAAGTCTTAAGGGAGCTGTCTTTCACTGAACCGGGGTACTGAGCTTGCAGGCATAACACAAATGCCTGAAAGAGTCCAGCTTGAAGGGATAAACACAAGCAAGGGCATGCAACAAAAGGACAAAAAGCAAGAATGTAAGTAACAAAGCTCCCGACCTATGTCTGCTGGATATCTCCTTGCAGGTGTATGGAGAGGACTGTCTGGAGAGAGCTGGGGAGGTCAGTCTCATGGATTTGACAGTAAAAACAGAGCAGTCCTGGAACAAGAAAGCTTTCTAGTTTTACAATGGTAACTGGGGACAAATCTTGTCCTCCAAAGTTGAGACCAGCTTTGAATCACGTCTTCAGGAGTTCGGGCACAAGAAGAAAAATTGGCTTTTTCTGTCCTCTTCTCCACACTGCTGCTTTTCTACTCAGCAGGGAGAAATGGCTGACTCAAGAGACAAATCACCTGATCTGCTGTAGACATCTGCCATAAGATAAGATGAGCAACAGCCAGAAACTCCTCTCCCTTATGGTCCTCTCCTTTGATTATAAAAGGAGCCCATATGATAGCAGACACAGGTATCTACACTGGTCATACGAATCCCACACCTGAGTGACCAAAGACTTCTGTTTGGCTGATGAGATGCTAAAAGAGAAATGACAACCAGATGGATGCATTACAGAGTACTAAGGCACAATATACCAAATAAAAGCAGAGCTAATCACAGCATCTTAACAAAGAACATATCACAAATACCTGTCATCTGAAGATCTGAGAGCAAGAAACGTTGTATGCAATTAATAATATCCCCAGTTGTTCTAATGGGCAGGCTGACGCATCAATGGATGAGGCAACTTAGTGAAAGACTGAAATCAGAGATCATAGCAGTATCCATAAGCAGTGACAGCTGCTCCTTCACCCTTACCCCTCAGGGTATGTGCTTCAAGAACACTGAACGAATGAGTTCCCACAATGGTCGAGACTTTCCCAGAAGTCTGGGATCACCACAGAAGCATCATTCTGTTTATCAAAGCCAACTTTAAAAAGCAACAGAGGAGCAGAAGAACAAGTAAAGCAAAATGACTCTTGGGGCTGGATTTCAGCAGGAGACAAGTTCATTCAGGGAAGTGTCAACTAAGAGAAGTTCTTAGCATCCCACAGAAATGGAAACAGCTAACAAGGCAAACCATGTACAAGAAAAGGTTGTATCTGCTGCAGGAGAAGAAAAAGGGATTCTAGGGGAAAAATGAATCTAAATATCTTACATTCTGGTAATGTAATCTTTGATGACTGAAAGCTAAACCACTTGAACTGGCTATCCAAAGAGGCTTGATCTAGGCTATAATCAAAGCACAAAAGGTGAGCAGGGGCTGTAACTACTCTGAATATCCCACTCAAAGGTGTCCTACTCACACTTCAGATACACGCTCAGAAAAAAGTAGGTTACCAAAAAAATTCATCCCTAGTTCTTTTGCCCGGCCCATCACATTGTAATTTTGACCTGCACAAAATGAGTCTGAAGTAACACCAAGGTAAGATCCTTTGGTACAGATACGATTTTGTACCCAATTTGCACAAGAGTAAAACACTACTAAAATTTCAAGCCACATGGAAACAGGACTACAGTCACCTTCAGAGAAGCTTCTTAAGGAAATGCTCCTCACAGCATAGTGGTCCCCTGGTAGCTGAGAGACTGTCCACCCACCTGCTTATCATCCTTACCCCTATGTTTGCCAATTTCAACCCAATTTAACATGAGGGTTGAGATCTCGCCAAAATCAAAATCCGAGAGGTTAGATGAAAAATCAGCAGCTGAGAGAGAAATAAAATTCAAATTAGCAACTTTCTGCTAGGGAAGGGGTTATGATTTGGCCCCATATTCATGACAAGCTCCAACAGCAGACAGTTTAATTCTCTAAAACGTTACTCTTTCCTTCCCTCAGCCCCTAACCTGTACACAGCAGTCTGGGGACCAAGGTAATAGAAATAAAAATAAAACAAATGATTTGTTGAATGTTCTGATTTGGCTTTTTGTGGCTTTAGATACACATCCTTCACTGCGCTGCTCTGTGATCTGTGGTGGTAGCTGCAACTCCAAAGGAAAAGAAAGCTGAAAAACAAAAAGGTCCCACTGGGATCGCACACAGCGGTATTCAGCTCAATTACTTATTAAAGGACCGGCAGAGCACAGACTTTTTTCAGTACATTACTTACTTATTCAATCAGTGCTCCAGCTCTCCCAGACTGATCCCTTAAGAAAAAGCAAACATCTTTCCCTGTTTGTTTCCAGCTGCATCACAAAAGACTTTAAAGACTTCAGGCTGCAAAGAAAACTGTTTGTCTTTGGGTCATGGAACACGAAGAGCTTGTGGGTGAATCCAGTGCAGCTCTGATTGACTGGTGAGGGCACAGGGCCATCAAGCTAAGGAAGCTGCTTGGATTTTTCCATGTAACTCCATGACCCACCTCCAACCTACAGTGGCTTTGCTTGTGCGGGGCAGCAGCTGCAGGTTGGGCAGCAGCTGCAGGTTAGACAGCAACGAACAACCTCCTTTCGGCAATCAAGGGCGGGGGGTGTTTCCAGGAGATGAGATCAATTTTCCAGCAGATTAGTCTAGACTGGAAATAGCTCAGCAGGTCTTTAAACACAGAAGCTAACCTTTTGTCTAGACAAGATGGGGATGCCATGTTGCTCACCTTGAAGAACGGTAAGGTCACTTACGGCGGAGGGAGGGAGGGAATCAACCACCATCAAATAAGTTGAGGTAGAAGACATTGGCTTGCCTTTAGGTTTCTGTTAGCTAAGATGTTAATTAAGTCAGTAACCTCTCTACTCCAGACAACCAGAATAACATACGGTAGACAGGGTGGCAAAAAAACACATGCTTTTGGAAACGAAAGGGCACCAGATCCTTCCGCCACTGGGGACTTTTTTAAAGGGATGCACATGTGAGAGCAAGAAGCCTGTGGTTCCTTGGCAGGCTAATGTGCATTCCTGGAAAGACAAAGAGTGGTGGAAGTCTTACAGCAGCATTTCTTCAAAGGACCTTTCAAGGGGGGAGATTTATTGAGTCTTATTCTATCTGACACTAGTCAGTGAACATGTGCAACTTTGGTGAGCTGGAAAAAAAAGAGCTTGTCTATAAATTCTTACACTCCAGACACCATTCCTCAGAGGCCAGCCCTAATAAACCCATCACCACAGCAATACTATAATTCAGTGGTGCTCAACTCCTGGCCCTTCAGAGCCTTGCATGTGAGTCTTTTCTCAGGGACTCCTGCAGCAAGCACACAGTGCATCAGCTCCCCTGAGGAAACAGTGTTTTAATGCTAACGGGGGACATACCAGAGACCCCCAACCCAGCCCAACAGAGAAGGAAGCGTTTCCATCTCCCTATCCAGAGAAGAGCTCAGGCCCAGAAAGTAGTTAAACCATCCAGGCAGTATCCTACTAGCAGCACATAATACTTTGTTAGGAGCCAATATATTATCTAGAAATGTTCTAACATGTGCTATGAGCTGGGAAACATAAGCTTTAACCTTCTTCAGCTGAGTAAGAAATTGACCCCGAGTCTCCCATTTCACAGGTAAATAAAGCCACAAAACTACAAGAGACATCAGTCTTCTCGCTCCGATAAGCCAAATGAGCTACTCAAGAAATTGTCACCAAAACTGCACAAAGCTAAAACACCTCTCTGAACCCCTTCCCTGTGTGGTTAATCTTGTTGTCAAACCAGTAACCAGGCAGAACTAAAGGCTAATGATGATGGTAATGCTGCTTAAACTAGTAGGCATTGTTTAACTTGCATTAATGAATCCTTCCGTACCTCTCTACAGCCTTGCTCAATGACAAAGCAACTGCTGACGGTGGAGGCCTGTGAGAAGTATTATACGTTTTAGCACTGTACCTTGGGACCCAGAATAATAAGCACATAAAAGAGATAGATGTGTATTTGTAATGCCAGCTTTTAAAGCAATTGCTTAAAAGAAGCCTGCTTTAGAAACTCGGAAATGTAATTCTTGACCTTCCTGAGTAATCATGCTAATATCAAGAGAAGTTATAATTATTCAGTTGTGAACAAAAAAAGGCACTGTTCATACTCACAAATGAAGCACTTAAATATAAAAGGGAAAGCAAAGGAGGAACATGCCCATTCCCCTGCCACTCCGGAGGGGAGTCATGGCAATGGGTTCCCACCCTCACCCCAGAGATGCTGCAGGGACAGGGAGAGTGCTCCTATGCCACTGTAGCGTGAAGAATACGAATTTGAGTCACCCAGCTCCAGCAGGGACATAATCCAGCTCTCACTCAATAAAGAGATCCTCTACTCCCTACAATTCCCTGGCTTATTCCCTAGGCACATTACAACTTCTACAAGAAGGGAAGAAAGGCTTCGGTTGCTTTCATGAAACAAGTCTGCTTTATTCCCAGAAAAAATTCTATCCTATGGGAAAGATACCTGCACTGCAGAATGGTGCAGTAAAGTGCTCCCACTTGCACAGGGTGATTTAGGATGTTCAATCAAATTCTGCCACTTCCACACATCTCTGCAGAAAGATCTCCTAGCTTGTATTTTCTCTTAAGGTTTTCTCAGCTAGAGGCTACTTAATCTGGACTAAAACATTTGAAGTGAAAGAGTAGCAACAGAACAAGACAGTCACCAGTCCTGCTTGAGATCCCCCAGAAAGAAATGGGATATCAGTGGTAGAAAAACAACAGTGACCTTCATGCCCTGTTGGGAGCAGAGCCGTACTTCTGCAGTCGCACTCAGCATGACACAAAGAATTTCATAGCCATGATGCCTGAAGGAGGAAAGGGAAACAGAATAACCCCAAACTGGTGTGCAGATGAACTGACTGCTTTTTGAAACAGAAAGGAAATGTGTAAAACTTCCCACATTTGTTCCCTTATTTTCATTTTTACAAAACTGATGTCAAGTAAAACATTGTGCAATGGTGTCTGTATCACATAAGGCCTCTGTGCTTTCCACAATTATAAAATCCAACCATGTCATGTTTTATCACACAACAGACTTTCCACAGTGTCATGTAACAAGAATTCCCCTTCTTGGAGGATCCCAGGGAGTCTTTAAAGACTTTAATCAGCCTTCACACCACAAATCTCCACATATTAAAGAAAGATGGGATTAAGTCAGTGTGCTTATGCTTTCTGTTGGGTTTCATGTAGGCAAAGATATAAACATCGACAAGTTACAGATGTACAGAAAGATAAGTCTCAAAAGATTTAAGCAGGAGAAGTTGTGGAATTAAGATACTGTGCTAGATAGGTATGCAGAGGCCAGCATGCTAAACACATGGAATCAAAGCTGATAGAGATGGGTAGAGTGATTCATATATACAAGGGACTTGACTTTGTCATCCAGCTATTCCAGAACAGCAAGCACAATCTGAAAAGTACCTAAGAAAAATTGAAGTCACAACCACACAGAGCAATATGATGCTTTTCTAATCAGGTTTTAAATCACAGTGTAATTTTTTCCACCAACACGCTCAAACGCAGACATTTAAAAATTATTTGTCTATGAAGAGGAACAAAATGATTTAAACAACTCCAGTAAATTCTGAGCAAATCTTTCTGATCTTCTCCTTGGGAGTCCACTCTTCAGCCGACTTATAAATTTTGTTTGCTTCTATTTCGCAAGACAAGAAGAGGTTGGGTTGTAGATAACCTTCTGTTCAAGTGCAGCATATCTTTTTAGAAGTGGACGATAGAGCTAAAAAGGAAAAAGAAATAAGCATGTCTAGGTTGAAAAATTAGATTTTTATACACACTGCAGTTACAAAACATCTACAGACCTGATAAATGCAGCATCTTCATAAGTACCTGAAGGTTTGGGGTTTTTTTGCCAATTTGCTCACGAAAATGCTGCAGAGCCTTTCTTCTTCAAATGTTGCAGTCCTTTTTACTGTTTCCTTTACAGCTTAATTTTATGACATGAACAGGTTGTTCTTATTGTGGCTGTGTTCTTGCTATAAGCAGAAGTCATCACTTCCAGACGAAGCAGCTCAGCTAAAGTCACCTCTCCCAGTCTGACATGCCCCCTCGGTAATAGCTGTCCTAATCACCCAGGCAGAACTCCTGTCCTTGCCTCCCTCCGCTACCTCAGGATGGATCACTGCCTCTGTCCCCTCCTCCTCTGCCTTGCTAATAAGCACACCATCAACCTCTAGCACAGTCAAACACCACCATCAGAAAGGTCCTTCCTGGCCAATATGCTGACCAGGGCCTTCTAAAATACACTTTACACTCCCTCTCCCGCCCCTCTCATATTCCTGTATGTATTTGAGCAGCTTCTCTCCACATCTTTCACAGCCACAACTTTTCCCATCTACAGTCTGCTCCATGACCAGGTTCCTCACTCCTTGATCCCAGGCTTTTTGTATTTCCCTAGCTAGAATTCTCCAGGAATTCTGAGATCCAGAATTGTTACAACTGTAAAAAGAAGAATCAAGACTCAAATGTATTCAAAACCCCAGATTCAAACACACCCTATGCTTTGGGATATGGGCAAGATCCATGCTGGGATTTGTTTCATTCATTACCTTTTTTTTTTTTCCCTTTGCTTCAAATTCATCACAGGACATATCGCAGAAGATGAGCTGCTTGTATGTGACCAGGTTACATAGCAGAAACCCTGAATAGAGCCTAGTCCTACTGCTGGCTCCAACCCAAAACCGTACTTCATCTAGATCTGGGAGATACACCTTCTTCCTTATCTCCTTTTTCTGGTTTTAACTGTCCAACTAATAAAATCAGTAGTTTGACAAGCCATACCAGGACAGCTTCACTCATTTGCTGGCTTAAGCACAAAGAAGGGACTGCCAAGAGCCAGTGTGGGGTCTGGTATAGGCTCGAGCAGTCCTTAAGAGGATGCCATAAGGTCATATCCCTGCCGCAATGAATCCTACGGGCCGCCAGTCTAGTCTACAAGCCCTCTGCACTGATGTTATTCATAATCAGGGCAGTCTCGCTCCTGGCTCCAGGTTCAGAGAGGTTACAGAGTCATAATGAATCATACCCAGCAAACTGAATTACTGCTCTCATCAATAAGTGAGATCCAGCATTTAAATGCATTTTATCCTTTTCCAGGTAAGAACCACAGCCAACAACTGTATATGTATATGCATGAAAAATTCAGGAGGAAAATGTTTCAAGAGTAAACTATGAGGCCATAGGAAAAGACAGGGTTGTTCGTGCGCAGTTTTATGTACAGCCATGCAGTAGCCTTGGTGTCCATAGCAGTCACACTTTCTCAGACGAAAGAAAAAAAAGTCACATAGTTTTCTCATCTAGGAAATAAAGAATTGGTGTCTTTTGGTTTTGTTTCAATTGATGGCAAAATATCCAGTTTCTGTGTTTCCCTCTTCCTGAATGATAGCTTCAGTCTGACCAGTGAAACCTGGATTTATCTCTTCATTCCCACTTCCACCTTCCACAATGGCAGGTGAGAGTGACTTAATGGACAAATTCTGTAGAAGGAGCCTGTTTTGATCAACTCCTCCCTTTTACCAACCAGATTTTACAGAAGTTAAAGTACATTTCTACAACAGATTAAGTATATGAAGGGGAAGAAGAGAAGGAGCATCTACAGCAGATGGAAAGAGACACTGTTGGCTAGCTAAGGCATCATCAGGACAGTTTTAAACCCATCTCACAGTGACTGAGGCTTACAGTGTCTTTCACTGATTAAAACAGAGAAACCTACTCACTCCTACCTCTTGCAACAGACTTCTTCAGTGACCCCAGGCAAGTCATTCAACATGTATGTACCCCAACCCCTCTTCTCCACAGGACAGCAATACTCAGATCCATGGAGATTTATGCAGATTTATGGGGTTAGAAAATAAAATGTACCACTATTATGAAATGCCACATGACTCAGCATGGTATTTTTAACTAACTACATCAGGGCCTTGGGGGCTCAGTGAGGTACATATACATATTCTTTTCGTTTTCCCAAAGAATATTATTGCTCCCATTTCTGCTAAATATGCACATCAGAGTAAACAAAATATTGAGCAGGCAACTATGGCTATACTGGGAGTATCAGTATGTCAAACAAAAACAGCTCCTTTATTCACTGAAGCATCTATAATCAAGCCTCACTATTTCTTACTTTGCTATTCTGTAAATTTGATAAACCCTAAGTGCTCCTCAGCAAAGATTCAGCACAACAGCGCTGCATTGGTAAGTGAGCTCAGGCACTGAGAAAGCAGGCTCCATATTCCTTACCCAGCAGTATTTTTACAAAATACACAACAGTGCATTTACTAGAAGGCTGGGAAGTATTATTGTTAATACATCACTCTAAATTAAAATGTGTCAAAATAAATGAATAACCGCATTTACTGATATAGTTTCTTTTCCTGTTTATTGGCGTTAAGCACTTAGCTTGCTAATTGAGAAAATTCAGGCATTTTCAATAAGCTTCTCAGCCATTAGTGTAAATGAATGTTGCATTATGGACCATCTGAAAAAAATGCAAACAAAAAATTAAGAATATTCCTTGTACTCTATTCCTGTTCATTTGGGGTAATAAGCAGCGCAGTTCAGAGGGTGAAGCCAAAGTCTTAAATTCCTCTTCCTCAGGGAATTTGGCTGTAATTCCACCAGTACATCATGGCTGATAAGCGCAGCAGTACTACAAGCTTTTCATAAACAGTATTTTACATGCCAGCTTGACACCAGCTGAAGTTTGGGGCCAAAGCAGCGCAGCTCCCATGAAGTACAGAGAAGAAAAGCTAAACTGCACCGACCGAGACCATGGCCTGAGCACGCACACAGTTGTGTCTGTGAAAGATGCTTCTCCATGTCTGCTGCGACTGAACTGCCTCCGCAGAACCTCAGGCAACTCCTCCTAAGCGATTCCAGGAGCCTTTTTCCTGAGGCAATTGTATAGATTTATTTTTATAATTGAGGTCCAAAGGGAATAAAGAACTCTCAATGATGCATAAAAACTCAAGAACATAAATTCCCTCTCTGTCATAGCCTCAAACCTAATATATCAAACCATGATATTTAACAAAAGTAATTACATGTATCACAACATGAACCTTATTATTGTCCATAATTTAATTGCCCTTGCTATATTATGGCCTTTTCTCCTGCTTATCTCTATAGCCTACTCCACAACATCAGCAGTACTCTGACGGCTTCATTTACAAACCCTAAACTTCTCTCCTGGGACAATGTGGCCACACTCCGACAGTCCCACAAATAACTAAGAAAATGCTAATGATAAATATTGCATTATAACAGAGAATAACTTAACCTGCCCTCCCTGAAAAATGCATTCAAATAAATGTTACCTTGCTCTCTAGTCCAAATCAAATATGTCATCCTCATACTGTATCTCACCATAGTACCAGCCTATGAAGTCAACAGGGCTTTTAGTGTTTACATTGTCCCTGCTGCCCCCTAAAAGCAAAACCAGCTACAAATTATTACTACAAGTGACAATCCACGTGGATCCTTCTATCTCCTGCAATGCTATGTTAGCCAGTGATTGGAGCAATTCACAATTTACCAATTACAAAGATGATGCTGATGATTATCTAATTTTAATTTACCTGAGTACATTTAATCTACCCTGAATAGGTTAAAATTAATCAGTCTCTCACAAACACTTGCTACTTTTGATAGGTTCTTTTTTTTTTTTTTTAAACCAAACTCAAATTATTCAAAGAGATTTGCTTAAGAAATCAAGAGTTACAGATGTTTTAATTTGTAGCAGTTGTTCGCCTTTCTTAGCACAGAAAGAATACTCATAAAGCAGAAAGAATATGACAGTGTCCTGAAATACTCTGAAGACTCCTCTAAGGAACCACACCTCAAACAGTTACTTTATTTACTTCAGATATTCATTCTGCAAGCTTATCTTAATCAGTTTAATAGGTTAAAAAAAAATATTGGCTACACAAATCACCTTAATCAAACTCCTATCAATACCTATTATATTTTTGTGGTTGTATTATTATTACCCACTTTGCACTAAATTACCAGCCTAAACCAATTCTAGAAAACAACCTCCCCCTTTCAAAATCTAACTCAACAAAAATATCATTATTTTAAATCAATAAGTAGGTCATTATAAACTTCCTTGGTAATAGGGTCACTTCTATAAATCCACCTACTTACAAGGCAATTCACCAAAGTCAAGAAAACCTGTTAGGTCTACATTTTCCCTTCTTGAATTTTTGCAGGATTAATACATCTCAGTAGAGTCAATAATGCAATCAAAAATTACACATCCAGAGGTAGTGAACTGCACTATGCCTTCTCACTACAAAACTCTACAGGACAACATTACAATAAATCTGACGCTAAGTCATAGGCATACGGCTTGTATAAACACAAGTGATCAACTCCAGATAATCATGTTCTCTCTCATGCTTTTTTGCTTAATTAGCCAACTAGCCAGCCATCTGTGTTTTAACAGATTACTAAAATAGATCTGAATTCTAATGCTAGAATAATAGATTCTTTCTGTTAACATATATTTATTGCTCTAGAATTTCCTGGTTATTTCTGTCACGCATAGTGGTTCTGATTAATCTTTCTCTTCAGGGAGGGAGAGGAGGCTCCAAAGAGGTGAGATGACTCTTTAATTTTTGCTATTCTGAAAACAGGAAGAAGGATTCATCAGGTTAACCCACAGGTGACTGACTTCAGCTAGCCTGGTTGAGTAAGTGACCAAAGACTATCACCACAGTGGTTACCACCAGAATACTTTATGACCCATTTGGTGTCGTGTTTGGGTATCGACAGAATTAGAAACAAGCTCAAGTGAGCCCCCACATCCTACAAATATACTGTGAAATCAGGTTCAACTAAGAGACTTAAGGTCATAGCCACAGAGAGGGATTTATCCTCTTTGAAATGGTCTCTTCAAGGCAGGATGGTCTGCTACAGGATAAAGTCACATTTTTGCCAGACAAGTTGGAACTTACGGGACTTCAATTTCTACTAACTACTAACTCATCACCCATCACAAGGTCTGTGTTCCCCTTTTTGGGACTTTATTCTATTTTACCTGCCTATCAGTTTAACTGAACCAGAAGAGCTGTTTCGTGTGCCCTGCCCTTCCTTTTTGAGATCACATTCATTACCACAAACAATCCCTCAGCAATCAAAGAAACACTTTTTGCATTTTTGGTTCCTGGAAACCCCTACTGCGTGCATAAGCCTTGGCAATGAAGAGGAAGCTACATCAAACTGTTGCGTTTGACCTCTGTCAATAGGAGGTTTTCCTCTCTCCAATGATCTAACACATGTTGTCTCTGACCTACACCAGGAAGAAAGGATGAAACCAGAGCAGATTGCTGTGTTATGACCTGTTTTTTCTCCACCCTGCCAAGATTTAGCTGTAGCCGTCCAAAAAATGTAGGTAAGTGGTCCTGGGAATTTCACATTGGTTAGCCAGACTCTTTCAGAAGAGCTCCTCAGTAAGACAGAACTTAACCTCGGGATGACTTTGAAGTTTATAAAAAGAACTGTCATTTAAGTGAAAGGCTCTAACCTCAACAGAATGAAATTAGATGGACAGGGAGATGCAGCTCTGTAAAAAACAGAATCAAACTGACTCATCACATTATGAATTTTTACTGCACTGTTCATGCTAACATGCTGTATTACTGACAGGCCTTCTGGCTTTCTGCGGTTTCACAGCCATGAAACTAGCCAGGGAATCCACCATCAACTGCAAAATTATAAGACAGGAAGAAAAAAAAAATGGTGTGGAATATGTGATTGCAAGAAGCTGCTTTTAATGGAATGAAGCTGGCAAGCTAAGCTAAAGTGCAGGAACAGTTATTCCTTCACATGCTCTTTGGCCACTGCCTTCTCTATCATTCACTCCTATCTACTGGGGCAATAATTCACTGCTGTACATCATTTAAAACCAATAAAAAGATGTGCTATGAGAGCCAGGTCTAACCAAGTGGAAAAGGAGAAGAAAAGTATCGAGAGGGAGATAATTAACTCTTTTAGCTTCCAGGCCATTTTATGCAGACAGTAAAATAGAAAGAGGTAAATGAATTCCCCACCAATCTTTCCAGTTAGGTTAGCTTGGCCCCTGCAGGGGTACAAGGTGCTTGCTGCTCTTGCAAGGCCCCCGTGAGTGACAGCTGTATTCCCTGCCCTTGAGTTTTCTAGCTGAAGCAGCACCAGGGGGTCAAAAGCAGGTCTCTGAGCACGCTGCACCTCCACGCAAGCCAGCCTGGCAGCTTTTCAGCAGACAGCATTTTTGGGGGGAGCAGGGCAGCAACATGAAGTTGAATCAGACACCGGGGATCTGCTCCTGAAGTGTATTCCCTGCAGAAGGCTTCAGCTGCAACACACGACACAGGCCATTGCTGTTAATTATTTTATCTTTTAAAATGAGGGGGGAAGGTTGAGTAAATGAGATCAGATCAATCAAGTTTAAATTATTCAATGTCTTAATATTTCTGAAGGGGACTTCTGTTCGATTACTGAGCTCCTCCATCTCAGTTAATAATTAAATAATACGCTGGCAGGCACAATGCAGCATGATCATTTCTATTATTACTCATGATGATATCTAGTGCTCCACTACACATGTAGCTGGGAGTTAGTAGTTTTGGCAGATCATTAATTTCCCGGTTTAAATAAAAGCTTTAAAACCTTGTTGCCTGTAGTTAGGGCACATCCAAATCTCATAAATGGAGAGTGTAAGGCTGCGTTGATGTAAAAGTAGCTTCTGCGCAGCTGAAGACAGAGTTAGTTTCACCTTTGGTTATTTAAACTTGTGTTCTCTAGGAATCTTGCCATATTGTATTGTTTGTTTATTACTAGACATTATATTTCAAAAGCTGTTGTAAAGTAACACCTTTGGCACCTGATAGGAAGAGGTGCAGGGTTGCACTGGATGGCCTAAGACAATGATTCCTTCCTTGGTTTTACAGGAGCTGGAACCACATAGTTAGCAACAATGACTATTTCTTTTGCTTTATCTGTGTGGCCCCATAAAGCACAAGCTTCACCTTCCGATGCGCTGAATTTCCCAGGATGGGCATAGTATCGAAGACCTGTGCCTACTGAATCCTCCCAGCTGGCACGCTTTCCAGCTAGGAGCTACAAGTGAAGATACACGATTGCTGACCACTGTTTAAGATCAGACAGGAAGGATTTTGGGGGATGTTTTCCAAGAGGCCAGAAAGCACCATCACCACGCCTTTTCCCATGCTGCTTGCTGCAAACAAGTCAAGACCATTTTGTCAATAGTATCAGTTGCAACCTGACTGACCTGTATCCAAATTCAACCTATTTTATAACTTTTTCTGTCCCTTAAGGAACAGATTTTGCTCTCTGATCACATCCAGTTAGGAAAAAATGACTCTCGCAGTCCTGGATGGAGAGACCAGATTATTGCATCATTACAACACTAAAGATCTCCCCAAATCAAATCTATCTTTACAACAAGGAGTAAGAATTGTGTAACCAAATGTTTCTTAGATTAATCTATTTTACTAGAAAAATTAGTAAACCACTACATTTTGAAGTAGACAGGAAATGAAAAGAAAAATGGTATTCCCAAGCTTGCTCACCTCCTCAGCCCCAGTGGTTGGTGTAACAGCCAATCTAGGCTCCGGTGCTAATTTCACAACATCAGCCAAGGACACATTCATCTCGGCTACAAGCCCTGCAACGAGAATCACAATTCTGATCAATGCAAAAAGCACAATGAGGGATGTGCCTTGACTCCCTAGCAAATTAATACATTATATTGATCTTCCCTGGTCAGGTCAGCATTCAGGATTGAAGGATAAATGGCAGAAGATCTTACATTCCTACGCGCTAGCCCGGGAAGTGGGGACTCTGTGATTGAGGTTTTGCCAATCACTCGATTCATACCCTGGAGAATAGGTAAGCAGCAGAAATGCTACTCAACGATATCAATAATTATTTATGGTTACAACAATACAGTAAACAGCAGTGAAAATATGTGGAAGCAAGGGATTCAAGGACAAAATGTGACTAAACAAAAAAAGGAAGAGAAGTGAAAACACTGTCAAGAAAATATGTTACAAATTATTAAATATATTTATATCTAAGGAACCAGAATAACAGGGGAGTTCTGCTACTACAGCATTTTGCTTTGCAAGTGAATCGCAGCATTTCAGGAGTTCCTTGTACACCTGCTAAGAACCCCAGGCTAACTGTAGAACACCGTACTTGCAGATGTAATATTATACTTTGTAATATTATTAAGGAGCCCTTGCCATCAATATTTCACTTATATTAGCAAGTCTTCACTTTTACTCAATTCCTTGGCCTGGCCAAGAGTAAGTCAGCTGAAAGCATCAATCAAAAATGCCATTCAGAAACACACACGGCAAGCCCCTGGGGCTTGGCTGGCAGAGTACCTGAGCTAAGGAGTCCCTCCGTCAGCATGGCATCTGAAATCTTCACTCAAACGCTCTGTCAACCAAGCCTCAAGATTTCATATGCCAAACTGGCAGAGGGAGTACACATCTTCCATACAAACAAAATATCTGCACAAACTTTAATGACGGCTCCACATTTCACATGCATTCACAGACAAGGAATCTGCCTGCAGCATTAGGTGCTGGGAAGCTTCTGCCGGCTTCTGAAGCAGTAGGCAAAGTTTGAGTACAGAGAAAAACAGTTTGGAAACTTGGCCCCCAAGGTGGAAAAAGCCACCCATTGTGGCTTCAAACATACTGATAATCTAACAGTACTGTTTCCACTGTCCTGCAAAGGCGTACTTTGCCTAACAGAACCCTTGTGTCTTTTCCAGAAATAAAGAGGAAAGCACGCTGTGTGCATTAAACACATCGACTCAAGTTTTGGCTGTACAGTTTTCTGTGCTGTTTTCAAATGCAAGAGAGCATGTAGTCTTCAGATGCTATAATGTGACAGCAGAATTGGCTTCTAAAATTAAAACTTGGCTGATTTCTTCTGATGGCTGATGTTATCTTTTCCATGCTTGCTGCAGTCCCATGATCTTACATTAATTTGTACAGAAGCTATCCATGTCTTAAGGTCCAAATCCTAAAGCTTCTAATCAGAAAAACTGAGGCTAACAAAAGTTGGCCTAAATAAGGACTTCGGAATTTGATACACATTCCTTGATTTGTAAGATATTAGAAACTGTTTTAAAACACATGAATAAAATTTCCTGCCTGGGATTCAACTCTTAAATGGCCGATGGCCCACTGTAGTGGTTTAACCCCCGCCAGCAACTAAGCACCACGCAGCCGCTCAGTCACTTCTCCCCTCCACCCCAGTGGGATGGGGAGGAGAACTGAAAACAAATAAAACTCATGAGTTGAGACAAGAACAGTTTAATAATTAATAATAATAATAATATAAAAAGATAACAAAAAGAGAGTGAAATATAACCCAAGTGTGATGCACAATGCAATTGCTCACTACCCACTGACCGATGCTCAGCCAGTCCCCAGGCAGCAATCCACCCCTCCTGGCCAACCCTCCCAGTTTAGATACTAGACATGACATCACAAGGTATGGAATATCCCTTTGGCCAGTTGGGGTCAGCTGCCCTGGCTGTGTCCCCTCCCAACTTCTTGTGCCCCTCCAGCCTTCTTGCTGGCTGGACATGAGAAGCTGAAAAATCCTTGACTTATTATAAACACCACTTAGCAACAACTGAAAACATCAGTGTGTTATCAACATTATTCTCATACTAAATCTAAAACACAACATCATACCAGCTACTAGAAACAAAATTAACTCTATCCCAGCCAAACCCAGGACAACCATCCTTAACATACACCTGCATGCATTAATAGATACAAGTTAATTAACACTTTAAATCCGGGACTCGGACTGTTGCATTACAGTGAGTGATGTAGTACAACAAGCAAAATGACTGGTCAACCTAAGAGCATCCCAAGATTTATGCTTTTACAAGAGAAAGTGCATACTCGAGCATGGAGCCTAGGACACCTTGCATAGCCTTCATCCAGACATTTAAAAGCTAGAAGATACATACAGCTTTAATAACATTTACTTAGCCAACAGTATTACTGGTCCAGTTGTCCCTGCTCTCTCTGATTTTCTTTGCTAGGATTGATCTTTTGTTTGGTTTGACCATTTCAGCAATCCAGTTTACAGCCTGGTCCACAAACTGGGGCAGCAAGCTATACCAGCACCTTCAGTTGGCTGTATTCTTTCAAGAGCAGCACATGGAGGTAGCAACTCAACACGTTAAGGTCCTAGACCTTCCCCTGACAGTATCAACAGTTTCCAGGCCCCATCCCTTGGTTGAGAAGAAGCCACCAGACTTGAATTATAATGTAAATGTTATTCTTGGGCCTGATGCAAGCGTACTAAGAGCAAAAAAGCCTCTTTGACCTGAGTGACCTTCCAGTCAGATCCACACAGCTTTATTCTCCCCTCATTTTCAGTAATGTTAATTCCAAGTATTAACCAACTGAAATTAAATGCCCAGACCACTCAGAAGTATCTCCTTACAGTCTTACCATGAATTGCTCTGTAAGCACTTCCTAAACAAGCAGAGTTGGCGGTATCGATAGTGTACACTGGTGCGTTGAACACATCAGACAGGACCTGAGGAGTATCAAAGTATCGGTTACGCATGTCCATGAAAGACAAGTGATAAGCAATCCCCTACCACTGCTTAGGAAAAGAAATAGCTACCATACAGCCCAGCCAAGCATTTGGGTACCCACAGAAAGAAGCACTGCAGGCAACAATGAGTTCTGAACTTGGCACACAACAGGGTATTGGTAAATCTGAGCTAGAGATGTAACTGCAGCCTGGAAACAAAGTCCCATTTCTCCTCAGATCTCTTTATTACAAGTTCAGAGGAGTCTGGGTTCAAGCATCGTCTCCCTCATAAGCCTACACAATCAGCCCATGCCAAAGGCTTACATCAGGGCAAGGAGATCTGCTCAGGAACCCACAACTGGTGCCTGTTTTCCTCCAACGTGTTTATGGCTGAGCCAAGTGGGAAGGAAGGAGAAAGAAACCAGTCATGGCTCCTTAGTTCTCAACTTTGATAAAATAAAAGCTCTGGCAGTATGAAGGCCTGCTAAGCCTGTCTTCTTCACCTCCACCATTCCCATCATATTAGGGCTACCAGGAAGAATGACTGAGAAGCTGGTTACACAGTCTCTACATTTACCAGGAATTTTCCTGTATTCAAGGGATCCTTAGCTATCAAGATACACCAAGACACTTCGCAACTTGGCTTGAGCAATACACCAAAAATTTTACAGGCAAAGAATTTGTTATGGTATCCAACAGTTATTAAAGTTATTCGACCACACATCACTCCGCATCGAAACTGACACCAGGCATCTCGCATTCACTGAGCTCACATGCTCTTCCTCACAGCGTAGGTTTAGGAAAACAGATACAGAAGGGGAAAAATGAAGACACGTTTGGATAGGCACACAGGAGGTTCAATAACTCTTTTCCAAAAACGTTGTCAACAAACCCTTTCCATTTTGGTTTCCGTCACCTCTAGAATTGCAGGTGCCCCTCAGGCTGAGCAACGCAAGAAGCAAGTAACAACTCAGATTTAACTTGTGCTGCTTTTATTACTTTTGCCAAAGGGAATAGTGTATCACCCAATTTACATCCATACAATTGAGTCTAAAATAAGGCCAGAGTGTCCAGGAATCCAAATCATTTGGACTAGTGATCTGCAACCCCAATCCAGTAATTTACAGCCCTACTGATGATGGGCCCCAGGGCTTCATAAAAGATGACTAAGAAATTCAATCCATATATGCTATAGAAAAAAACAGTATGACATTTCTAAAGGATTTTACCTCTTTCTCTGAAAGTTTGTGGGGAATCTGCAAATCAAAACCTTTGAAAATCACCAGTTTTCGTAATTTTAAACAGAAGTGCCTGGTTGCTAACTAGAATCCAATGAAAGCCTGAGGTTATACACTTAAAACACACTCTTCTGGTAAGATTGCCAAGTCAGTATTGCCTAACTTCGCTTGCAAGCAAGCACTGAGCAATACATGAGCTTCAATGCTAGAGGACAAATGGAAAATTAATCATGGTATCTATTAAAAAGCCCTCTGGAAACAATAAGGTCACAGAGTGTTGGTTCCACTGCCCATCCTGCCAGCCAATAATACCGTATTGTTTCAGCACATTCCCCATCTGCTTCTTCATCTCATCTATAATAGGTATTTCTTGTCTTAAGCTTGAATTGTACATTCCTTTGGACAACAGAGGTTTTTTTGTTTTTTTTTTTTTCATCTCTGCAGAGCCTTATATAATGCAGCTCTACTTTATACTGAATGCTAGCAAGTGCTGTAATACTACAAATAATAACTACCTTTTGTGCCACATGATTATAAAATTAAAATTATTCAAAGTTCATATATTTAGCAAGCCATTCGAAACTGTGGTCTCTCTCATGAATAATTTTAAAAGAAACTGTTAGAGGTTTTACTGTTAAAAATATTTCACTGTGTTTCATGTGGTCATTAATCAAGCACCACGTATGTTATAAAAAGCTTCTCAGAACTGTGGAGAAAGCTGCCCTACTATATTTTTTTAGCAGATTTTCCTAAGTTGCCTCCTTTGCAGTGTAAAATATAGGAGTTACTGAATGTTGATTAATTAAATGATAGTCTTTTGTAGCCCTGGAACAAATTATCCAAAATTGACCATGATAAGGGTGGAAGCTGTTATTCTTCATGGAACTGATATGGTTTCTGAGGTTTTGATTAAATTAAAAAGGAGGATCCAATTAACCAGCAATTGAATTAAGTAGATGACACTGTATTGATCATATTATTTTAAGACACTTCTAATGAGTTTTAAAAGCAGCTGTGGTGTTATACATGAAGAGCAAGCACCACAGCCACCACTCTCCCATCCCCACAATTTTTCAGCTGTGTATGTTGCAGAATTACATGTTATAAGAACATTCAGTTCTCTGCCTTCATTTCACAGCAAGGAAATCCTCCTGGCACCTCAACTGGAAATACAGCTTTAAAAACAAACTCATTTATTAATCCAATCTCTTTCCTGACATATTCTTAGTAGAATTACTCCAGTAAGGACCAATGTTTTAAGCAATTAACCTATCAGTTAATTTTCCAATGTCAAGTTCCTAAGCAAAATAACCAAAGCCTATGAAGAGAAGTGACATCTACAGGCAAAACATGCCAAATTTGTTGTGTCCCAATCAGCTGTACAACCAATGGTTATACAAACATGTATTTTAGATGCCTTAGGAAACAGAGCTTTTTGCTCTTTGCTCTTCAACCTCCATTTATTCCAGCTCACGTTTTGCAGAGCAGACAAGCTTCCTTTCATATGATTGCAATTGTCAAAGAGTATGGCGCATAGTTGAGGCTGGCCTCTAAGCTCTCTCTAGCTGACGGAAAGGGACTGGCATCTCCAGAAAAGAACTTACCCTGCGTTGACTAACTTCAGTGCCAGGACTTAGCCCAAGATTAAGACAGGTGCCTTTTGGTGTAAATGTCTACCTCCAGGCTCGGTGTCGGAGCCTCTAGTCAAAGGGGAGCTTGTCAAGACAGTCAGTGGAGTACAGAAAGCTCTGGCTAACCCGTAGGGAAACATCCATGTTTGATAAGTTAAAACACCATCCAGTTTCCTTTGCATTGTAACTGACTGGATCTCCCCTGACTATTACAGGATTGACAGATCGTATACAGGCATCACATCGCAGATGACTGGATTCGGGCAAGATGAATCCCAATCCAGATGTCTAGTTCTGTGCTAGCAAAAGCCAGGTGAGAGGCCTCTCGCCGTTTGTGAGCAAGGCTTTGCCAAATCTCAATGGGCAGAAACAGAGAGCACACAGTACTCTCTTCTCAAGAAGATGGATGAAGGATCTTAACCAGGCTGGATGCGCAGCAACAGCAGCAGAAGAGGAAGGTGGGAAGAGGGAGGACAGACTATACAGAAGCATAGCCTCCCCCCAGTATATGACACAAAGCTAATAAGAAATAGATACTCAGAACAACAAAGGCAGGGTTTGGGGGTTTGTATGGGGGTTTTGTTTGTTTGGGGTGGGGTTTTTTTGAGTGTTCAGCACCAGCATAATCCCCCTCCAGTTTAAATCCATGGTCCAACTTTGATCTGAATGACAAGAACTACAAAAATCTCAGGTACTGTATCAAGTCTCTTCTTGATTTCTTTGCTGATTGATTTGATGTAAGTGATGAGACCTCGAAATCA
The DNA here is from genome assembly GCF_026419915.1 of Harpia harpyja. NCBI lineage: Eukaryota > Metazoa > Chordata > Aves > Accipitriformes > Accipitridae > Harpia > Harpia harpyja. The sequence continues at coordinate 102,164,758 of NC_068940.1, read as the reverse complement.
CCAGTGCTTCAGATACACATTCATAAAACGAGTCAAGTGTAAAAAACCCCTTTAAAGTTCAATACAAAATTAGCATTGGGCTGTTTCCACACTAAACCTGAAGAAAAGCCCCAAAGACCTGCAGCAGATTCACAATCCCATATCCACACCTTCCTGTGCAGCTACAGTGATTTTGATTCAGTAAATCAAAATAAAAATGAAGATGTAACTGCAAGTTCAGTTCAAAGGATTTAATTTTCTACTTACCTGTAAGATCTTTTTATTGTGGGATGCGCCACCAGTAGCCAAAATCCTTGTTCTGGGCACTGCAATGCAATACAACATATAGATCAGACTGAAAGTGCATATTGTGAAGATTTGCACTACTGAACCAAGCAATGAGAACAAGGAGGTGGGAGTCAGATGATCTGGGCTCTCTCTCTGTACCTCTAATTTCCCTTCTGTAAAAAAGGAGATAAGACTAATTACCCACCTTTCCAAGGCACATTAGAACACTTTCTTAGAAGAGGCAACATAAATATTGCAGATCTATTATTATTATAGTGCTATCAAAGTCAGGGAGATTTGCAAAAGGGATATACAATAAGAAAGACAGAGTGTTGTTATACTACAGCTCCGGTTTGAGGTCAGATTGGTTTGGCTCATAGCTGTATATATACAAACTGACAGATAACCTTTAAAATCAGCAGGGTTTTTCCAAACTTATCTCCTCATGATGTTCACAGTCAGAGTTTACTAAAACCTGGGCAATCGCTATATGCTTGAATGACAAGGAAGTGTGTCAAAAGGTAATTAGAGATGGTCTAAGTCACTTTAACAAAATAAAAAAAATCTGAATCTTCATCAAATGCAAATCCACAGCTTTAAATAAGTGTTATAATAATTATCCTGCATTCTTTAGTCCTTAAAGAAACCCACCCTTCCTTCTCACATTCCTGGATGTCTGTCCTGTGCCTCATCATTTATTTGTGTGCATGCTCCTCTGGAGCATGGCATGCAACAAGCCATACCTCTATCCATAACCACAATTCAGCAAGGCATTATGAACATGAGTAGTCCAAATGATCTCACTGAAATTCTTCAAAGGCTTAAAACAAAATAAATGCATAAATACTTTGATATCATATATTTTAAAAATCTAAACACTTACTTACCCTGATTTATGACAATAATAAGTGATACCATCATGTATTCCCTCCCAAGAGGGGAATTCTTCTGTGGTTATTGTTTTGTTATCTTAACCTCCTTTTATTAATAAAAGCTAAAGATAATTTATTTCTCACAAGGCAAAGTTGGCCAACTTATACTGACGTCCTAAATAACTTACTGTCATTTATCCTTTCAAGTATCTTAATGACAAAAGCCCCAAAGACAGAATTAGAAATGAAGAGAAGATACAGCTCACCATGCCATTTCTAGACCCACAACTAGGAGCTCAGGTGGAGTCTAAGACCCAGACAAAGCACTGCATGGGGGACCCTATTTTACTGATAAATTTAATTTTATTTTCCTCTTTGGAGGATATTCAGTGATGCACAAATTGGGTTTTAAAAGCCATTAGGATCTCTGTCAATGTCAGTAAACAAATAAAACAAACAGCAGAGTGATTCCTCAGGGAAAACAAGTTTCAATTATACCAACACAGAGTGACAGATCCCTGCCAAGATTATCACAACAACGTAATAGCACAGAAACCAGTGAAAAATAACTAGTAAGCCTCTCTTCCTAGAAACCAAACTGAACTCTAAATGATTTGCCTAGTAGTCACAATTCTGTCTTGCTAAACTTTGTGGCAAATATAAATTCTTGCAGAACCACCATATCCAACATGAAAACGCCACATTTCAGAGACAGCCAGCAAGACAGAATGAGGAACAAACATGTGTGCTACACTTCACAGCAGCTAAAACCAAAGAATAAGGCATGCTTGCTCTCCACTGCCTCTGGAAAGGGGCTTAATAAACTGCTAGGCTATCACCATCAGCAAAGAACGGTGGACAATATAAAAGTGGTAAAGCCAAACAGCAACCACCCCTGTGAAAACCACAAACATATCTTAGCTCAACTGCTTCTTGCTCTTCCAGCTGCATGGAGCTCTGTCTTAGGGCTTCTGCTCCACAACTTTTCAAATGCTTCGGAGCTCTGTCAGTGTATATTGCTGTCTGCTTTCACTAGCACAGTAACTGATAGGTCAGCCAGGGCTGATCTGTGCCTTCTAGCTGACTCCAATGCCCCTCTAACAGATAATGCGTTTGCATTAGGAATTGAGGGCTGGACAGAAGACTTACTCCTTGCTAGGTCAGAAGATTCACGTTTTGGCTACATTGTCAATTTATGCCATAACTGTAATTCAGGATACTTCTATATAAATAAGTTACCATAAGAAAAGTAGGGGTGAATTTACAGTGCATTAGCTATTCGATACAAACCACTCATGAGTATGCATTTACCCTACTAAGAGTTGAGTTAGATAACTACCAAGAGGGCAAACAGACCTCAAGTCTAGAAGTGTTTAGCACCCTGATTATTTGCACACCCATTTTAATTCAGACTAATTCTTTCATAGCAAAATACTAAGAATTATTTTGGTATATAGCTAACCTACCTGATAAAAGAAACTAACTTAATTTACACTGTGAAGTTTCTTATGTCGGTTGGACATCTCAAGTTCTAAATTGGATCAGCTCGTGAGTACGAACACACAGAGATACACAGTAAAAAAACCCCAAACCCTATGCTGAAGCTACATGAAGGGCAAAACCACTCATTCTCCTCCACTTCAAATGGTGTGCTGGTTTTGGCTGGGATAGAGTTAATTTTCTTCATAGTAGCTGGTATGGGACTATGTTTTGGACTTATGCTGGAAACAGCATTTATAATTCAGGGATGTTTTAGTTACTGCTCAGCAGCGCTTACACAGAGTCAAGGGCTTTTCTGCTTCTCCCCCCACCCCACAAGCGAGCAGGCTGGGGGGGCACAAGAAGCTGGGAGCTGACCCCAACTGACCCAAGCGATATCCCAGACCATATGATGTCACGCTCAGTATATAAAGCTGGGAGAAGAAGAAGGAAGGGGGGGACGTTCGGAGTGATGGCGTTTGTCTTCCCAAGTCACCGTTAGGCGTGCCGGAGCCCTGCCGTCCTGGAGATGGCTGAATACCTGCCTGCCCATGGGAAGTGCTGAATGAATTCCTTGGTTTGCTTTGCTTGCATGCGCAGCTTTTGCTTTGCCTATTAAACTGTCTTTATCTCAGCCCATGAGTTTTCTCACTTTTACCCTTCCAATCTTCTCCCCCATCCCACGGGGGGAGTGAGTGAGTGGCTGCGTGGGGCTTAGTTGCCGGCTGGGGTTAAACCATGACAGATGGCTCGCTTCACCAAAACATATCCCAGTAGGTAGTGAACTCTAGCCATCGCTGTCTGACAACAGAATCTGGTCCGCTGTACTGGTGCGACTGGTCCATCCAGACCATGTGGAAGAGTGATCTTGGGTGAACCCACTGTGCTGCGTTTCCAGAGGCAGGTCTGCGTAAGGCCAGAGCACAGACAACAGCTTCCCTGGTTGAGTTTCAGCCACTTCTTAAAGATGAGGAGTAGATCCCAAAAGAACTTACTTGAATTTGCTGAATTTTAGATTTACCTCTTATTTCAGTCTCTCTCCAGAGAGTGAGGAAAATGCATTGATCACTGATTTCAGGGATTGTCTTTTTAACGCCAATATTGTGTACTTTACTGAACGGTGGACATTCGCTCTGAGATGTGTAATTGGATACATCTTATAAATAAATAAAGCAAGCCCATCATTTATGTATACAGGGGCATTAACAAAGACATCATTCATCCATCACTAGCAGCATTCTCAGCCACCTGTGTTTGAATCTGTCAGGAGCTACCATCTATCCCCTACGGCAGTGCACAGAAAGAACTTAAATACAGTGTTACTAAAAAAAAAAAAAAACCACCCACCCTAGCAAACATAATTCATTAATTCAATTCTTTGACATTTGAGAGAAATCAGATTTAAACATCTTTTAATTAAAAGCTCCCTGCATAGTACCTAACCAACCAGTTTATTTCCTTCCTATTTAAAAACTAATGATTTTTTAGAGCGCCAATACAGAATTTTAACCTTATCTAGAAAGTGTTTGCAGCTGCATATGGCATGGTGTCATCCTGCAACACGTGCATCTTCTACAGATCTATTATCTGCTGTGGAACGTGGCAACTGATCTAACGAAATTCAGTTAAAACAATAATTACCACTGGACAGGAGGAGGGGAAAACCCAGGTAAAGAAGTTCACTTATGTGGGAAGACTAAGCATAATGCACTTTCCCACAGAAGGCTGAGAAGTCAGCCCACTCTATGTATCTTACTACTCATACAACAACCTCCATTCTGCCTTTCACAGACATCCAGCAAGAATTGAGTGATGTCAAAGTTCATCTCCCGGCTCTTGGGTTTCAGCCAAAATATTGCTTTCATTGAAAGGCACATAGGGGGAAAAAAAAAAAAATCTGTCACTGAGAAGAGAGAGAAATTGCTGTTAGTTGCGTTCAGCCATTGTCAGTGGTCCCCAAAAGAATGAAGTCCTGTATCACTGTATATTTACAAACACAGAACTGATGCCTTCCCAGAAAAGCAAGCAATTTAAGCAGATTAAGACAAAAAGTGGAGGGAAAAACAAAGATTTTTAGAAAGTGCAGACTCAAAGAGCATTGCCCACATGGATTCAGCAAGTGACACAGTGGAACCAGTAACACACAGCGAGTCTCTCCTGAGCAGTCTGACATCCCCTCTAATGGTCTTGGCACATAACCGCAGCTATTAAGAAAAATAATCACATAAGCAAACTCACATCAATCAGAGGGTTAGTGCTGATAATTAGCACCAAAAGTTTGCTGCCACATCATTTGTGCAAGGAGACTGGAGGTAGAAATTCAGCCTCCTGTTCCACCAGGAGCGGGGTCAGATCAGACTGCTAACGGGTCTGGACGCTGAAATCAATGGGATGACTCCTAGCCTCCGGGGTTTTGGATCTGGTTATATTTCAACTGGACGGTAACAATGTGCCTATGTCAGTCCAGAATTTTGCTGGCTCATGTGCCGCAAAGTCCAAAAGCAGAATTTGACCTTCCATTTTGAGGCTGAAAACTCTTTAACTTTCCCATCTAAATTTCCAGTGGTGCACACAGCCCCGGTTTGTACCCCAAACTCCAGGCACTCGCTGACTTTCAAAACTCTTAAAAGACATTTCCAAGGCTTCACCCAAACAACTTCATAACATCTTTCTCATCACAACTGAATCCATAAATAAAACAGAACAATAGAACAAGCATTCAAAAAGCAGCTGATTATGCACATGAACACACGCCAGCTATAAGCATGATTGCGAATAACTACAATTTACAATTTGCAAGCAACAAGAAAAGTATCAGCCCCTCCTTTATTTCTCTGATTAACTCCAAACACTATAATTTTAAAAAAAAGTATTTTCTAGCTTTTCATTGAAGAAAAACAAAATGAAAATATATGATTAGTTTGTCCCATTTATAAAACAAAGGTTCCAAAATCATCCTCCTTGCATATTAACTCTTCCAAAATTCATGCTAATCTTTCTTATTCATATAAAGACTGTGAAATTAAACTCCCACTATGGTAAAAGGTTTCTCTTGTCTATATCCTTTAAAATATGAAAATGTACAAGGTACTGAGCGCCCTTTATGTGCCTGTGAGCTCTAGGACTGGGTCCAAAGGCACTTACTTCTCTACCTCATTGTGCTGCATCACTTCTGACATCTGCAAGTATTTCATAGCAGAGAAAAAAAGACTGCCACAAATGAGCCTTCAGCATATTAAACAGTATCTACCTGATTGAGGAAAAAGTAATGTAAACTGGAACACACTCTTTTTTTCCTTTTCCCTTTTTTTTTTTTTTAATTTAGACCAATACAACTGCCCAAGTGAATAAATTGCAGGCTTGAAGCCAAATATTCAAATTCAGCCACCTTTACAATTCTAAAAACAATACAGTAATTCATAAAAGCTATTCAAAACCTATTTTTAGAAGTGTTTTTGACTTTCACTTTGAAGCATCAACTAATTTATTACAGAGAAAAGCAAGCCATATTTGCCATATAGGTTGGCTGTTTTCTTACTTATAAGGAAAGAAGTTTTTGTATTTTGTAACACGCTTTAATTTCACTGCGGGTTTCAATTGCTCAAATGTATGTCAGAAATTTTCCAGACATAGAATTTATTCTTATTTTTTAAATGCAGTGCCTGAGGAAGAAACACAACTTTTAAAGATAGAATTGATCATCAGCCTCTAAGGCTACAGCTACTATCATACCAGCTGTAATTCAACAGGGGAAAAAAAGCCTCGATTTTCTCAGCAGCAATGACAAATATGGCTAATACTCTCAACATTTATGCTACGTACATAGATAAAGTCTCTACAATGATGTAGAGAACAGGCATGATTCTTCTTGCTCACACTGCTGTAAGGCATGTCCCTTTTCACAAGGGCATGTAGTGACAGGACAAAGGGTAACGGCTTTAAACTGAAAGAGGGTAGATTTAGGTTAGATGTAAGGAAGAAGTTCTTCACTGTGAGGGTGGTGAGGCACTGGAAGAGGTTACCCAGAGAGGCTGTGGATGCCCCATCCCTGGCAGTGTTCAAGGCCAGGTTGGATGGGGCTTTGGGCAACCTGGTCTAGTGGAAGGTGTCCCTGCCCGTGGTAGGGGGGTTGGAACTAGATGGTCTTTAAGGTCCCTTCCAACCCAAACCATTCTACGATAATATCACTAAAATGAGTAGATGTGCACACACCGAAGTAAAACAGAGTAGGAATGATATCCATAGTCAAGACTTATATGCTACTGATAGTCTAGGTCACTTTATGTTCTCAAGCAACTTCTAATACCAGAAATTGTTCTTCATGAGGATGCCAAATTTGGCTTTCCTAAGACCTTACTTCAATAAAAACAAAACTTTGTATTTCACAACCTGAAGCTTAAAGACACCAAACCACCTAACTCTGAAAATCCTATTAGTCTAGCTCACTTCAGATATGAATTTAAATTTTAACATTGACTTAGAACCATCCCCTTTTTGATGGATTTCAGAAAAAAAAACCCAAACACATAGAAAAACATGTATATAAATTCTCTCTTAACAGCACCTTAAATTATTGCAGATCACCCACAAAACACACACAGCCTAAGATGTACTATAGGAAACAAAATCTACTCAAGATACAACCCCACTGATGATTCAACTTCATTGACTTCAGCAGTTATACAGCAGGGAAAACTTTGGTACATGAATGGTAAAGACTTATTTGGGAACAAGCAGATCAATAGTCATAACACTGTTATAACATATACACTGACATGCTCGCAACAAGACCTCTGAAATATTTGCAGTTCTTGTAGAAATACTGCAGAGCTGCAATTGCTTATCAATTTGCTGTGATTTTTTTTTTTTTTGAGACACAGATCTCTATTTGACAGAATATTTTGATGAAGCCTGGGATAAATTCCAATGGTAATGTATTAAAAAAAAAAAAACCAAACAAAAAAACACAACTCAGCACTAGAGTTTACAGCAAGGGGGAAAAAAAGCAGCAGATTCAGACCAACAGTTTTTGTAGATATAGGCTGAATATTTTGGAAAAATATTTCTGTGAAAGCTTTTAAGGTAAGACATGGAAGACAAATTAGAAGGACCACTTAAATCTGTTTGGTCAAGACTGAAAATGTATTTGGGGAAAAGTCCTCTCCTGAAGACATTATTACCAGAAGTAATTTAATAAACCGTTGCTGTCTCTAACTTGTGTAAATTCTTCATTCTGAATTAATTCCTTAAAGAAAAAATAAGTAATATATTTCATTAATTAGTAAGACAAAATGAGTTCATGTACCAATGGAACTGACTTACATCAGGTTTAATTTTTTATTTTTTAGCCACTCAAAGTTTTCCTCTTTTGTTACCCAAAGTTTGGATATGGCAAGAATTGTGAAACTTAAAAGTAGTGTGAGTTGGGAAAAAACACTAATCATTACAAAAACTATTCAGCAGTTGTCCAAACATCCATAAAGTAGCCAAGGCCCCAGTTAAAGGCTTAACACAACAAAGCACAATCTGCTTTGATTTACCCCATACTTCCACAATTATTCATAGACTCTTGGCAACACCTCTACCTTCACCTTCCACTTCAGAATTCCTGTTGTTCAGCATATAAATGTGAAATCTGGAACCAATGTGACAAATTAACTGATTCTCAAAAAATATTCTGAAGCAGGTGGTACAAGTCTGAAAACAAAACCTAGAGGTGATCCAAACCGGGCATTTGAAATCTAGCCATCACATCCAGCTATTTAATAACCTACCTACAGAGAGCTCCAAAAATGTAAAAGGTCAGAGTGGACCATCTGCTTAAACAAGATCACACAACTTTCATACAGTGATTCCACCATCCAGCTCAGCTCTGTATTCACAGAGTATTCTACAGTAATCTGAAGACAACACAGAACCTCTGCTGAAGGACTCAAAGTGACAGAGAATTTACTGTGTCTACTGGCTGTCTTCATGTTTAATACCTTCAAAGTTAAATATTTGCACTTTTCCCATAATTCAGATTTTTACTCTTCAAACTTCTAGTCACTTGATCTTTGTGGCTTAAGCCTTCCAGTTAAACATTACTATAGAATTGGGTTTCCCCTTCACGTGTTGGCACTTACAGACCACAATTAAATTGCAACTTGTCTTTCTTTTTGATATGCTAAGGATATTAATTTCTGGTACTCATTAAAAGGCATAATTTCAAGACCACAAACCACTGATGCTTAGTGCTACTGGTATACTACCACTGCCTAGCAGAAATGTCTTCACCACTGAAACCACTATCACAAAAGAGCAAGACTGGTAAGAGCATTAAAAATGTCTACCCTAGAAGTACCTGACACTGCATGTTGTCAGTTTGCCTATCCAAATGTTTAGTAGGAAAGTGCCAGTTTATAAAAACTCCTGATAAATCACAGAGAACCTTGCACTACAAAACTGCCTGGCTTCTTGGGAGAATATTCCGGCTTTGAAGGTCTGTAGCTCCAACAGACACGTGCTCTGCGGAGTCCTGTGGTAGGAGGTCAGCTGTCCCATGGTCCCTGTCGCGGGAAGCCCCAGAGTTCAGGAGGGCTCTGCGCTGAGCTATACATCAGTGCCTCTTGGAGCCCTGGAAATGCGAACTTCCAATACCTGCTGCTCAGTTCCCAGGACTGGAGGTGAAACATTCCCTCAAAGTCAGGAGCATGAAAGATGTTCCCAGAAATAGGTTTTTAAAGAAAAAAAAAAAAAAAAAAAGTCACTGCTACCTTAGGCATTTTCCACTGAGTAAAAACAAACAAAAAAAAATTATTTTTTTTCATGTGCTCTGTTGCTAGCATTGCAGCACAGCTCAGTATTGCCTCAAAATATTCTGACACGTGAGAAATTCGTGATTGAAACTCAGCAAAATATACACCCTCCCATGCCTATCACAACTCTGATGTGTATAATTACCACATGTGGCTTTAGAGATCGCACATCAGTAAATAATGCTTGCTACTGAGTTATTTAGAAACACAAAAAACATCACTGTTTCATTTTTAAAAACTATTTGCCCTCATGTACAGCAATATTCAGCCTTGCAAATCTTCTAAGGGAAACAGAAAATTATATTGGCAAATCAACATATAACACCATCCATCGAAGGTTAAAATGAGAAAAGCAAGCAAGGAGATAAATGAGCTGCCCAAGGTCGCACAAAATCAGTAGAACAACCAAGAATAGAACAAAGGCCTCTTCATTACTTAGATCACAAATGCATTCGATTCTGCATTAGTTAATCTGCAGAGTCTGTGCATCAGTAGCAAGACATGTCCACAGGAGAAAAATATAATAATAATCAGCTGCAAGTTCAGCATTACCTAAAGCCACAGGATATAATTAAAAGGTACAGGGTGCGATAACCTGACCTCAAATGCCACTTGAGTGAAGAGAGGAAAGAACATCCTACCAGGTATTTTGATTTTAGAAAAACCCAAACCACCACAAACTTGGTGAAAAACCAGTTTGGGATCTAGATTTCCAAACCAGGTCTCTACCAGATCTCAGGACTACTCTGCTTCCCTGAGCACCGGTCTTTGCATCTTACCAACAACGTTAACAAAGCCCTCTAGAAAAGCAACAGAAAAAAGTCAAGGCCCAATTATCATTTTATTTTTGCAAAGCCAGCTGAAAAACAGAAAAGAACTTACAAAACAAGGTAATTTGGGTGTTTTCTTTACAAGATTTTTCAAAAGAATCATTACAACTATTTTGGCATCCACAAATATTGCCTGGAGCTCTTCTTCTCCTAGTCCTGTAAGACTGTTTTGTGTTTGGTGCTGGTGAAGAATTTTTCTTCTTGTTTTTTCTTTTTAATGCCTCCTACTCCTCTCAATAGAAATAACCTACAGGTTGTAAAGTACTTCACAAGAATAAAATTAATTGATAGGAGGGTGTACCTACTTGCAAAACTCTAGGCTGAAGTAGCAGAAAATCTGTTTATTTTGTTTGTTCAACGAAGTTCCATATGCTGAGAAGGGAAGCAAATCTATTGAGTAAGAAACATTTGCTCCTTCTTCTCCCTAAAAACTATACCAAACTTACTAGCAGAAAAAAACCCCACACTGACCTATATGTGACTGTGGTAGGTTACTTCACTCCTCTGAACATCCTTTCTGCACCTAGAGAATACAGCACTGGGGATCGCTTGTACCAATTGAGGCTCCGAGCACTACTAAAGTCTTCTGTTATCAATAAACCTCCTGCTTTCCAAGTGGATTATTTAAAAATTAATTTTGTGACCACTGGCAGGCTAGAACTAAACAAAGAATACATTTTTTTCCCCTTTAACTGAAAAATAAAGGCTACAGAAAGATGAATAGAGAGAAGCAATTAGTACTTCCTAATAATTGTCATACTGAATGGGAGAACCGCTACGTTTCTCGGGGTTTCTGCACAGAAAGGTTCCAGGTAACTATTCATTCACGGGGCTGGGTTCATGTAAATCGGATGCTGTTGCCAAGCAACTATAGGTGCTAAGGAATGAAATACAGTCTGCAGAAACCTAATAGCCTGGAGAGAAAAAGAACTACAGTCTGAGATTTATGGCATATATAAAAGGAAAAGAGTCATTCTCACACACACACAAAGAACACAGATACTTTATTATAAATGTCCTTAGCATGTTTTTCTAAGGCATAATTAAGCAATAAAATCCCTACTCCACCCCAAATCAAACAGGTAAATTATTTTTTTTTTATATTTTGTTCATTAAGATTTCTAGAAACACGTCTTGAGAAATTAGCTACAGACAAAAGCTAAAATGTAACCCAAAGATCTTTCTTTTGCACAAGGAAAATGTTAGCTATACAGACAGCACTGCAACTGCCAATCAGCTATCTACTTTACCTTCTTATGTTTTTATACCATGCTCATTAACATTGCATCTGATCATCAGAAATTCTCTTTAAGCTTATTAAGATTTTAAAATATTTTTAGCAAGTTAATTAGAATACATTAACAGAGCTCATCTGTGTTCACCCATCATGCATATTTTATTTCATTCAGGCAAATTGCTTTTAAATGAAATATTAGACCTAGGAAGGGTACACTGTTGGGTACTGAACAATACAACCCCTTAGTACAAACATTCACTCCCAAACACCCTAATAACTTCATGCCACTGGAAAGCAGGGAGATTTTCTGATGGCAAAGGGGATTTTTTTTAGTGCCTGCCCTTATCACAATCCCCTCCAGCTGGGGTGTGAGTACACGGACCTGGAGGGTCATCCTAGTACCTGAACCATCCTTAGTTGCCATCATGTTCCCATACAATCAATAAAAGTTAAAGCTGCCAAGAGACCACTGCAATGGGAACCAAAGGTCCAGCTAAGAAGAAGGAAAGAATGCCTTCAACCCCTCACCCTGTAGTTCAAAGGCTTTTACAAATTCATGTTTGGTGGTTTGTTTGTTTTTTTTCTGCTGACTGTCTCTGAAGATACCATTTATCTTAAGGCAAGAGGCCAATTAGAAGCTCTGGCACAGTGTGGCACGGGCAGAGGTGCACATGGATTTGGCAGAACAGCAAGAACAGCTCACACAGAATGAAGCTGAAATACCCTTTGCTTTACCTAGCATTATAAATTCTTCCCTTTAATGTGCACTAAATGTCACCAAATTCATTCACATAAAATTAAGTAACAGTTTATGAGGAAAAGGGAGACAGCAAAAACTACCTTGGGGTATTTTCAGCATACCACTTGCTGAATTTCACTCAAGTGAGATGAAGTCCATCACTGGACACTGAAAAGATCTACAATACTACTATAATAAGATGTTCCTCAAGCTCCTGCTATACATTCACTCAATCCAGTCAAATATGACATCTTTGCAATTGTTCCTTTAGACTCCATACAGCCCAAATCCTTCCTACCTAAGGAAGGATGGAAAATCCCACTAATTTCATCAACAGTTCTCAAGCTAAGCGGTTACTTTTAGAGATCTGCATAAATCAAAGGATGAACAAAGTTTGCCAACCTCATGCTTGATTCAGATTTTGCACTCTCACTGCATTTCAATTAACCTGCCACAGATTGCAGAGCTGACATATTTGATTCAGATAGTAAAGAAAACACTCTTTAAAAAACAACAGGTCTGAAGCTTTTGATGAGCGATCATACAATCCATATCAAAACACACATTTAAATCTCAGTCACCACACATTTCACGATCTGCATCATTAACACTGTCTGATTTGAGGGATTTTAATAATCTCTTTTACAATCTATAACAGTTCTTTATCTCCAAGGCACTGATGCCTTTTAACCAACGATCATTATTTAGGTATGCTTTGCGCCTGCAGCCTTCCCCGAGATGTTAATCTCTTCAATTCTAGAGGCTAGTCTTTTACAAACTGTTGTCATACTCCCCACGTTTTCTCCCACTGACGAACCCCCAAACTGGATGCATTTCATTTAGCATTTGGCTGAACACATCAGCCACGCTGGCACAGGGAAATTTTAATCACAGCTGGGCAATTCTGCGGTAAGCTCTTCCAAAGGCCAAGAGAAGAGAACCGTTATCAATGGGCGGAGTCCTTTTTCTCTGAATAAATCGTTATTGATTGCACTGAATCCAAAACCACCCCGTCATAACCTTTCCCTTCTACTTCTACATTTATTAATCAACTCAAACATCAAAAGCATAAGCTCCAGCCTGCACCTCCTCCTCAAGCTTGACCGAGCAGCGGTTTGGCTTTTTAAAGGAATTCTCTGCCTTCGACCGCTGGAGCAGAGACTTCACCTCCCTGCCACGGAGCTGGAGTCAGGCAGCTGCCTTGGCCGCAGGGATCAGCCAGGATCTCTCCCCGGCACTCGCTGCATGCTGAGTAACGAGTTGCACAATCCCAACAACCTATTTGTGGGCATTAAAGAACACAAACTGCCTTGGTTTATTTTGTAACATTTAAGCAGAGATATGTCCTATCCTAAGGAAAACACCCACCTAGAAATCAATATAAATTTCTAGTAGCATCCTAATTGCAAAGAGTAGGGCTTGAATGAGCAATGAAGGCAAACCGACATTTTAATGTCATTTAGACTGACCAAAGACACTGAAATGTGTTTGCAATTAAGAGTATTCACTAGCAAAAGGAGGGGGGAAAGTAAAGCATGACTACCAAACAATAGTAAAATAAAATGCAATTTAGCAAATCACATTTTGTCATTGGCCTACCCTGGTGCGTGCTCACTGTTCCTACAATGGAAACAGCGAGTCAGTTATGCAAGCCAGCACAATTTTAACAAACCCCCATAATATCACCGCTAGAGCTGCATCTGTAGTACAGCTACGCTCAAGCTCACCTGGCTCAGGATTTTAATGAGAACCTGGAGCTCTCCACTGCTTACAAAAACTTCCCTGTTAACCCAGCCATCCCCAGAGCAGCTCGGAGCATGTTACCCACCCCAATCCCCCGTCTGACTCTGCCAGCCCTCCTCAGAAGTCTCAGCTACCTTTATTAAAAAGCTGCAAAACTCCTCCTCTCCGTCGTCTCTCTCTTCCCCTTCTCCCAAACCCACAGCACAGAGGACGAATGACTGATACTTTTCTTTAAATTTTAAAACCTTCCGCTACCTAAAACCCAGCCCCATCTAAAAATGGGACACCACTGAATAGCTACTATCAATCAATCAATTTTTTTTTTTTTTTTTTTTTTTTTTTTTAAAAGTAAGAGGCTGCTCACATCTTCCTTTGAAATGGCAAAAGGACAAGGTTTTCCAGTCTGGGTACCTGAGATATGGTTCACCACATACACCAAAATACAGCATATTCTCCGAGCCCCATTCTCTCCACGATATTCAATCCTTGCATAAAACAGCAGTCAACAAAAATGCACAACATCTTTTCTCAGTTCCTCACAGTTAACACATTAAGTGGCAATAAAGGGTGCAATGACTTTCCAAGGGCATGTACCTGTTTAATTATTCAAAAGAAAATTGACTCAGGCACCATGGTATGAAACACTAAAATATGCAAACGAAGTAAATTATGGGGGAAAGCAACAAACGAGAAAAAAGGGATCATGGTGAGAAGAACATATGGGGGCAGATTCTGATCTCCTTGTGTACCCGAGTTTCTCTACATACTTGTGTATAAGAAGAAAAGGTTGTGAAGTGACAGAGAAATTATTATTTACTCATTTCAGTACTCTGACTAGCGTCTTGAAACAATCTAACCATGCCTAGAATTTCCTAAGAGAGTGTTATTTTCACCTATATATACGAAGCAATTTCAGAAAAAGGAATGTTTACACCTTTCTAGACAATCAAATCTTACTGCTGGGAAAACACTTACTTGTTTCAACAGAGGCTGGATAGAACAGAAGAAAAGATGCAGGATCTGATCCATGAGTAAATCTTGTTTATTCTAAATTAAGGGCCTGAAATAACTCACTAAAATAACAAGAACAGGTTAACAGAAAGATATCATAACACCCATTCTACTTATTTGTCCATATAATATGAATATCCCATTAAGACAAAGAGTATTTGATTTTAGCTTGGACCACAGCAAATGTCTTTCCAATCAAGATATCTAGTGAATTGAATGTCTCTTGTAAGCAGGTGCTACTGTGTTATATTTTCATCCAAACTGCTGAGAATAAGCTAGAAGAAAATAACAAAGTAAATTGAACAAGAAAGTGTCTGATCTTGATGAATAATTCAATGATGCAATGCAACAAATACTGATTTTTTTCCTGGTAAAGGCAGTTTACAACTGTCCTTTGCTTAGAAAAATGACCTTCTTGTGGTAATTATGCTTTTGTCTTTAGGCACTGGATGACAGTCTCAGTAATACTCGTGATTCCAGTTCACAGCTCTGTTGCTGATCTCAAAGCCCTCCATTCCTGCTGTATCATCTAATCCTTTTTTAATAAGATAATCCAACTACCGAAGAACTTCAACTATAATATTAGGCACGCTGGTCACTGACTGTTCTTTAACTATTTTGGTCAATTTTCTTGGGTCTTAAAAAGCATGAGAGTTAAAGAGCTCACAGAATCACAACCTGCACACGGGCATGAGCCATAGGAACTGCAGCATGATGTACTAATCAAGGCAGGAATGATGCCATCAGCCAGGAATACAGCAGCTCGGTGGATACCTAACAACTTCTTACTGCACCAGGGAGAACCTGGAAGCTAAGGATTTTATGATCCACATTCAGGATTGTCCAAACTCTAACAAAAGTACATTATACCTACTTTTGTCTTCTATCTGTTAAAAGGCATTAGACTAGAACTACAGCTGAAAAGCAGGATTCAGGGCTGTTGGATTGTATTTCTGCCTTACACCAGCAATGATTTCATGCATTACCTTGGACAACCTTCCTTCACCCTTAAGGGTAGAGCTTCTACTTTTATAAACAGGCAGTATTAACATTAAACCTAATGGAAACATGATAAAAAAACATCTGCAAGGAGAAAAGGAATAAACCCTCTTCTCCATAGCCAGGATGGACAGAACAAAGCCTGACAGTATTAAGCTGCCACATGCCAAAGTTAGATTTGTTGCAAGAAAAGCTTTTTAATAGTCAAGATAGCAAGACATAGGAATAAGTTAACCACCACTCCCATTCCCTGAGGAACTGCTTGACTGCATGGATAACAGTGCCAATGCAGACAACCATCACTCTTCCATTACAGAAAAGTTACCGTGCAGCCAGGACTGCCAGAGCCACAGGTCCAGAATAACCATGGCCATATAGTCTAATGAAAACAGAATTCACTTGGGAAAGGGCTGAGCTGGATGTCAGTCTCTGTTCCCAGCAGTATGTCTTTTATTCCCAACAATTAAAAAGCACAAGTAAGAATTCACCCATCAACCCTGTTGTATCCACAGTAAAGACTGCATCGGAAGAACCCCATCACTGGGCAGGTGGGCTCAGCCTGATGATCTAATAACCAGAGAGCCAGAGAAATCTTCCTTAGAGTTGTGGTACAACACAGTGTATTCAGGTCTTTCTGTAAGTCATACCTCACATATCAATATTAAAAAGGGACATACTTCACTAGAAGATCATGACTGAGAAAGGCTCGTTTTGCCTTTGCTCATTTATTCTTCGCTAACAGTGCTCTATATCTCTTTCTTGATGCATAGTCTTACTATAACAAAAATATACAGCAAAGAATCCAGTCTACAGTAGATTACCAATCCAGCCAGAACATCATCAAAAAAAAATTAAGAAAAAAATTAACCCTAGTAAAATCTGTGCTACTAGACATAACCAGTAGGACTGGCTTAAATGCAAGTAAGGACACAGGCACCCAGGTGTGTATTTTCTGTCCCCTACAACATATTCGTACCTCTTGCTCATGAATACTCAGATTACATTTGGCTAGTTGGCAGCACTTCTTAACACCTAACAATCTAATAAAAATGTATTTTTTCTCTCTGCTAGACAAATCTGCCCACCTTCAACCTCTGCTACCCATAAAACACACAATTTATTCAAGTACCTTTACTCCGAGTATAATTAACCTTTTCAATGTACAAAAGCTTCTGTGCCTTTTAAATGAACAAAGAGCTATTAATGAACAAAAAATACTTTCCTAATCAAATACTATTTCTGGGAATACAGAGTATTATATTACTACCCATATATTGTATATAATACAGTATATAGCTCATGCATCTTCTTCCAAAAGGTTTCTGTTTTCAAAGTATCATTGTATAAGACAGATTTTTATACACAAGGAGGATACATTAGTCAGGTTATTGCAGATTTACACTGACAATCAGAAACAGAATGACATGATCATGAAAAAGAAAAAGCCCATTTGCCCTAGTTTCAAAGCCAAGGGATGAATGTAAGAGGAAAACAAGATTAATTTTATTTATTCATTTCAAGGTTAAACTGCAACGAACCTTAACATCGCATACATGGACATAAGTTTTCAATGCATGGTTCGTGAACTCTTGGCAGCCCATAAGGTAAGAGAAGCAGGTCGGTTGTCAAGGAGACTT
Organism: Harpia harpyja; assembly: GCF_026419915.1. Taxonomy (NCBI): domain Eukaryota; kingdom Metazoa; phylum Chordata; class Aves; order Accipitriformes; family Accipitridae; genus Harpia; species Harpia harpyja. The sequence continues at coordinate 102,147,147 of NC_068940.1, read as the reverse complement.
GAATTTACCATGTAAGAGGTCCAGTCCCATATTGAAAAATTTATGGAACCTACAAATTTTAAGTTTGAAAAATCGGTGACCAAGAGGAAAAAAGGCGGCATGTGAGTGTTTTTCATCTTCCTTTCCCTAATTTCTTATAGGGATGAGAGATCAGGATTGGACTGGAAGGCTTGAATTCACCAGTGCCGCACATCTTCTCTTCTGTACGGACACTTAACATCAAGGCAAATGCTGGATTTAGTTCTGTATTTTTAGCTGTATTTTAAATTAAAAGATGCACTGAATACTGCAGTAACACAACTGTTGATCACACTCTGCTTTGTAACAGAATTCTGTCTGTCAGATATTTAGCCTTAGTTACCAAAAACTTTCTTCAGGGAGTACAAACATTTCCCCTCTGGCATCTTGTCAGTCACAGCAAATCTGTAAATAAACTGTCAAACTCCATTCCAATCATTCCTGAATCTGCAAGGGAAAAAAGTAGTAAAATTGGTGCAGCTGGTTGTAGTCCCTGTAGAGCAGGACTGATTTCACAGCTTTAATATGGTTCACTACTTCACAGCAAGTCCGATGTGATATACAGCATGCAGAAATGAGTGACACCTTTGCTAATCATTTTCTTAAACTTATCACATGTGGAGGTAATAACAGATGCAATGACTTTTCAAGGGTACGGACTGGTTAATTTTTCAAAAGCAAATCGACTTAACTTCTGCAAAATTAAAAATCCACTAAGACACACTGTCAAGCTATCTAAATTATGGAGAATCACACGAAAAGGGAAAAACAAAGCTCTGGTCATGAGAAAGTCTTCTTACATTGTCATATGCAAAGTAGGAATATAGCAGCTGCAAACAAGCCAAGGATCTAAATAGAGATGCTGACTTTAGCAAAGACTTATTAAATAAAATAGGAAACCCTATGTACTATTACCTAGAACATATTGGCACCCTTGTTCTATAATTCATAACTTACTAATTCTGAGAGAGCTGGTCAAGGATTTTTCTGCAAGATATTTTTTATTGGACCACAACAGCTAATCAAAGAGTTTTTCAAGGCCATGACAGAAAACGTGCAACAGAAGAAAACCAGAAAGAGAGCAGATAAACACTATCACCTTGCTGCCTATGGACTCACTTAGGATGTAAATCACCTGATTTAGAACAGGAACAGAACCTGAACCAGGGTCTGCTTTATCCCACAAATTTTCCTTCACCATCAAGTTATACAAAGTCACACTGTCTCTCTGGACTGGTGAATATTTCATAAGAAGCAGAATAGCCCCAAGCAGAAGTCAGTTTAGACTGACTCTAAACCCAATAGCAAAGACAATGGCTTGATTTATGTCAAATCTAGGTTCAAGACTCATTTCTGCTATCAGTCAGAAAAGGGATCTCAGTCTCCAAAAGGAGAGGCATCCTTCATGTTTCTTCACAAAACCCCCTGAAATGTGACTTTATGAGACAGTTTGAAAAGAAATTTTGAAAGCACATCTGTTCTTATGAAACAAAAATACAGGTATTTGGCTGTACATGCTTACTCAGTCTCCCTGCTCAGGAAAGCAAACTTTTCATGGGGATAGCTGAATGCACCATAGGAAAGGAAAGAGCACTAAGGTCAGTATGACTGCAATGAGTTTGAAGGTGAAAAAAAAAAAAAAAAAAAAGAAAAACAACATTACCCCTGTAATTAGGGTTGCCATATGTTAAGATTTCTGCTTTCTTGTTTTCTTTTTTGAGCTCAAATTTTGACTGGCTGAAAAGAGAGGAATACAAAATGCATTAAGATTTACCAAATGTGCCCTGGCCTCCTGTGCACTACATGTCTCAGAGATCTGACATATCAGAGACATCATGTTCACCATGCAAAGGCTATATGGCCTATCACCTGCTATTTCCTTCCACGAATTCCCAGAAGAAACAATGGGAGCCCTAACCCACACCTTCCATTCTCCTATCATGCAGAAATCCAAACCATATGCTACAAAAGCTTTCAGCAGAAGCAACAATTGCTGCTCTCCAGAATTGAGTGTCAAACTGGTTTATTCTCCTCTACTTGTATACAAGCATCTCATCCAAGGTGCGTATAAACCACTGTGAACCTGAAAACTTCAGTGACCCTGGTCTAGACCCCTGTACATGTTGGTGTACAGGGTCCTTAGCAGATCTTTCATCTGAGAATTAACCACAAAAAAGAAATCTCTGGGCCTGAATCTCATTTCCCATATAACGACTGAGAGAGTTTATAATCCCAGTCTAATAATAGTCAATTCATCCTCAGAGTGCCCTTAACAGATAGGAATTATCATCATCCTGATTTCAGATGTGAGAAAAAGATACAGTGAAGATATTCACCTAGATGAACTAGGACTGCAGGCCAAGTCTCCTGAGTGTCAAAGCAGCATCTAAATCGCACCACCTTTTCATTGTGAACTAGAGCCAAGGCTTTGCTTTAAGATCAATGAGACATCAAAATCCAGCCTGTATGCTTCTCTCCATCCAAAAAAAGCAGCATTATTTCAATTTCCAATAAGAAAGAAAATGGTTTATTGGATTGTCCTTCCAGGATCAAAAAAAAAAAAAAAAAATTACTTTGCATACAAAAGTTTCAGCCCTACAAGTCTGCAGTGAAATACAACCCTCTCTGCCAGACAGCACAGCACAGCACAACAACTCATGACATGAAATGAACCCTAAGATAACGGCTGACAAAAAGGGGACTTTAAGTAAAAAGAATGCAATTATCCCAATGGGAGTTGCTCCAGGGCACCTGTGTTAACTCCCCTGCCAAAAGTATTTTGAACTCTCTAATGGCTGCAAATGATAAGAAAAGCTATGATGAGAGAAAGTCCGTAAGGCTACACCTGCAAAATGAAGTATTTTTAAGAAAAATGCTTCAGATACAGAGATGGAAGCAATTAAAAATCAGAAGAAAAACGTGTACGGCTGTCTTTGTTTTACCCAAGCTGAACTTCCCCTGCAATTGAATCGCTGGCTCACTGGGGCAGTTGGCTGACATCCTGAGCCATGAACAGGAAAAGCTTGTCTGGGAAATCAGCACAAACCTCAGGCTTGTTTGCTTGGAAATGAGCCCACGCGTAAACACGCTTACACACACATACAGACCAAGATCTATAGCATATGACTGCAAACTAATGGGACCTGGTGATAAAGGACCAAAGTTCTCGATGCCATCTTTGCCTCACTCTTTACTGCTAAGATTCGCTTTCAGGAATGCCAGGTCCCTGCAGTAAGGAGGAAAGCCCAGAGCAGGGAAGGCTTACCCTCAACGGAACAGACCAGGTTAGGGAACATTTATATAAACTGGACGTACAGAAGTCCATGGGACCTCACAGGATGCACCCATGAGTGCTGAGGCAGTTGGCTGGTATCATTGAGAGAGACCACTATTCATTACCTTTGAAAGGTCACAGCGATTTGGGGAGGCTCCTGAGGACTGGAAGAAAGCAAACGTCACTCCTATCTTCAACAACGGCAAGGAGGAGGATACTGGGAACTACAGGCCAGTCAGGCTCACCTTGATCCTTAGGAAGATTGAACAAAACCTCCTGGAAACCATTCCAAACATATGAAGGATAGAAAGGTGACTGGCATTAGTCAGCATGGCCTTCTAAGATGAGATGACTGGTTTGGTGGATGAGCAGAAAGCAGTGGACATTGTTCATCTAAATTTTAGCAAGCCTTTTGACACTGTCTCCCACAATATCTTCATTGACAAACAGAAGTACAGATTAGATAGGTGGACAGTGAGGTGGACTGAAAATTGGCTGAACTGCTGGACTTAAAGGTTGTGATCGGTGGTACAAAGTCCAGCTGGAGACAACTCACTAGTGGTATACTCCAAGGGTCAATACTGGTCTGATACTGTTCAACATTAATGACCTAAATGATGGGACAGACTGTATCCTCAGCAAGTTTGCAGATGATACAAAACCAAGAGGAGTGCTGATACACAAGAGGGTTGTGCTGCCATCAGCAGGACCCCAACAGGCTGGAGGAATGGACCGCCAGAAACCTCATCAAGTTCAATAAATGGAAATACAAAGTCCTGCACCTTGGAAGAAAACAGCCCATGCACCACTACAGGCTGAGGGCTGACTGTCTGGAGGCCATGAGCTGTAAAGCAGCTTAGGAGAAAAAGACCTGAGGAACCTGCTGTACAGCAAGGTAAACATGATCTAGCTATGTGTCCTTGCAGCAAAGGCAGCCAACAGCATCCTGGGTTGCATTAAAAAGAACATTACTAGCAGGTTGAGGGAGCACTGCTCAGCACGTGATACACACCGGTAGTGCTGGGTCCAGCTCTGGGCAAGAGAGTACAAGAGAGACATGGACATACTGGACTGAGTCCAGTGAAGGGCCATGAAGATGATTAAGGGACTGGAACACCTAGCATACACGGAAAGGCTGAGAGAGCTGGGACTGTTCAGCCTGGAGAAGACAAGGCTCATGCGGGATCTTGTGCATAAATATTTGATGTGGGAGAGTAAGACAACAAAGCCAGATTCTTCTCAGTGCCATCCAGTGACAGAACAAGAGGCAAAGGGCACAAATTGAAATAAAGAAAATTCCTTTTAAACATAAACTTTTTTTTTTTTTTTTTTTAAATTGTACAGGTGATCAAATACTGCAGCAGGTTTGCCAGAGAGGTTGTGGAACCTCCATCCTTGGAGATATTCAAAACCCAACTGGACACAGTCCTGGGCCACCTCCTCCAGTTGGCCCTGCTCTGACCAGACGATCTTCAGAGGTCCTTTCCATCCTCACCCATACTGTGTTTTTAACTACTCTTAGTATAACTTATTACATGTAACTGTAAAGAGTGTAAAATACCCTGAAAAACTACTTTGCAAAATCAGCCTAAACTCTGCAAGATATTAATTTACAAAGATCCATTTTTCATCATCATGTTTCAGTCTGTACAGACAAAAATACTAAACCACATGTAAGAATCTACTTCGAAATATAGGAACCAAATACTTAGGGAACAAGGAGTCAGAGCAAAACAGAAAACTGCTCATATGCCTGTAATTTGAAGTGCATCTTCAGTAGACTTGATTAAGTCAGGACAGAACAAGCTCAAGATGACAAAATTACCCAAGAAAGCACCATTATGAAGGTAATTTTTTGACTAGTAAGTAATTACACTCTTGAGGACATGACAGTTATTTTGTAGAGCAAAAGTTTGTGAATGTAGCCATCTCTGCAGGAGCCTTTGAACCCAAGTAAGCCAACTGATTTCAATGGGAATTGGATGGGACCATAGCAATACAGTACAACTTCACAACTTGTGATGATCTAGTCTTAAAGACTTCAACAAGAAACAAACACATTTAAAGATGAAGACCCCAAAGATAGCTAATTTACAGCTATACAGTTGAGATAAATTTCTATCCCTCACTATAAAGGCAAGGGGCTCTTCATCCTTTTCAAGTTCCTCATACAACATTTCATCAGAAAACAATGGTACATCCTAGCATACATAATAGTATGGGTTTTTAGTGAGGAAAAGGAGGACAGAATATGTATAAAGGACATGCCTAAATTAATTTTGAGAACCTCCTTATTTTAAAATGCCTGGTATTTAACATTGTGATAACTCCAGGGAGGAGAGTTGCCCATAACTTTATAAGGAGGAAACAAAAGGAAGCACTTGGATACTGCAGAGGCACAGACAGACAGATTTACTTGACATGCTCTCTAGAAGCCCTGCAGGCTTCATCAGTGGGACTTGTAAGGCCTTTGAAGTATAGCTGTTGCACAGCTTGTAAGTCCCTTCCTCCGGAGCTAGTGAGCTTGTGGTGTTATAAGCTACTTAAGCTCCTTAGTCTAGATCTAAGCAAACAGCTTGACGCACTTACAAGCTTCACTCCCTCTTATTCTGAAGATGTTAAGCTGCTTAGCTTACTGTCTTCAACTTTCAAACTCCTACAACCAAATCCTACCCGTACACCATGCATCCACCTTTATTAGCCTGATTCTCCCCTCTGCTGAGGATTCTGAATGTCTTGTGCCAACTCAAAGGTAGAAGAAAATAATCTTTTATAGCTTAGTCCTTCCAAAGTCATAGCCAATACCTGAATGCCTATTGCTTTGGCAACTACCACTCCGCATTTTCAGTATCCACAGATTTACAGTAAAACAAACATTTTATCTATTCTAACAAATCTCTTTCCATCAATAAAGTCTATTAAATCTTTCGGTTATGATTTTCAAAAAAACTCCACGCTGGCATAACACTCTTCTCACAAATGTGAGCTTTTACTATTAAATTTTGATTCAGTAGGAACTGCAGAAGCTTTTGGAAGAAAGGCTGCTTATACAGGAAAGATGGTTTTCATCTAAATCAAGCTGGTACCAGACTACTGGCATTTACAATTAATAATGTTACAGGAGAATGTTTAATCTAAGAAGTGCAGTAAGGCTGGCACAAATGGACATGACACATTTTCTAGGGCTGAAATCATTAAAACTTTGTATCTATAAATAAAAGATAGGGCAGACATTAATAAATCTGAACAAGAAACCACAAAGAAGTAATAATTCCATTTTAATCATAGCACAAAAAATAAGCTACTGAGCCAAGTGTGGAAGTGCTGCTATACTGATACTAGAAATCTAAAAAATAAGATAGAAAACCTAAAAATGTCTAGCTTTCAATGACGATATTGACAGAAGCAGCATACTGGTGAAAGGCAGACAATCGTTACATGCTATAAAATAAAAGAACAAATTATGTTGCAAAGATATAGGAAAACCACAGCAGTGAGTGTTGCTGTACATTCATGAAAACCAGAAGTCAGAGCAGACAAGCAAGTTAATTGTACCAACTTGTAACATAATCCATATGGTTTGAATACCACATCAATATTGGGACCATACAACAGACCACTTGTCCAGAACGACGACAATGAGTAAAACACACACAAAGAGATCGGAGAGACTGCCTGGACAGACAATACAGTAACAATGAGATACTACAGTTATCTCTATATGAGTTAGGGTAAACATCATACTTGAATATGCTTTATGCTACAACTCCTCAAGAACCCTAGAAAAAAAGCAGCAACTTCTGACCTGTGGTATCTTAAGCAGAAAACACATGGGTTCAGAAAGTTACTACTGAAGAACCACTCTGTAACAGTTACCATGAAGTATTAAGTTGAGGTTGTTCAGCCTGGAGCAGAGAAAGCTCTGGGAACACCTTATTGCAACCTTTCAGTACTTAAAGGGGGCTTGTGAGAAAGATGGGGACAACCTTTTTAGTAGGGCCTGTCGCGATAGGACAAGGGGCAATGGTTTTAAACTAAAAGAAGGCAGACTTAGACTAGATTTAAGGAAGAAATGTTTTACGATGAGGGTGGTGAAACACTGGAACAGGTTGCCCAGAGAGGTGGTAGATGCCCCATCCCTGGAAACATTCAAGGCCAGGTTGGACGGGGCTCTGAGCAACCTGATCTAGTTGAAGATCTCCCTGCTCATTGCAGGGTGGTTGGACTAGATGACCTTTAAAGGTCCCTTCCAACCCAAACTATTCTATGATTCTATTAAGATAAATTGATCTATGAAATGTCAATCAATTAAAATAAATAATCAATCCACAGCAAAAATACATAATTTCAGCAAAGTGGAATAACATAAAAAGGACAAAGCACATTAAAAAGAAATTAAAGGCAGCAGCCAAAAGCCTAGAATACTCATAACTACCACTGAGACTGTTCAAGGACAATTAAGAATTTGGGATGCGTTGGAGGGCCTGTTCCAGACTGAGGCATCAACAAGGGATGTTTTAGAACAAATCCTATGTTACCCATGCAAAAGTTGTGTATAGATGAAGTGCCAAATTGTGGAAAATACAACCTCTTGCTTAAATCTGTCTTAGTACCAGAGGCATGTTAGTGACAAACACGATGCCAGTTATCAAAATGGGCTCCCACCTGGACATGGGGAGCTTTCAATAACTGAGATCCATACTCAGCTAATCAGCAGGAAGCACTGCAAAATCAGAATCATTAGATACTTTGACAAATGTGATTTAATGGGGAAGACTCGGTGCCTTTTGTAATGGAAAGTCCTGCCAGACAGATCTGAAAAGGAGTCTCTGACTCAATTGCTTTACACAAGCATAAACATGGATTTCCAACAGGTTTTTTGACAAGGTCCTTCACCAAAGATTCTTGTAGAAAGAATACTGCCAAAGGACAAGAATGGAAGTGGTGTTACAAATTAATGATCATTTTTAAAAAAGACATGAAACAGTAGGAGTAAGTGATGGGTTTTCACTAGTGAAAGGTGATCACAAGTAATGTGGGAAAGGGCAGAGAATGAGACAAGAAAGCCAACCCCGAGGTGTTACAGATTTTTCTCATGATAGAGACAGGATAAGAAGCAAAATGGCAGATGAAATTCAATGTTGATTACATTCAATGTTGATGTACATGGAAAGAACAGACCTAAATTTGCACACCCAACAGGCTCTGAAGTATTATCTTTGAGTAAAACGTGGCAAATTTTAGTAATTTCATGAAAATATCAGATCACTACTCAAAAATTGAAAAAGCAAGTACACTAAAATTTTTATATAAGGAATAAAACCAGAAACAGTATCATGCCACCTTTTAAATAAAAGGTTAGTGTCTGCTTGAATACTCAGTGCAGCACTGGTCCTACATCTCAAAAAGAACATAATAAAAATGGAAACAATATAGAGAGGCACAACAAGGTTGATCAAAGGTGTGGGACAGCTTCCAATGAGACGTAAGTCTTGATTACAATTCTTCAGCCAAGAAAAGAAATGGCTAAAGGCATACCGGGGGAGGCCAGCAAAGCACAAGCAGTCAAGGAGAAGATAAATACAGAATAATTGTTCACTGTTTCTCATAGTACAAAACCTACCAAGAAGCAAATCAAATTATCAGGTGACATGCTCAACACAAACCAGAAATAGGGATTTCTCACACAATGCACAGCTCAGCTGAAGTGCTCAGTGCTACAGGATACCATAGGTGCCAAAAACCTACATGCTTTTAAAAAGTGATTAGAGAGGTTCATGGGAAAAAGTCCGTCAACAACTGTTAAATAAAAAAACCTCAGGCTCGGGAAGTTGCTAAACTGCAGACTGGTGCAGACTGGGAGAATATAATAGCTGTTCAAGCCTTGCTTGGTATCAGAGACTGGCCACTGTCAGAGGAAGACTCTAGCCTAGATGGCCCTTCGGCCTGACTCAGGATAGCCATTCTTACCTTCACCGACAGCACAAAAACTATTTCAGCCTTAAGCGCTCTTGAAAGAACCTCCCCTTAATTCTCTGCCACTTTTGAATGAAAGCCTGCAAATCAGGTCAAACCAGAGGTGGTCCAAAAGAATTTTCAGTGGGGAAGACACACCTTGCACATTTTTCATTTCCCTATCACAAAATACATGGAAGTATTTTACATTGAGTGTTTAAAAAATTCACCATCAAGCCAACAAATAAGGCACCTTCAAATCTTGCAAACAGACATTTGATTGTACCAGCTCTAAATTTCCAAGTATAGCCATTTCCCCCTCTCAATGTGTTTGTTTTAAAAGTAATGAGAAGACAAAATTCTTACAACCTTAAATATATTTATCATAATTCTTGAGACTGCAACAATCTTGACCTTTTTTTCCACATCCTAATGCAATTTCAAATTAATCTTCTCTGTTTAACAAGAGTTATCAAATGCCATATAGCAGGTAAACTACATCTTAATTGCTGAGAAAACATCTCTTTGCAGAACATTATTTGGGCACGCATTTAAGTTCCATTGACCTCAGAGGTACCCAAGCACTTTCTTGCATCAGACATTTCTAATCCTGACAGCACCAAGAGTCAAGGGAAGCTGAAAGCCTGTACTTCAACCCTGAGACTTTCAGTCCATAACATCCTACTCAAAGGGTGGCTGGTCAAGATGCTGCTTTGCCTTTTTCCACTGTCATGAAGGGCATAACACAATACAGCTAAAAGAGAAAGCATTCTCTATTTGTCAGAAGTAATTAAACATGTCACTGACTTTCTGTAAAACTCAAAAGCCATCTGGGAAAAGAGCAGTATGTCTCCACATCCATCTGAGTGACAAGGTCAGAGCATCCCTCCACTTCCTTGGTTGCATCTCCATCACTGACTCTGTTCATCATGCTGTAAATTAAACCGTAAAAATTTGGATAGAGTACCTACTGTAATTAGCTCTATCTGTCCAAACGAGGCAAAATGAGATGGGGTGGCAGCTGAGGGATCCAATTGGCTCGTGACTGCAGAGTGACAGAACTAGGTCAACATGCCACCTTATTCAGAAGGAGAACAACATAAAATGAGCCTTGTCTTGCTACATTTCTGTGGCAAGGTTTCAAGACCTCCAGTTACCAAGAGCCCGCTAATAAAATGCTTTATATTTATATTCCTCCCTGTGAAAATTTGCTTTTGTATAACCCATTAGAAACTCTCATCTAACGATTTATGGACGTTGCCTCGCATTCTTCTGCTGTGCACCTCAGCAAAGAGCACCTCAGCAGGCTGCCATTACGTCCCCCTGAAGCCTCCTCCTCTCCAGGCTCAACTAGCCCAGCTCCCCCAGCCTCTCTGCTCAGGGCAGGTCCTCCAGCCTCCAAGCATCTTGGTGGCGGTCCACAGCACTTGGTCCAGTTTATCAGTGCATTTCTTACATTAAGGGGCCCCAAACCAGGTGCAATACTCCAGATGTGATCTAATGGGCTGCTGAATCAAGGACCATAATTCACTTCCTTCAGTTGCCCGGCTATGCTCCTGTCAGTACAGCCTGTACACTGTCAGCCTTCCTTGCTGCAAGGACACATGGCTGGCTCATTTTTAGCTAGATCTCCCACGTCCTTTTCAGCAGAACTTCCCCCCAGATTCTTATCAATGCAGGGAGTTTATGTGCCCCAGGTGCAAGACTTGATGTTTTTCCTTATTGAATTTGATGAGGCTCCCGACAGACTATTCCTCTGTTTAACATGCAACTTACATGATTTATTCAAGTCACATGCATGAGCTTCTCATCATCATATCAGAGGATAAGCCTGGAGATAGAGTTGAATGTGTAACACGGGATTAGGTGTACATTGGATGAAGTAGTGTGATGCACAGCTCACCTCTTTAGCCTTTTCTCATTATATCATAAGACCTTTCTCAAGTTTATATTCACAGTGACTAACACACTGGAGGTCTCTGCTAATAGCTCTCTGTTCTGAGAAACTTGGCTGAAGCCACATGCCCCTGTTTAAAGGGACTTCTGCCAGGAATTACTAAGAACACACTAGGTCACAAATGACATGACTCAGTTTTCTTGCTGGCTCTCAGGAGGAGGTGAAAAATTAAAGCTAGGAACTTAGGAAACCCCTTCAGAGCATGCTTAAACACAAGTAGCATCACTAGCATCAACAAGTCAATGAGATGATAATGTCTGTATTTAAATCTAGACCCCAAAAAATCTGGCTGGACTAGAGATAAAGCCCATTTATATAAAAATACATACATTTTCTTCTAAAGGTGCTTTCTTAAGTCAGAGGTGGGATTGAAGAGTAGGAAAGCTTTCACTGCTGCTGTTTGTGCAGAACCTGTTCTGCAAGTAAAGAAGCAATTGCAGTTTCCACCACTGATCCTGCAGAAAGTGTGTTCTCTCTTGATTTTTGTTTGCCTTCTAAATTTTCTGTGAACTTTTAAAGCAGACAGAAGCATTTCAGGATTGGCTGTCTGAACCAGTAATGCCAAGTGAAAGAACACAGGAAACTTTCTTTTTTTTTTCTTTTTTTTTTTTTTTTAAAGAGCCTACAAGACTTACACAAGTGTGAGGGAGGAGGTGCCACTAAACTGACAAGTCAAGGAAGTGCATGTATTTGTATGTATGTAAACCCATGAATACTTATGGATATGAACCAAGTGTGTCTCAAGGTAAAATAATTTCTGCCATTAAGATCAGAATAGCAGGACACCTATGTAATTTAAACACCAGTTTCAGAGGCTTTAAAGACAGCCTTTTCACTAAAATATGCATTCCAAAATAACTTCCCCGGGATTATTTATTAGAATTATTAATAACATTCATAAACTTGTGTATTTCCTTTGAATCCTTGTCAAGCCTAACATATTAGACAACTGCTACGCTTGCAACCTAGAAGCACTTGGTCTTTTCATGCACGAGTGGCACTATGTCAGGAAGAGGTTAATGTGTAAAAACACAAAATGGATTTGGCAAGAAGGAAGAGGAGGAAACACTGCACTTCAGCTGAAGAATATGACATTTCAGCACATGAGGATACTAAAACATCAGCTATTTTCTTTCTAGGCAACAAGGGAAGTGCACTAGTATATGCTCCATATCTTGGCAAACTGAATGAGCATTACAATTTTCAGAAAACACGGAAGGGAGTAAGGGAATCATTTCTCAATACAGTGTGGGATTTGGATGAGCTGGTATCCACTAAGGATCTGGAAATGTCCTTTTTAACTCTCAGTTACAAAACCATTTTAAACATGGTGGGAAGGAAACAGTTATTGCCATCCTGTTCCGTAGCTGAACCATGAATCAAGACCTGAAGTGTCAATTTACTCTCAAGAATCTTTTGTTGCAGTTTAATTTACTTTTCCTCCAATGTAATCCTGGTGTCACCTTACTGTTTAATATTGAAAGATATTGACAAAGGAAATGCTGATTCATGAAAGTGAGATTTTGCTCTAATGTATTCATGTGAAAACAGATGAGCCTGTACCGTTACATGGTTCTTCCTCCTGCTCACATTTCATTTCAGCCCTGACAGAATTTCTGATGGGGTGAGTGAATCCTGCACAAATCCTGCAGCAAGTTTTTCTCAGTCGCAAGCCAACGAACAAATCTGATTTCAAAGAAAAGCTTCATCCTCAGTGCAGTAAGAATTCTCCTTGGAGTGTAAAAGGGTACAACCACTTAGAGACTGAAGCAGAGCTGTCTCTGAAATTATGGAATCTGTTTAACTAGCTTGTTTCCTATTCATACAGCACATTCTGCTCCATAGGTACATATTTGCTGTGGCTTAATCCCAATTAAGATTTATATTCTAATCCAGCACTACTTATCCTCACTATTCATAACACCTGTATTTTCATTGATACTGGGCTCGATTGCCTGGGCTGGGTCATAGCCTACAAACCACTTTAGCCACCTGAAACCAGTCTGTTTTGCAGGAGGAAGCAATAGAAGCTCCTATTGTGCAGCATGGTCAAACCTTAAAGTTCAATACCAACCCACCTTTCCTCCATGCTAGTGCTTCCAGGACTTCGCCATAATTGATTCCCATTTAACTAGTATGCATTGAAAACAAACTACTGTTTGCTCTCCCTGGATACGGAGATCCTCATTCTTTGCAGATTGCTGCAGTGCCACAGCATTCAATTCAGTTAAGCAAGTACCAGATGATGCCATTGCAACATGGTGCTAGATGGCCAGAGGATCATTCTGGAAGTCTAGTTATCCTCTGATCACAGTGTGGCAAAAACACCCATAAGTTTGGAAGAAGCACCTGAAAACATCTATGTAAGAGCATTTTCAAAAATCTTCCAGAAGAGAAGCCCAAGCAATGTCAGCCTCAAAACCACAAGACATCTCCTGCAAGGTAAAGATCTCTCTTTGCAACCCAGAAATTCATCTACATGCCGCCACTACAAGGAGGCACTTGATAGCTGGCATCACCTCACCAACAAACCCAGCCTAACTTACGGGAGGTTTTTGAGCTAGAATAGCCTCATTTTTAGTCTAGGCACAGAATAGGGATTCTGATGACCGTGGGAATGGAGAAGCATGAATAGACTACACTAACAGACAAAAATGTTTCAGGGGGGCATTCTGGAACCACACTCCAAGGATTTGTGCAATGACAGGCATGGGAGGAAAGCATCAAGAAAGGGAAGCATTTTGCTAACTGTATGGTAGCAGTTACCGAGCAGTCAAATGCATGAAACAAAGCAACACAGCAAATACCATGAGGTCCTCCTCATCATGACGCAGGAAAGGGGTTTTTTTTTCATTCATTCCAGTAACAAAACATTACAGTCTCTTTCGATGCCTTCACAGAACCATTTTGAATGGCTCTGGATGCAGGTTGATCCAGAACTCAGAGAAACTGAGAGGAGGAGGACCAAGAGAGAGCAGGGAAAAAAGACTGGTTTCCCATATTTGGGGTAGAATGGGCAGAAGTTTCTCTGGACACAGGGTGAGAAGGCTGACACTCATGCTCAGTGCTCAATGTCTTGTCCTAACTCTGCCACACACTCCCCCTGTAGACATAGACATCGCAAACAACTTAACCCCAGCATTGGAATCCTATCTCCCAAAGCCAGCTAGCACTTTGGATACACTAGCTTTGCCCACCACGTTAGGGTAAAACAGAACAGTAACTACCTCACAAGCCTCCATCACATCAACTCCAACAATTATCCTACAAGGAAAAGGTTAACCATTGACTGAAGCTAAATCAGTTTTACTCACATGGATGATTATGAAGCTACTAGCGCTGCTTACCTCATATACTGGGAGGAAAAAAAAAAAAAACCATATATACGTTGAAATGACAGCAACTGCTGTAAACATCACCTGTCACCACTTCTCTGGCAGCATCCCACTTGCACGGACTCCTCACTGAAGTGTCTTCCAGAAGGTTCTAAAACAGTGAAGAGGTCTCATGTTTTCTCTCTACACCCTGCTGTAAATGCAGTGCAGCTAGAGCAGAGGCAGCTCATCCACTTGTGCTGGACACATGGCTTGACACCGCTAGAATAAACTGAAGTGAGGAGCATGCAGAGCTGAAAGTATTTTATACTACTGTACTGGTAAGCTAAGAACACTTCTGCATGGGGGCTCAACAGGACAGGCAAGTTCTTCCACACTATATAATAATACAATTCCTCTAGCAGCTCAAACAGGAGCTCTGGAGGACACCAGAGAAACCCCACTATCTTATCCAGAGCCACGAAGCACCAGGATGGATGCAGCGGCACAGGCACAAACCAGCCACAGCTGGGGAACACGGTACCACCACGTGTGCCTGGCTTGCCCAGGGCTGTGCTGGGCCAGTCACGCAGCAAGGCATACTCTCAGTTACGGTGTCCCCTCTCCACCTGGGACTGTCACAGGGTAGCTACAGGCAGCTTTGGCGGCTAGTTTGCTTGATTTCACCTTCCTGAATGGCTTCCAAGGAAAAAATAATAGCTTAGAAATGAAAAAGGAGCTTTTACACAGACGAGCACCTTGGCTGTGCAAAGCGGACAAGCCCAAAATGGCACATACATTTTCCTACCTATATTTCTACTGATTTCAGTCAGTTTAGGATACAGCATTTTATAAAAATATACACCAAAGGATAAAGAACAACTTGGAATAATCTAGTTCTGATACTTGAAGACATGCTTCCTTTATTTTGGATGTTTTAATCATGTAGGGAGATCTAGCATGTGAAACTAGCATTTTCCTCGCTAGCTACTAGTATTTAAAGTTAGCATAGCAGAAGCCACTGAACATTTATTCAGGTGAACTCATGTATGTAATGGAGTTGCCTTTAGCAACTCTCCCTCGCTCCTGGGCCTCCTGTGACTATGCTACCTAAAGTTTACATTTATCTTTCTCTGATGATCACAGCTGGGCAGGATTTTAAAACTTAAACTAGAAAGCCTTGAAGTCTTCATTGTACACAGTGCTAACAGCCCAAACAAAGAGGCAAAAGCAGCAAGAGGTTTATTGTAATACTGGTATTTTCCAAGCTCTTATCGAGCAAAGCATTTAATCTAATGTATTACACTTAATGAAGAGTCAGGAACTTGTACTGCAAATAACAGATCAGATATAATTGGAATTTGCTCCACACCACTAGCCTACATATATCAATAAAAACAATAACCACATTGGATTTTGGGCTCACTTCATTTGCATTTCTTAATTTAGTGTTTAACTAATTTAACAATAGTAATGATTTAATTCAAATTAAAATCTAAGGAAAATAATTTTTAAAAGCCATTAAAGATTTCATTAAGTTCCATCTAAATTAATATTAGCTTTCTTAATATTTTCAGTAAATTATTTTTTCTTTCACCACTGAAACAAACATGAAGTTTCCTCTGTGCAGTCAAGCTTTAGACAAACCTTGTTAGATTTATTGGTATTATTTCAAGCAATTAATTACTATACATTAGAGTTATTTAGAGGAAAAGCACAAAAAATGGCAAGCAAATGGATGAAGCTGTTTTTAAAACACTGCATCCAACTTAGATAATTGTTCTTTGAGCCTTTTATGTGGAGCTCTTAGGTATACACTATCCATTAGATCACTTCTCCCATACATTTGTGGTATTGCTCCTAAGCATCAGACACACATGAGTTACCCAAGCCACAACAGTTTTAC
The DNA here is from genome assembly GCF_026419915.1 of Harpia harpyja. Lineage (NCBI taxonomy): Eukaryota > Metazoa > Chordata > Aves > Accipitriformes > Accipitridae > Harpia > Harpia harpyja. Next base: position 102,130,723 of record NC_068940.1, on the reverse strand, counting down.
AAGACATTTTCTGCATCTCCACATGTAGCAGTCACTTGCACATGAGTGACTACTCAGAGAAAATAATTCATTTCATAAATATGTCAGTTATAATAACCAAAAGGCTTCTGCAAATCTCCAGTCTTGCCTCCCATCCCCTAAATGATACATGCATTAATAGGCATTAATATACATATATATATAGTGTGTAAGTGTGCATGTGTATAAATAAAAACTTATCTACATAAAACTTTCTTGGTTTAACCAGCAGAACCCACCCGACCTCAGCCCTCAACATATTTTTGTAGTCTCCTGGAACGTGCAACTGATTTTGGGGTGTTGGACATGCCATTCAGGCCAGACAGAAGGGTGTACGGAGGAGGCAGATGCAAGGTGTTGAGGCCTCTCTAAACTGGAACTGCTCACTCTCAGTTTAGTCCCTTGGTTAAAGGGGAAAATGGTTAAATGGTCAGGCCTCTGAGGAGCTATCTGGCTTATTTTCAAGCATATAACAAGGGCTGGAAATTAGGGTTATAGTCCTGCACTCTCCTGGTTCTCATGATTAACCCTTATTCATGCAAATGGCAACACTTGAAATCAACAAGAATGCCCTTGCAGTGATTACACTTGTAAGTAACAGCCTAGATAACATCTGAAATTTGCACTGACCTCTATCACAGCTCATAGCAGCTACTTTAGTTGAAAGAATTTAATACCTTGAAGTAATGAATAAAAAAGGAATTTAAAACAGAAAAATAAACAAGGAGCCACTAGGTCCTGAGTACTTGGAATTTACTTAAAAACACAATTCCACCTTTTCAAATAGATATGCCAGCAATTTTTTATTCTAATGTGTCATACTTAAAAACAATGGCTTCAGATGTTCACCTGCATTTCAGTGGGTACCAAGCTTTTATGTTCACAGACAAAATTAGGTATGAAATACAAAGCTTTGTATCACTTTCTCTGCAGCATAAGTGTTCACTTGCAGGTAAACTTAAGTCATTTAAGTAGAAGTGCACTTAATTTGAAGAGGTTACTCAAGCAGCTCTCCACTTGTACATTTGTATTACTATTATAATTAGAACTACTTCAAAATAACAAAAAGTTCATTTTTGACCAGAATAAACACAAAGGAAAAAGATCAAGAGCACCTTGAGTGAAGAGAGTGAATGCTTTTGAAAATATCCTTCAAAATCCCTCCAGCTCTGTGACCAGTGACCATCTTCATTCCAATGCTACTCACAGGGCTGCTGCTACACAGACTAATACACAACATTTTCTGCTGTTTTGTATGTTTTAAGTTGGCCACTGAGAGGACTGAAACACTTTGCTGATTTGTTACAATGCTGAGTGTCCTCCAGCTTTCTGTAATTACTTCTTGAGATGCATACATGGAAATTGCTATGTACAGTTAAATATTGACATTCACCTGTTTGGTAATAGATACCAGCAATGGAGAGGGAAGGAACTGAGTGACCTAATCCTGGAAACACAGAGGAGGCAGCCAAGGATGTGCTGGAATAGAGCCCCCAGAAGCCTTCTTCAGCCCATGGATACCTCTAAGATCCGAAGTCCTCTACCAACAAAGCCCATATTTGAAATGTAACAAAAGTGATCTTAACCTGTTGAACACAAGACATGAGAAACCCTGAAGAAAGCTGCTATCAATGATGGAGTACATTGAACAGATACGTAAGTACACTGAACCTTTGGCTACCAACTTTAGGCTAAGGAAATTGAACATATTTCCAAGTCAGTTCATTTGTTGTCCAAAATAATACTGGCATTTGATACTACTTCTATAATGAATATACATTGTTTAGTATTGCTACCTTTGGCAATACTGTTGCCTTGTAAAAAGAAAGAATTCAGTATTATGTGTTTGCACACACCAAACACCTTCTAGTGGAGTTTTTCAAGCAGACCATTCAGCCCATTCAAATTCCTATGCAGCCATTTCTTTCACTTAGTGTTACTGCAAAAGTGGAAATACAAACGCACACAGATTTATATTTTAGGAAGATGCTGGCTGATTTCTACAAACCAGGGCTAATTGAACTTCCCTCCACCAGAACTTCTGAAAACATCTAATAATTACACATTTCAGAAGAATCAACTGAGATAGGCACACCAATAGATGAAACATTAAGAGTTAAGCCGCACTTCGGTAACATTTCAGATAAAGATTGACAAGTGCAGTTATCTACAGAAGAGGTATCCTCTAAAGAACTATTTCACTTTAAGATGCTATTAATAATAAAACCATCACAAACCCACCCTTTGCCTTTATGTATATACATACTTCTATTTTTAATTTCAAATTTCCAGCTTTCAAGAATTCCTTGCAATTTCTTATTAAGCTTCAAATATTGTCAAATGGAAGACAAATACTTTAAAACCAACAGAAGTGGTAGAGAAATGGCCGTTTTGAAACTCACTCTCTACTTGAGTAGTAATTGATGCACAAAGCTCAGCAGGTACTCCTGAGTTTAGTTTTACTTTAAGTCTGTCTGATGCTGTACAATCACTGTAAGTGCAGTCGGAAAAAGACAATTTCAAGCAAACTTTTTCTTTGTGTTTTTTCATCCATTCTTCAGATCTTCCAACGAGGAAGAATGTAGCACTGATGAGCTGAAGGCCACTGTAAGAGACTGTCAAGTCCAGCCCTTTGAACATCAAAGAGAAAAATGGTACCACTGTCCAGAAGCTGGGATCAGGAATTTCATGTCACCTACGATATCATTAAGGGACTTAATTCTGTGGATGCTCTAATCTCACTCTTCCACACATCTGATTTTTCTTCTTCTGGTCAGTCTTGTCACTGATCCCAAATTCCAGCCTCCAAGTGCAAAGCTAAAAAATTTCTGTTCTTACGTCAGAGAGAGAACTTTAGAAGTACATACCGCACTTGAAGCTTATTTTTCATGAACTTCCCATCCTTTGCCACCCTTTACACTTGGACTAAACTGACATCATGAAAGCCTTGGGGCTCAGACCTGTCATTTTACATGAACCATGCACACCTTTGCTAGTGCATAAGTTAGACACACCACATACAGGCTAACTAACATCATAGTTTAAAGGTGGAAAAAAGAATACCCTTCATGTACGTTCTTGAAAACCACGGGCCAGAAATAAGAAAAAAAGCTGCCCAGATTAATTCTTTTCAGACATGAAAGAACTAAAGTTATAGAATGCAAAATTCCCCTTGTCCACAAACACATGAACTTTTATTTGGTTTTTACTTAAACAAGAAATGTGGGGGGTGGTTGTTTATTTTTTTCTTGAGATAATCCGAGTAAGCACTGAGTAGCTGTCCTCTGGAAATCAAAGTCTGGATGGAACCAAAGCTTTAGATATTTAATTTTTTTAAAAAAACTTAGGCAATAATCCTTACTTTTAAAGTAAGGCAAAACTGTCTTGCTTAATCTCATGCAACAAACACAATCACAGCTAAAAATCACTGTACATGCAGGTAGATTGAGTAGGTAGGGAAAGAATGACTTCTCTAGTAGAACCCCTGTTAACACTGAAAAACCTTGCATGTGAGTTGATGCAGCTGAAAGCATTGAGACACTTAGCGCTCAGAACTGATTCATAACATGAGATGTGTAAGAGAAGCTGGAAAACCTTAAACCAGAAAAAAGGAAAGCAAGCTGGAGGGACTAGGAAATCTTGGGAGAGCTGACTAGAGTTCACTAACAGGCCTGTCACATTTGAGCAACAAAAATGAAAATACAGAAAGACACAGGAAGAAAGATTTAAAGTAATATATATGTAACATTTCACTAAGTGTCAACTAAGGTAAATGTAGTATTTTACAAGCAGAATGATCATCAAAATAGGGCATCATTTACCGTGATAACAGCAGCTGCTATTGGTATAAATGATTAATACAAAGCAATGTATATATAGCTGTGAATCAGATAAGCTTCCTAGCAATGGCATCTCTTACAGATTCCCATGTGTCTGAGACAGAATGGACCACTCTGATCCTTTGAACTCACCCTTCTATAACATAAATGATCTCTTTGGACCAGAGCACCTGTTTTTAGAAGAAAAAAAAAAAAAATCTTGTTCTTAAAACTGCCAGTGCTAAAGAATTCACTACACCACTGTCAATTGCTGCACTGTTTGATTTCAGTTTCTGTTAAAAATCTGCACCTTGCTTGTCATTTGAGGTTTGCCTACTTTCAACTTCCAGTTATTGAACCATAATGTTTCTGTCTCCAAGGCTCAAGAGTCCTATACTATCAAGTTTTCTTTCCCCAAGAAGGTACTTATAGACTGCAATCATGCCATTCCCTTGCTAATCTAATTGGATTTAAAACTGTAGATCAGTCTTAAAAAACAAGCAATAAAAGGAGATTTATTAGATAACCCAACTGATCTCCAAGTCCCCAGCTCCTAGAGATCCACAAAGCTCTAACAAAACCAGCCAACTGACAGCTTGACTATTTTTCTGAATACTGCTTTAACAGAACATCAACTGAAACAGTTATAAACAATCTCTCCCAACATGAGGGCACAGGAATTGAACCATTTACATACTTGGTCTTTTGCTGACCAAACATTAAAAGCGATTGTTCAAACAATGACAACATTTTATCACTGTGTCAGGAAAGACAGATAGTACCCCTTCCAATCTTTTTATTAACTCTTCAGATTTTCTGTCTTCATTGTGTTTCCTGTATATGTATAATAACAATAAAACAAAATAAAAGCAAGACAATAGCCACTGCATGAAAAATTCTAGAGCACGTAAGCAGCTTCCTTATAGCACGTTAGGTCATTTCCTTCAGAGACATTTTATCTAACCCTTTTAAAAATTAGTTAAACTAATACTGTACTCTCCTGAGCCAAGTAATAACAAAAGCCCTTTTTTGTAAAACACTTGGTCAGGGAATTGGTAATAAGCTAATCAACCTTTCACTCCAGATCACTGGCTTAAAACCAAGCCTTGCTTGATCGTGCCTAGAAGGCTCTGCTATGTGATAAAAGTCTGATGCTCTGTGGAAAATAAGAGGGGATACAGTCAAGCTCTTGGCAAGGTATTGCCCGTCTTACACTGGCACTCTTATCAACCAGAAGTTTCATCAGAAAATACATATATCCTCTGCAACAGAATCACTGGCTTATCTGGGAGGAAGATCCTGCCTTTGATGAATTTGAAAGTATTTCTTGAGCCAACACTCCTCCCTCAAAAATACAGGCTTAAGATCTAATGGCAAGGGGTATTTATGATCTGTTCGTACCGCATACCAAGCGGTACGCTCTGCCCCATCACTATTCTTACATGTTCCAATCTGACCGTTACCACTATTTACTATTATTTTAAACAGAGGACTTCAACCTCCCATCAAAGGCACTGTCCTCTAATTATTTTTAAATTGTTTTCACTCAATTACTGAAGCAAAAGGCCCCTAACAAAGCCATCACCCTCATGCTGCTGAAACACCATCAGCACTCTTAGCAGCAAACAGCAAGAGACAAGCACGAAGCCAACACAACATTTTAGTATTGATTTCTCTAAGAAATTTAAATCCCGCAGGGCATAAACATCAATTTAACCTGTATGCAACTACAAAATGGCCTCACTCACAGTGTTCCTCACTTCAGCCAAAACACTGCTACAACTGGCATAGAAACACGCTTAGCGGTGAAGGCAAAGGCGACTGATGGAACAAGTACCCCAACGTTCCTGATAATTCATAAGAGTTTTGGAGACTACAATCACAGAAGCCAGTCAGTCAAAGACAACCACCAGCAGAAAAACCTGTCTCATAGCCTGACACAAAGCCATCCCCAGAGTGTCCCAAGGACCAGTGGCATCTAGCCTTGCCAAACCAGAGCCACTTCATCCTCCAACGGACCAACACTTTGCTGTGAAGTGACAGCCTCACGCCTTGCCTTCAGGTTTCTGTGCCTCTGCATGACAACATGAACGATGAAACACAACTGCTCCATGTTATACTAATTCATATTTTCTGAGCTCCCCTTGCTCCACCAGACTGCCCTCCTTGCAGACAAAGCCACACATTATTGCTACCTTAAACCTGCTGAAAAAAGCATCAGAAGAAAACACCACCTGAAGAAAAGGGAAATTTGGCACCTTGGAGTTTGCCCTCATGTAATCTTAGACTGAGTTCTTCAGAAAATAAAAGTTCCCCCTCTAACCACTGAGAAGTCAGGCCCAGCATGCTCTGACATTTCCCTTTTTTTCCTAGCACTGCAGGACTGCTGTTTTGTTTAAGAATGCATCCCCTCGTATATCCAATCAGAAAGATGTACTTTCACACATTTGAAACACTGGTAACATGTAGCACTTAAGGAAAAACCCTGGCTCATTCTTACACCAGCACAAAGCCATGGGCATGCCTGTGTCACCCCAGCCAGCACTTAAGCACCAAGTACAGTCAGTAGAATTCAGGGCACCAACATTATTTGCAAGTGATGGATTTATGTACGTAAGAAACTGTAAATTACATAATAAACACAGACACAGGATTTTATGGACAAAGCTTGCGCTTGTAAAACGTGGCACCTTCTATCCATCTTCCCCTGCTGATGACAGTTAGGTGGCAGAATCAGGTTCCTAAAGGTACAAATGTGACACAAACAGCACATCAGGCAACTGGAGTGCTATGAACTCACTGATAGGCACGACAACCTGAAGGGAGAAAGCCCTGTCCAAAGACTTCAACAGCTTCAACACAGACCCCACCCCACATAAGCAGCCTACCTACAAGGCAGGATTTATTAATTGCTGCTGCAGTCGCACAAAAGCTTATTTAACACAACTCTGGCACACACCTGACCCAGTATGTATAGACTTGGTGCTCAGATTACCATTGACATGAAGGTTTCTACACTGTAGACCAGTAGATCATTTAAATATCTATTGACTATATGTGTGATCTCCACTAGAACCCCTACCTGTGTGCTGTTTTCCTTCAGTGTACGTAACATACATCATGGCAAGATTTACTTCACCCATCAGTGGGCAGAGGGGTAGATTTTGCTCCCAAGAATTGTAAGTTTTGTGGGTCTTCATCAGTACAGCTTCACTAGGTCCAAGCAAGGACCACTGCAACATTCTCCACTCAGTGTCAATTTTAGGATGAACTTTAGGATTGCTTGGTCAGAAATAGAAGCAACTCTGAAGTGATCATCAAGATTATTAAAGTATATACTGGCAGATCAGTCTGAACCACTGACAGCTTTATAGCTGCTGTGATCACCTGTGTCACTGAGCTGCAGACCCTGTCATTTCTCTGTAAAGGTACCATGGTTTTGACTTCAGAGAGTCCCCAAACCATGCAGCAAGCATGTCTGTATGACCAGCATGTGAACTCCAGTTGTGAGTTTGGCTTTCAAAAGGGGATGGCTGCAAGCAGAAGAAGGAAGTGACAAAACAGAAGGTGTTTATGATACAATCAAAATTCAGGAAAATAAAGGCAGAACAGCAAACCTTCACGTTATCTGCATGAATCTCTGAATCGGAGGATGTAAACAACAGGGACAGACCAAACTTCACTTGTTTGTTTCTAGATCACAACGCTCTATCCACGCCTTAAGCACATAAGCAAAACAGGATACAGGGTGTTACTGAATGATTTCCCCTGAAATCTGATTGAGAAAGATTAGAGCAATTAGAACAGAGTGACACACACTTTTAAAACCCTTAAATCACGATTAATGTAAGGTTTAACTTTTCTCCTAAGGATCATCTGGTGACCCTGTGCCATTTTCAAAACAAGGCTGACACAGCCATCCCAGCCTTAAAGAAGAAAATCATGAGACAGAATCCCCTGCCCTCTACTGGCACACCAGCCGCACTGAAACCCGTGCACATGCCTGCAGGCAAGCACAAACAGCACCTGAAAAGCTGTTTTAAGGGTTTTTTTTAAACTACTGTTTGTAATTTATGTAAGATCTATAATGTACCAGACACATCAAACTGGGAACAAAATCTCACATATAAAACACTCTTTCAGCATCATTGCACTTCTTCCAGCAATGCTAGCTAGACCAAGGATTCAAAATACTGCTCCTAGCACAGATAATATATTCATTAACTGAAAGTAAATTCTAAGGGATTATCTAATGTTTGTCATGTTCACAGTGCATAACCAAGAACTCTGTATGACAGATTTTTATTTATTTATTTTTACAAAATTCTCTTCCACATACGCTGCTGCTTTTCAGATTACAGCCATCCAAACTGCATTTGGACCAAGAATAGAGAGGCAGGTTCATGACTGCCAAAATGATTTTCCGGAACCTTGGTGCCAGAGCTAGGGAAATTCTCACCCAGGTTTCCGACTCATTTGCACCACTGAGATGGCACCACACAAACCTCAGAACACCATAGCAAAGCATTTGTTGTGACTGACCATGTCACTTCAATTTCTGTTACAGATCAATTTAAAAGGTGTCATTATGTAACTTTCCAAATCTTGTGAGCAGTTATTATTGTATTCTCCCATTAGTGTAAACAACAACAACAAAAAAACCCAAGATTTACACTGCTGTGATTATATTTCTGAATGTAAATCAGCTTGATTCCTGGAAAAATCAAAGTACGTTCCCCATGTAGACAAGGCCTAAAAGGAATTGAATAAAAACAAGGGTCCTGACTGTATAGTTCATCCAGAAGATAAATAAGCTTTTAAATCACATTAAAAACAAAAAAAGCAGCCTGAAATACAGCAGCTATTAAACAAGAGAAAGTCTGGCAATACCAGAGTAATTCCCACAATGCTCATCCATACCCTGAAACACATTCAGAACACACCCTGTTTTCAGAGCTGTCACACAACAAATGCAGATGTAAGCCTGCCATCACTACACAAATAACAGAATATGACATTTAAATAATACTACTAAGGCAAAGTGGAAGATGCATACAGCCTACACTACATACAGCAGTTCTTTTTTAAAGCAACTCATCTGTTAGTTACCAAATAGCTAAAAGACCCTTGGGATGCAACAAAACAAAAGCATACAAGGTTCCAAGTAATGTACAGGAACACAATGCAATCACACCCATCTCCTTTTTACTGTAGGCATCTATAGCATTAAAAAAACACAACAACAACAAAAAAAGCTTATTAAGCCACATCCTAAAACTAGTTAGGTCTTTGGCTGCCCTACTTAGCCTAAATGTATTTACAGATAATTTCTACCCATTTGTTTCTGTGTCAGAGTTGTCCGATACCTTATATAGTTCTTCTCACACTCTGGTGTTTGTCTAATGCCTGACATGTACAGACTGCAAAAGTAGCCTCTCCAGCCATGAGCTCTCTAGGCTATATAAGCCTAGCTTTTGGTGCAGCAGAATCTAAGAATGGAGGATAAACAGGTATTTTAAACACGATCTATTTGAATCTCTGCCTGTCTCCAAAAATAACCTCCCCAAATAAATAGGGTTTCAAGTATATAAGAAAATATATAACAGGAAAACCCTTACAGTAGAAATTTATGAGGCGGTGTTGCCAAGCTTTGTGATTTGTTCCAGTATCTCTATATTTTCTCAACTTTCATCTCATGGAGTTCTCTCTTAAAAATAAAGAAATTCTATCCTTCATGATTATGGATAAAAGCCTGGAAGTAGGAGTCAAGCAATGGCTTGTAAAAGAGGAGGTCAGGATGTAAATAAAAACAATATGATTTTAAAAAATAAAACATTGGTTAAAAACCTTCGAGATGAGTTAATTCAGTATTTAAGATGCCACTGGCTGATACACTGACAGAAAACGCCAGTAATACATCTTATCAACTTGCCTGTATTCTTTTTGTAGAATTGGACAACTAGTAATGATCTGATCCCACTTCTGTAGGTAAAATACTGGCTGACTTTGTTGTTCCAGTGTGCTAAAAACTATTCATATTATAAATTCTAGGAAGCATGATTTCTTGCCTTCTAAATCACAAGACAGGGAAAGGCATTCTGCTTTATTAACACAAAACTGAGGTAAAGGGTAAGTGACCAGCTTATGGCAGATCCAGGAACTGAACACAGATTTCAGATTTTCTGAGTTACAGTCTTGTGCTTTAGGCAGAAGACTGGTCTTCTTTTCACCTAACAAGCTATCGAAGCCCAAACTCTTATTTAAAAATTGACAGTGCGGCTCAGTAACAATGAAACAGCAAGAATACTTGAAAAAGAAGTCATCTTAAAGTTAAAACACTGGTCCTTCTAAAGTTAACACCTGCAAAAACTTGCCCCCAACACACCGTCAAAAATTTTTCCAGGAGGCTAATTTAGAATTCATACCAGTTTCTGTATCCATCAGGCAGGACAAGAATCACAATACTGACATTACTGTTGGGACTCCTATCTTTGTGTTTGATCTCTAGTGCCATTCATTCTGCAGCTTTTCATCATACTTACTGACTTTATATCCCAGCTTTTCAGCATGAATCCTCTTGGCCATGAACTGCCCTTCAATCAGTGCTCGTATTTCCACCTCCTTTGGAAAGTCTGAAACCTGTACCAAAGAGGGAATACATTAAGTTAACAAGCACCTTACACAGTATACAAGCCAAGCTGGAGACTGGTTAAAAACGCAAGACAGATTTATAGTTGACTATCCTTGTCTTCACCCTGAAGTCTGCTTTCAACTAGGCCCAGTTCTTCACTCATACGCACAAGATGAACCTAAAGACTCATGACAGAGAACACAACCCATAACCTCAGTGCTGTTGGCAAATCCATCAAACTTGAAATCAATGCACAATGGGAAAAGGTTCTGCTGCAAGTTGTAAACTCTTCTCTATGCATTTTCCAGCATCAAATCTGCTTAAGAATCAATATCTCGAAAATATAAAATTAAAGCAAGTAGATAAAATTCAGATGCATTAAGCAGTGTCACAAAAATTTAAATCTATTTCTGTCTGCACAAAAGTGAAACCATGTAATCTTTTCATTAATTTATTTAGTTTCCATACATAAATTTTTTCTGTCCTTTCGTCAACCAGAATATAAGAAAGGCAACAGAAGTAGGAAGATACTGAACTACAAATACAAAGAATCTTCCACAAAAAGTTTAGTTTTTCCACGCACTACAGTAAGTGCCTACAACTTTTAGAACAGCTAGAAGTGATTAAGCATTCATTTAAACAGCAAACATTTAAGAGACTAGTGCTACACTGCAAACACAAGATAGTATCAATCTCTGTTCACCTAGATGAGGTCTAATCGACTGGGAGTCATGACTGATCAAAGACATCTCTTGAGTTTCAGTACCACCCAGAAAGCCAGATTGTTTAAGCCAGGTTTAAACAACAACCGTTCCTCAAAAAAAAAAAAAAAAAAAAAGATACAAAGAACTTTCTTTTCCATAACCTAATTTCTATTTTAATTCCAACTGGACTTGAGCCTGTGCTTACTTACATACCACTATGTAGCTTGTAGGTTACTCCAATACATGCAGGACAGCAAAATGAGGTCTTTACTTTGCATCCACATTTAGTGCAAGATAAAAGACAAAATATTATAGCCCAGAGTTTCAACACATCCTTATCTCTGTGTCTGAAACTTAGAAGATGTGGACTAAGTCATGTAAGTGTACTAAGCTCTCAATAATCTTAAAGTTAATCCTGTTTCAAAACCAGTGTTGGTTTCAGTAAATCCACATTTTCCAGTAAAGGAAATATTTCCACAAAAAAATACCATATAAGTTCTAGTTCAGACTTTGCACTGTAGATATTCTCAAGCTACAGACCAAATACTTCCTTATGAAAATCATCCCAGGGACTTGCATCGATAACTGAAACTTGAAAGCAAGTATCTCAGACAAAACAAAAAAGATGATGGCAAAGATTTCAAGCCTTGACAGTACTCCTTCAAGGTTTGAGACATTAACTAGATTATTACTACCTTTTGGTTGTCTCTGTTGAATCTGTGAATCCCAACTGCTTCAGGAGTAATTTCCATCACATCAAAGTAGAAACCTGCATCAAGGAACATTAAAGAGCGTCATGTTTGCTCCTAGCCCAAAGTTGAAATCTTATTTCAGCACATAGCTAAAATGATAATAAATGTTTATCACGTATTTGGAAAGACATTTGAGTCACCACACAGCCTGTTTCTTAACCAATTTCAGTCCACACATGTATTGAATTTAACTACTTTCAGTTTACAACAATATGGATTTAAGCATGTCTGGTTTTATGCATCCAAACAATATAATAAGCAACAAGCCTACCAAAGAGCACATATCCACCAGAACACACACACAAGCAATAGTAGACAATATATAACACATCCTAGAAATAGTTTCAGTAGGTCATATGCAAGGGTGAAAGAAAAAAACAAAACAGAAAAAATGGTTAAGTTAGTAAGAAGAGCACAGGAATACTGGAACACTTCATGCACTGGATTAGATTTCATGAGCTTATTAGAGAACATCAGATATTTTAAGTCATGAAGCAGAGCTAGTCTCTGAATAGTTTTGATGAGATCTGAAGAAATGCAGTAATGGTTTGTAGAGAGCTAGACAAAAAGTGTGAAAAAGCTTTCTTTTGTGTTGATGGCAAGAAGGGTTGGTCAGAAAAGATATTCAAGAAAGGAGACCAAAAAAAAGAAAATGAGGACAGAAAAATTCAACAGAATAGCTAAGAAACTAAGGAGAGTTTCTGAGGTTCAGACCTGGGAACAAGAGTATGCTGCCCTAGGAGCCCTACGATTATTAGCCAAAAAAACCCCCAAACAGTACCGTGCTTTAGCACACATAACCTTTTTAGTTTAACATTCCAAAAACCTGCCAGTAAGCAACACTGTGGGTTACAGATCTGCAGACCCTGCCAGGAGGATGTATGTCCCAAAATTTCTTTTCTGACCTTGCTGCCACCTTGAGTCTGGCAGATGAGGTCTTCAGGTAAACTTGCTGGTTTTATTAGCCTTCTTAGGTACCTCCCAGACGCAACAGGACCCCCATCCCAGTCACTCCTCCTCCTTCCCTATTTGCTACCCCTGTTACTCTCATTATCCCAACCTCACCTTAGCAGCTGCCTCTGCCCATCTTCAAACCTCTGCAGGGGCATCTTCTCACACAAAAGGGAGTGCAGGGAACAACTGATACAAGGAAAGGTGCCTAACCGGTTACTTCTTTGCTCAGCTTCCCTCAGGAACTCAGATTGTGGACATTACTGTATTTTTACATGTATACCCAGAGGTTATCCAAGCATACAGGTTATTAATGATGACTTTCACAAAACACCCATTTTACAGAGGATTGAGATATCCAAGTGAATATATTATAATACAAATTTTTAAACTTTAAGGCAGTGTCCTGGTATCCTTCAAATCAGTAACAATATTTTCATCAACTTCCAATTTTTTTAATACTGTCTAAAGTGGCTGACTTCTGAGTTTTGGAATAACTTCTCCCCATTTTCTGAAACACCTGAATTGATTTGTCTTCTAGTGAAAAGAGATTCCTGGTCATTTTAATACCCCACAGAGATTGGATTTGACAGGAAACATAACAGAGCTTCTAAAAATTAAAAACCAGTGCTAACCTCACAGTGTCAAGAAACTGTATCTTAAATTCACTTTCCTAAAGAGTGAAGTCTTCTACAGCTTAAATATCTACATTTAAAAACTTTGCTACCTACAGTTCTTAAATTCATTTTATGGATATCAATTCAGATCGAAGATGATGGTGATGATTTCAAATCCAGCTCTGCAATGGTTAAATTTTAATCTTGATTACACATATGCTCACTTTTCAATAACTTAATTCAGAGCTATATACTACACTTGCAGAATGGTAAACCGTAGGAAAGAAAATAATATAAAACTTAAATACATGGGTTTATGTATATTATTTCAAAATATTTCCTTCATCATCATTTTGTTTCATTTCATTCACTTACCATAATGTGGGGAAAAAACAGGGGTGAAAAAACTCTTGTGACATACATTGGGGAAAATGCAGGAAATCTGGGTATCATTTGACATTACTGCTTTGTTCACATGCATGATCAAGATTCTAACAACTGAGAAAGAAATAATATGGAGCCATTTAATTCACTTGGTTTGAGTCTTCAGAAAAAGAAACAAACTTTAATGAAAGCCTCCTTCAGAAATTACTAGTTTTAAACATTCTACAGCTAAGATGCTGCTAACACACTTTCAATGACAAAAAGAGCTCCATAAATATAATTTTCTTAGTGAATATCGAAGGAAAATACTATCATGACACTTAGCCTGCCAACAGAGCATTTCTAAGTACACATTAGGAATTTCCCTTGCTCTGGTTAACTTAATTCTTGGCCTTTATCATGACCCAAGTAAAAAGCTGGTACAACACCCACTCAAGTATGTGTCTAAGCAACCCCTGGAACTCCCAAGCCCTGCTAAGGCTCATACCCAAGTTTCCATTGTTTCCAGCAACAGTAGATGATAAGGCTTTAGAGAATTCATCCCAGGAGCCTGAAGCACAATCATCTCTGATCCTCTCTCTCATCAGAGAGCCGTTCTTAAAACTGAAACACACAAACATACCATATGCATTTCCCAAAACATTTGGCTCTAGATTTTTAAAGCAATTTGTTGTTTTACTCCATATTGGTGTTTATTGTATCAGCTGAATTAAGCTGGGCAAGCTAAAAGATACAATCACTTCTTCATTATGGAAAGAGATAGAGATGGAGAAAACTAGGTAAGAAAGAAAACAAATATTACAGGACATGTTGAGGAATGCAGTGCACAGATGTTGGTATACATCTCTCCAATGAGTCAGCTTAGATCCACTCTGGCAGGCCACACTAAACCCAGGCTAGCTCTGAACAGCTAAAACATCTCCTCAGAGAAGTACTCTGACACAGCACTAAAAAGCTCACTCTGAGATGACTCTGCAAGGAGAAGCAAGAGTGTCTCTACGTTGCATTCATGATTTCAGGAGCACGGTACTGGTATGGAGCCAGCTTGGGTCCAACAGGACTTAGGAGGTCTAGCTCCATGCCAGGATCTGGCAAAGGAAAGCACCACAGCTGCATCTGCACGGTTGAGGTCCAGAGCCAGTAAACCATGCTGTAAAATAGGCATCTGTTCAGTGTTTATAGTCTTTGGACCCTTTATGCAGTCACCTCCTTTGCCATCTCTGTGAATATAACACTCCTGCAAAATACTGCCGCACTGGACTCGGACCCAGAGGAAAGCAGTTTGAATACTCTCCAGCACGGAGTTATCAGAGCAACTCAGCAGGAAAGGCAGAGAAATATCCAGAAAGATGGCAAGGAAATTACTGAACTTGCTCAGTAGCAGCAGCTGAACTTACTGGAGTTTTCTGTACAAATACTCTGCCTGGTAGCTCAGGCACTCTTTTTCTACTAACTGAGGGTCCCCTATTAAGTCTAATATTCTAGAAATAAAGGGGCATTGGTGCAAAAGGGGCAGTGCCAGGGCAGAAATGGCTAGGCAGGAAGAACAGGAACTCTTTATATCTGCATGGCTACAGAGATATCTTGTGTTCTGAAAGGCAGGTTTGGCCTTCTGCACATGTTAAGCTGCAGTAAAAGAATGGCAGTATAACAGTTATTCAGAAAAATGCCTCAGCGTCTCCTTTCCTATTACAAACAGGTTGCTTATATAGCTCTTTTACACAGCAAAAGTGGGAAAAAATTGGGTAAAAGAGAAACTTGAATGCAAAACTTACTTAAAAAAAAAAACCAAACCAACCAACTGCTGGGAAATCATACTATGAAACTCAGTAACTTGCAGCTGACATCATGCCTTTGAACTCAACTTCATGAACACTGTTCCCATGTCATTCACAGCCTCCTATTACTGTACAGGTAAGACTCAACATTACAGTTAAAAGGCAGATTTGAGCTTTGCTGAAGTTTTGAGTTTCGAGCACCTACAATCCAGGGGATTTAGACACAAAATTTATCTGCATATTACTTGTAAATATTTGCCTAAACCCTATGATCTGTTTTGGAAGTTTTTACCCTGAATACAGTGACTCAGTGAGGGAAAACATAGCTTCAGGCCACCTTTCCACCTACTTGGCTGGCGAGGGGCCAAATAATTCCTGAATCACAGCAGCCAAAAGCTACCATGAGGATCATTCTCTCAGATGGGTTTCTTGAGATCTCAGTGTTTTCCACATGCACAGCCTAATACATCCCTGAACAGCACTGACTATACTCTTCTCTGAAAAGGGAATCTTCACGTGCCCCATTATGTCCCCTGTGGACCACTAGAAGAGCACAGAAGTTATACAGCCTGGTCAAGCTTCTGACATTTCACATTACTGTATTTCAGAAGATTGTTATTCCTGTATATTAAATGTATTACCTTAGATTCATAGTGAACTGGCTCTATGTATACGTAAAAATAATTTCAGCTTTTTATTGCCATGAGAATTTATCCTCCACAACTCTGCAGTTTCAGTTACTCAAATTAAACAATAGGAATACTATAATGTTGATGCAAATATTTCAGCAGTAAATTGCCATATACCGTACAGAATGCTGAATGTTCTATTCATTATCATTTTGAAAAAGAAATAAAAACCACTAACATAGAGAAAGAAATGTATATTATTGATCCCAGATGAACAAAAAGAAATGATATTACCATAGAAGTGCCATATATGTTTGAGAATCAACAGGATTGCAGAGTATATGACCTTCTAAGGCAGGAGTTGGTTCTTGGATCCACAGAAACAATGTGTCACTCGTGCCAAGGCTAATCTGGAGGGGGAGAAAAAAAAGAAAATAATTGAAGCATTATCACAATGTGCATGGGAAGCAATACAGAAATTAAATTAAAACCATTTGTTATTACCACTAATTGTTTTTAAATTACACATTAAGTCAATTGGATTCGTGTTGAAGCTAGCTCTGACTTAGGTTGTCACGCCAGTGAAATACATACTAGATAGAGACTTAGGTTTTAATGTCTGGAGCATTAGTTAAAAATACTCACAAGAGTTTACTTAAAAACTTTCAGGCAGCTTACAGATAGAAACAAAACAAGCGTGAATCCAATAAACAGAAAATCAACACTAGCAGATAAATTTAACTGATAACCTACAGCTATTTTACATTTCATATATTTCATTTATTGAGCGATATGGACAGTTTTCAGGAGTATGTTTTGACTTACTGCAATATCTCCTTCTTGAAGTCTCATCCCTGCCAATGATGCTGAAAGCAAAAAGTCAGAATACCAGAAAAAAAGTCACTTTTTTGACTCAACCATACCATGTTGTATGAGACATCATAATACATCGTGCTGACCATCTCAAAGTACAATATAAATGGCAAATATGCTCATGATGGCCTTGGCCTATACACTGTAAAAGACAGACAAAGCATTTGGGTGAGAGAGTGATTTTTAACAAAATCAAAATGCTCAAGACAAAAGACTGCGGAACTTCATGATTATCTAATGTTTTATGTATTCAAGTTTTAAATACAGTGGACCCTTACTTAACAACACACTTCAAAGGAGAAACTCCCGCTTAGATCAGACTACTCACATATTTATTGGACTAAGCTAGATTTGAATCTCTCAAAGAAAAACTGGACTTTTGGGAAATGCAGAGTTTAACCATCTCCCGGAATATGAATGTAAAATATACCATGATGAAGCCTCCATCTTTATTCAAACCTGCACGTTACTCTAATACAGATGAGTATTTTTCACAGTCTTGAGAAACAGACAAATTTGCTCTATACTAAAACAGTCTCCAGGATTCAAAAAACTGACCCTAAATTAACACCTTCCCTTATACTGAGATCTATCAGTCTAACAAAAGGACAGCTCTAATTCTTAGAGAAATCCTATGAGGTCCATCTCAACCTTTTTGCTTGAAAAGATATACAGCAATTTTTTAACTCATATTTTCTAAGTTAAAAGGTTAGCAGTTCATAGTGAGAATAGTTTCTTAGGGGCAGGCAAACCAAAACTGAAGTTATCAAGAGGCAAATGAAATCACCTCTGATTACTAGGCAAGAGAATTCATTTGTCATACCCAGCTTATCCAAGATGTCTATATCTCAGAAGAACCAGTGATGGAAGGCTGTTGGAAAAAGGTATTAATGCTGATAAACACGATGTTCTTTCACTGTATAGGGAGTATCTGAGAACCAATGAAATCGATTTAGAATTTTAGTACATACATAATCATATTCACTGAATCTTACACATTTAATCATCTCACCTGGATTGTCTCCTGTAAATGCTACTATTTTACAGTCTGGGCTAAACCCATAACGCTGACTATAATATGGAGAAATGGGCCCCTAAGGAAAGAAAGAAAAAGAGAGGGAAAAAAGCTCAAAAAATGGAAAGTAATCTTGCAATGTATGACGTAACGTGTTGTTACATAGAACTGAAAAACCCCAGAGCAGCTACGATAATCATTTCTGTGTATTTAAGGTATGAATGAATACTTTAAAGATTTTTAGCCCAATTTTTTTTGTTGTTTAGAACCTCACAGAAATACCCTCTGATTAGATTTTGAAATAGGTTAAATAGTAGCATTTTAGCTTCGGGTCCTTCTCCAGTTATTCACATCAAGTAACATAAACACATCCATCTGTTTTGCACACATACGTGAATATTAATACATAGAAATTAGAAATTCAATGCAAACATAAGAGGAAGCACAACATTAATATACATCACAACATCAAATGCTGGAAAATGATCCCTATTAGTTTAGGGGTCAAGAACTGTATTTTTTTTTAAGCCACATATGATAGCCATAGAGAAAAAACAGGAGAAGAAAAAAATCCATAAAAAATACAAGGACATCTATGAGGATTTTTTGTATGTTCCTCTCCATCACAGAAGATCAGCACTGAATACAGAGGGATCAGGTGATGGGTATCTACAGTCTTACATGTGCACCAGCTAAAGCAATAGCTCTCTTTGTGCTGAGTAGTAAGACTAAATTCATTTACTCTAAGAGATGTGCAGCTTGATTTGATTTCACCATTATGCTACATGAACTGAGGAGCTTTAAACATCCCAAATTATTCACAAAGATTACCTCATTAACTCTACAAACAGTTTAAAACAAGGTCTCTGTCAAGAAATGCAGATGTTGGGTTCTGTTTCTGCATTAATAAATACTATGCACAGTTCTGCAGTGACCAGGTGCTTGTGGGCATGGGAGGGGACCCCAAAGATTCTTATCACTGGAGCACCTACCAAAACTTCTCTCATCACAGCCCAGGGCATGCAAGAATCCAAGGAGATCAACAATGAAAGCTATGACAGATGCCAGCTAGCAGCTTTCAAAGATGTCTGTTTCTGGTCTGGCATACACATTCACAACACACCTGGAAATATTAAATCAAGCTGCATAGCTCTGAGGATAACTGTGCGCGCACGCTTGCGCGCACACACAAGTACACTCCAAGGAAGTGCTATTAGCAGAACTCTCAGCACAAAGCCTTATTTTTTTGCTTACAGCTCTTCTAGACAGGCACATACCAGGACTGAATGGGATGGTACAGGGCATCCTAGTTTCTCCTCTAATCCAGGTGCACAAGCATTAAGGCAGGACACTGACCATACCTTTTCCCAAATCTGCAGCAAGTTCATACCAGAACCTACAAGACAGATCAAAACAGGAAGCACATATCATTAAACCTAAGACAGTACTGTATCAGAAAATTCCACCTCGTTACAGGCAACAGAAAAATCACAGATGCATATTTTACATTCAAAGAGAACGGTTTCAGCTCTTCTAAGCATAAAGGATACTGATAATTCAGCCTCTGGATAGCTTTCACCTCTAAAGGTAGCAGGAAAGGCTTCTCTGACGCACAATGCACTAGACAATTCAGTTATTCCCAAATTAAGAGCAAAAAGAAGAACATGGATGCCTCCCCATCAACTCCTCCCCAAATCTTCCACCTTAGACAAAGACTTCACTACAGCTATCTAAAGGTGATGCAGCAATATCACATGAAGGTATGTTGTGCTCACCAGAGACCTAACAAATGAAGAAATTCCCCCCTGGGTGGTATGGCTTTACACTACTCCTTTGAGTCCTACTCCTACCTTTGAGTAATATCATATAAGCATCTAAGTCCATGCTGACTAATCTTCCTCCATATCAACGTTTCCTTCTTCAGAGATGACAAAATAAAGGCTTAGAAGTCCAAAAAAAAAAAGCAAGAGGTCAAATTTTCAAACGTAGCGTCTAATTTCAAGGCTAGTTTGGGAAGTCCAGCTTTGAATACCAAAGTCATGATTTTCAGAAATGCTGAACAGCTCAACTGAAATCTGTAACACCTGCAAGTATGCAACATGTCTAAAGTGTAGATTCTGTGAACTGAATTACAGGTTGCAAAAACCTAGATAACTGATTTGGTCACCTATTTCCTCACCAGAACTATCACTAGATCCGAGGAAGGCCTTTGCAGTTTTGGTTTGGTTTCTCATTGCTTCTTCCTCAATATTTTATTGCTGTTGAAGTTGGTTAGTGGCCGAATCTACATTACATACTGAGCACTCCACATCCCTTGCTTTTGTTTCTAAGATGCCTTTAATTGCACATTTCATTACACTTGAAAATCTGTATGTGTTTCTGGTTAGTACTGTTCAGGGACATGTTAAGTCTTATTCTAGATTAACAACATTTTCATTTCAAAGACCGTTTAGCCCATGACTTATCTCAGAAACACAGGCATATTCTCAGCTGAGCACAGTGGAAAACCTGAAATTTGCTTCCATTCAGTACATCTTTAAGTTTTTTAAAACACAAAGATGGTGAAGTCCACCCCACATGCAGTGTCTGTGGAACAAGACTATGCTTGCAATGCTGGGACACAGAAGAAAAGGGATGCAACCCACATCTTAGCCAGCACATCACAAGGCTCTAGCAGTGCTCTTATTCTGAAGAAGGGTGCACGCCTGCAACACACTCCACACACATACGCTACTGCTGGTTACGCACGCACAAATGAGCCCCCCATCAACTCCCAGCAGCCTTTTTCACATAAGCTTAATAATGAGTTTAATAATGTTTATAAATAAAAGTATATATTTGTGCAGTCCGATCCTAAGCACCATCAACAAGGTATGGACCTAGTGCTTCACAGAGTGTTGTGAACAGAAGATGTGACACACTGCAGCTGAGGTACTGGAATAACCCAAGCCAAACAGTAGGATATTTGGATTATATTTAGTAACATAAAAAATAGAATTAAATTTACTAAAAATCAATCAATCCCATTTCAGGCAAATTAAACACACTTAACAAATTATGCGCCAGTTTATTTGGCCTATGATTCTACAGCAGGAATTTGAGAGACCACAAAGTGCACCATGCCTTCCACAGGCAAAAGGTGCATTTTCCTTTTCTGCTGTCAAAATCGCTACCACCCACAGAGAAGGAAAGATGGTAAGATTTACTCCAGCTTCTCTCAGTTCTCTACACGAGAACACTCTTAAATCTAGCCATCCCCTCCTTCCAGGGGTAAACCGAGTCCTTCCAGGGTAAACTGAACCCAGCATCACTGTCTGCACTTCCCGGAGGCAGAGGGTGTGAGCAGCCTTGAGTCCCAAGCTCTCGGGCACAACAAGGCTTTCTATGAGGAAATACGTACATCTATAAATTTTCCTGGAAGAGTCCCTGATTTAAAAGCCCAAGAACCCCTTCACTAAATTAAATTAATCAGTGAGCAACAGAATCTCTAAATAAATAGGAATTTTACTAGAGAAAGGTTAGTTGTTGTTTTCTGTGGTTTTTTGGAAAAAAAATCCTTTCCCCTCCCCACCCTGCAAGCCAAAGAAACATTTAACCAGTATCCTCCAATGCAATTTTGCTAGACGTAAGGACAGCCTCCAATCTTTCCTGCATAAAACAGGAAAAACACTAACCTTTATAACTGAAAAGGTCTAAGTTTATATTATACAGAAACAACACTTCAGTTTATTGACTGGTAGATTTAGTGGCACAAAGACTTTAATATGCCCTGAAAAAAGAAAGATGAGCTAATTTACCTCGCCCTCAGAAACTCATTTAAAAGATGCGAAACAACTGTTTTACAAGAACTATTAATCTGTTGGCCTGGATACATCCTATCCAACTGCAGGCACCTGCATGAGAATCTCCAGTCAGTGGAAAATAAAAAACCAGAGCTGAACGCTCCCTGGAACCACTTCTCTTTCTCCTTTGATTATACGAGGAGTGACATACAGCAAGTTCCTAACTCAAGCACTTCTGGTCATGATCTACACAACTAAGTTCAACATATAAAGTAAGTAATAATCTGACAACTAAGGGGAAAAAAAAACCCCAAAAATCAAAGGCAGCTCTTCGACTTGTCACTCCAAATGTCACTCCATCAGCAATGAAGGTCAATAGCCAAGGCCATGGTCTAGTAAGGACTGAGGAAAGGATCAATACGTGGATGAATAGGATTCAGTATTTCACTGCAAGCATCACTGACTTTTAACATAAAATGACCAGAAGCACAATCAGGACTTGCTAATATTTACTACATATACAAAAGTATAAGTGCTTCAACACTGGGGGGGAGAAAAAAACCAAACACTTTCATTATAAAGACCAAACGATGCAGACTAACTGGTTTTATTAATCAACAAACTAAAGATCAATATTCGCATAAATTTATAAACAGTTAAGTGTATCTGTATTACAGCACTCTGGATTGCCTTTTCAGTGAGCTAAAATCATAAGCAGTGTAACTCTGCTGACACCACACAAGGTACATTAGGAGTAAATTCAGCCCACCACGCTTCCTTTTGAAAAGGCTTCAGTTC
This sequence comes from Harpia harpyja, assembly GCF_026419915.1. Classification (NCBI taxonomy): domain Eukaryota; kingdom Metazoa; phylum Chordata; class Aves; order Accipitriformes; family Accipitridae; genus Harpia; species Harpia harpyja. The sequence goes on along the minus strand of NC_068940.1, from coordinate 102,107,973 downwards.
AAAGCATCCTTGTTTGATAGAACAACAAAAACAAGTATGCTAAGCTATGATTTGCCTAAGGCTCTTAGAAAAGCATTTCAAAAGATAAAGCTTCTCTAGGTCAAGAGCTGAATTGCTGTTCTTTAAGGTGTCTTCTAAAAGAAACAATGCCTCAAGTGTTCAAGTTGTTTAGGTCCCAAATGTATCTTACTTTTAACATCTGCACAATACAAATGAAAATCATTCTTCATTCCACCAGAATGTAATTTCATTTTTTTTAAATCAATCACCCAGGGTACTCAGCCATTCACGAGGAGTGATTTGAACCTTATGAGATTGGACCTCTAAAAAGAAAATGAAAAAAAAAAAATCCTGAAACTAAATAGCACATTTCCTACAATAACCTGCAAATTTAGAGAGATAAGTTATTGTGCAGAGCTAAACAATTTGACAGGGTCTTTTAAAGACGATATGACCTGAAGTTAAACCTACAGAAATGAAGAATAGGTCTATTATCTGAACATTATTTTGAGAGATGCATTTTAAACTATAATATACAGGTACAATGTAAAAGATCAAGTGAATTGCAAGAAATGATAAATGACAAGAAAACAAGTTTTTAGCTGGATCCAAATAACTACTGCATACTTTATAATTACATTTTATTACTGGAATTAGAATTCTCTCTTATTATGTTAACAGAAGAAAGGAACAAACAAGACAAAATATAGCTTACAATGCCAAAAGATCTTTTGTCTTGCAAATAGAACTATAACATCCTGCTTAGTTCTCTTATCTTTTTTCACACAAAGACTTAATAATCTTACATGCATAAACATCCAGAGGTATAACAGAACAGGCTCTCCTAGAGCTGTTCGAAAAATGCAATACATTTTCTAAGAAAATTTTCCAATGAAGTAAATTTTCATTTTCTTTAGTTTAAAATGTTTCGGTTTTCAGTCAAACACAGAAATTTTCATGTCCTGAAATTGAAGAAGCATGAGTTTCCCCCACTTGCTTCCAAGTAGAAAAGGCAGAGGTAACATTACCAAAGGGGGGGGGGGGGGACAAAAACACCACACCAAACCAATCCCAAAACGATATTTTTTTTTAATGCTTATAATTTTAAACATTTGAATCAAAATTAACACTTCACTCTCATTGAGAAATAAAAAATCAACATATTTCTTTATCAGAAGAGGTACCTTGAAGATCTCACCATCTCTCTTTGAAACACAGTACATGGAGCTAGTTCTATGGGTTGCTGAGTGGCTGAAGTGCTCAGTATTTGGGCCTAGCAAAGTGCAAATCTCCAAAGAGTTACTGTTGCCAATAATACACAAAAAAAATAAAATTCACCTGTGAAAATACACGGCTAACAGTACAGGACCAGAAGATAGATGTAATAATCTCACAACTGCTGCAAAATAAGCATGGATTGCCTTACAATTTTTAAGGTCTCTAGTATAACTGAGATATCTGACATTGAATAAGTTGTCCATTAGCTAAAATTGAGGTGTCATGCCTTTTCCTATGAGCTTTGATGGAACAATGAAGGAAAAAAAATGAGTTGGTCTTAACACATGGGTGTCAACTATGGCTCTATAATGTAAAAATTCCTTAGAGATCCTTGTTATCTAACCTTTCAGCTCTGAAATATATCTTCTCTTAGTTTCAGAGCAGGAATCAAACATGCTATTTAAAAATAACAGCACAGCTCCCAGGAAAATGGTTTCCTTTGTAACTGCCATTTAAAATTGCCATTTAAAAGCTGGATAACTGAGATAACACACAACAGAAAAGAGACGCACTAGCCTTGTCATTTTTTTGTCTTTGTTATGATGACTAGAGAGATATGGAAGGTTAAATATTTTTTTTAACTGAGTTTAGGATTTTTTTTGCTTGGTTTATGCTTTTTTCTCTGGTTCATTTTGAAAAGATATTTCTGTTGCAGATCCATACTCCAGTTAGGTGGGGGGAAAAATAATCACAATATACATCTTGTTCACATCCTGTGCAACTCCAAGCTAAACCAGCAAAACCAAAGAACAAATAGCAGAACTATGAAGTCTAGCCTAAAAATCCACAACTTTTTCATGTTTTTAAATAGATATTTCAACATTCCTTTATACATCATAAAGTAATGAAAAAAAGGAACAATTTCATTCAAGAATATGTTCTGTGCATCCATTTTATAGAAATGGGAATCATACTATGATGGGGATAAATAACCACAGCTGACAGCACTGTCAAGAGTAACAATAAATTGAAAGGAGTAACTTAGCTTAAAATCTAATATACTTGTCATTAAAGTTTAAAGACTGAAAATAAATAGCAGAGACCTTGTCCCCCTTTTATGTAAGGTAGGGATGGAGAAGAAAATTTCCTTGTTGAATTGTACTACGAGAAAAGCCCACGCACTTACCATCACTGTAATCAATGGGTGCATAAGCTCCTAGGAAAAGGGAAGCTGCAAAACTACTAACCAAAGAGATTCTCTGAAAAAAAAAGTGTGAGATAGTAAGTCCCATCAGTATCCACTTCAAAGAAAGTAAATAATTAAGTAATTGGAAGCAGTAAATGTTAATAGATGCTTAATGTTAGGCACAGAAAGCAGACAAAAATGCACCTAGGATTATTCAGTTCTTACTGCCTAAGTAATACACCAGATATCAATCTAAAAGTAACCCCATGATAAAAGCTGTTAATAGCTTTGCATTCTGAAACATGAAAAATACACCTAGTATATTAGCATACTCTATGCTATCATGAATTAATTCACAACTTCAGTGTATCACAGAATCTCATTTCAAGGAAAAACACTTACTAAGAAAAAAAAAAAAAACAACAAAGCCACCTGTATTGTTGATGACAGGGAAAATGCCTAGAAACCATGCGCTGGTCCACCCAGAGTGCAGGTCTGTAAGCTTTTTAGTAGCTCTGGCAAGGCTCTGCTAGCACCTTTACATGAACTCCTATCTTCCTGCCAGCTGAGACCTCAGACCTCCCAGGAGTCACTCCCAGGAGCCGGTAATAATCAGCTTTGAACTGATCCACTACCTGCAGCTCTGCCTCAGGGTATGTTCCAACAGGACATTAAATCCAGCTATAGGGCTTCTAATACTGGCCCCAAAATGCCCCAGCCACATGACACAACGCACTGATCCAGCACAAACTTGCTTCCACTTCAAATCTGCTATAGAAACTACCAAGTTAACTGGCTACCGCCAAGCTTTCTGCATGATCAAGTATTATCTGTTCCCAAGAAGCTGGCATAAAAGCTGACAAATTCCTTATTGTGTGCTCTGACTAATTCAGAAGAAATATGATTGTCACCCAATAACTAATCAGAATCAAATCTCTACTGGTCGAGTGAGGCAGCAGTGACAGGTTTTTTATTAATGATCACAAAACCACTGCTTCCCACAGCATTCAAAGACAGACTATAGCCAGAGCTCTAAAAGGTGGTTATAATGGCCAGGGAACTTAATGATGCACTTGCTCTTCATGCATCTCTCCCCAAGAATATATCATATTGTGCTTAGATAATGAAGGCCTACCTTCTGTGGTGCCCCAGTGGGCACTAGCTGCCTGAAATGGAAGGAAAAGGATGAAGTTAAACTGTGAATCAGCCAGTTTAGCAAGCTGACCTACAGACAGAAAAACATCCACCTTCCACATGTCATTGAGACTGCCAAGCTGCTAAGTGCTTCTTTAGGGTCCCCAAAAGCAACTCTGGCATAAGAGATATTTTGTGCTTGAACACAACATCTTGCATATCCTTTATTGCTAAAAGGTGCCATCAATGCAACCAGCCCTCAAAGTCTAAAATTGGTCTGACTAGTTCTCAGTTCCATGGACCCACTTCCTCCCCATTAATGTATCTTTCTCTAAATTTAGTCTTAAGCTTATGATCAGACTGTATTAGTATTCTGTTTCATCCCATACCTTACTAGTGTAAAGGTTATATAATGAAAACGTACTAAGAAAGAAAAAAATATTAAAAATTAAGCATTCTCCCACAAAATACAGTCAACTTTGCAACTCCCTGTTAACTGTTTCATGCAGGGGAGAGATTTTAAAAAACACAAAAAATTTATGATCAATGCTATCAAGAACTGCAGCAATACAAAAACAGGAGCAGCCTGACTTCACAGGTCTGGATGTTTGGCATATTCTAATCACAGGACAGGAGTCCTTCTCTCATTTACGTCATATTTGCATGGAGTTTTTACCTTGCTTCAAACCATGGCATTTCAGTCACAGATAGATACAGACTCAACAAACTGAAACAATAATGGAATTGCAAGCTGATTTCTGAAAATTAAAAATCAGAAGGAAACCAACTATACAACGCAATTCAATTGTAATAATAGAATCAACGTAGCTTCTCAAGGGAAGAACTACGAAAAAAGTCTAGAATCAATGGCAGGTTTTTTCCTATGCATATCCGCATGGATGCCAGTTTGTATGGCAGAGCAATCACATTTCTGCATGCAAATGGCCAGTTCTAAGTGTGAAAATTTCAACCGTGTGCTTAATTACCCGCTTGTGTTCAAACTGCTGTAAATACAATTTGTTATCACCAAAATGAAAGTGTTTTTTAAAACTTCTTCCACAAAGGTGAGATCCAACGGAGCCTGCTGTGTTAAATATAACATTCAAGATAGAACAATTTTTATCTGCCTAATGACTAATAATTTAACAAAAAATAAAATAATCAAATTTTCAATTTTCATCTTAAAATCAAACACGAGAATCAAAACACCCTTTAGTAAAAAAAGACTGTAAAAACATCCCCACAAAATTAATCTTAAAATATTTTCAACTGTGTTTTCCAATAAGCATATTGAAGTTGACCCAACCTCAGTTTGCATGTAGACTTCAGGATTCTGGCTGTAAATCTTTGCTATCTGGTTTCCTGTAAAACGCTGAGAAAGAAATGCAAATGCTTAGAAACACAAACCCTAAATGGAGTCAATAATCATTAACTCTGTGTAATGAGTTCAGTACATTGCACTTTGGATATTTAATTTGCCTGATGCATGATGAAAGTCAGTGCACAGTAGGCAATCTGCGCTAAACAGGCTATAACACATAGTCTCATTATGAGAATTTTGCTCACCTTTTGAAAAAAAAGCATGTGAAAAAGCATTACTATCCATAATTTACATTTCAGAAATGACAGTTCAATGGAATGAATCACACTTATTCTCTGCACAGGAACCAGCACAATTCAAATGCTGCCTTCAAATCCTTGAAAAGGTTTAAGCTACCCAACCTATGTACCTCTCTGAGGCAGGTGAATTGAGAGCAAAGCAGGAAGTTTCATACTGAAAGAAGCAACTCCAGCACAGGATAATAGTTATAAGAATAATTATTTTTCATCCATGCATTATATCAAATAACAAAAAGCTTCTGACACTGAAACCTTAACCTTTAGCAAGTTAAAAATAAACTGTTAGTGGTATGCAAAGTCTGATTTCAACACTGGCCATAAATCTGGCATGATAATTCAGAAACAGAATCGGCAATTTGGGAGGTTAGAGCCTTATTCTGCTGAACTAACAGCAAGTGTAGCCAGGTGCTGAGATGCCTGGAGGACAGCCCTGCTCCCACTCCATAACTCATTGTCACAGTTAAAAGAGAGGGAAGCGTCAGGAAGGGGAGACAAGTGACAGAGTACTCTCCCATAGCATCCCAAACTTCTGAAACGCTTCTCTTAGGTCAACAGCTGCTTGTTAGCCTTCAGGGAACATTAAAAGGCCAATCTTTTAATTGCAGAAGTAACCTAGAGCGGGGATCCACAAACAGAGGGGTCATAACCCCAAGTAAACCTGTAACACAAACTGGATTGCCATCCCAATGGAAACGTGGCTGCACAGGAGCTCCCAGGGGAGAACTAGGCCCTGAGACTACAAGCATGGTGACCAAACGCTGTATTCCAGAACCACTGGCCAAATGCAACAGCTCACCCCAGCTGCCTCCTGCAGCAAAATTTCCAGTGTTTGCCTAATTTCACTTTAAAATTTCCACATCTTCCTTTGTGAGACTACTGCAAAGCACAGTATCATTAGAGTTTCTTCAAAAACTCCCTTTCATAGTTAATGGCTGGTCATTAATCTGCTGCGGTACCACTGTAATGGCAAATTGTTTCTATCGCAAGACTCTGCTGAGGACTTTCTTCCCATCCACTCCTTACCTCATAGGCTCGAGAACCAGTAACACTCGCTAGGTGCTGTGCTCCCCCCACGGCTTTCTCCAGAGCGCTGCACTGGGAAGCTGTGCTAGAATCCATCCAGATGGGGCTGTTACTGACAGAAAAACAAGCCTGCAACAAACAATATCCTTTATTAGTAAGTCTGATCTCTAAGAAGTCCCTGCTAGAGTAATAGCAATACAGCAGACGTACGTATCAGCTCACAGTTCAGTTCTCTGATGGGCCTTCTGGTCTCCTCTCAATAATTACAGGAAAGCAGATATTGGGCAGCATGTTGGTCAGTGGTGAAAAGTTTAACCCAAACTTCACACCAGAGGGAAGCAACACGCTTTTTTCTGCTGTTACTTGACATAACCTGCAGCACCATGTCTCAGTACATTCCTTTGGTAGCCAAAGCCCTGGGCCCTTTTATGCAAGTTTAGCCCAGCTTTTTAGAACTCCTCTCTAAACAATCAGATTATCTTTCCACAGCTCTACTAACAGATTTCTCTTTAAAGGTTGGCATAACCATTTGGAAATGCAACTGAGGCTTAGTGCATCACCAGAGAGCATTTTAATTCCATTTCCGTAAGTTTTGCACAGATGAGTGTATTGGCTTTGTGTGGCAAGGTTTTGGTAGCGGGGGGGGGTTACAGGGGTGGCTTCTGTAAGAAGCTGCTGGAAGCTCCCCCTGTGTTCAAGAGAGCCCATAACAGCCGGCTCTAAGACAGACCCGCTGCCGGCCAAGGCCGAGCCAATCAGCGGTAGTGGTAACGCCTCTGTGATAACATTTTTAAGAAGGAAAAAAAGTTGGGACAGACGGTATTTTCGGCAGCCGGAGAGAGGAGTGAGAACATGTAAGAGAAACAACCCTGCAGACCCCCAGGTCAGTGCAGAAGGAGGGGGAGGAGATGCTCCAGGCGCCGGAGCAGAGATTCCCCTGCAGCCCGTGGGGAAGACCGTGGTGAGGCAGGCTGTCCCCCTGCAGCCCAGGGAGGTCCACGGGGGAGCAGATATCCACCTGCAGCCCGGGGAGAGAGGACCCCACGCCGGAGCAGGTGGGTGCCCAAAGGAGGCTGTGACCCCGTGGGAACCCTGCGCTGGAGCAGGCTCCTGGCAGCACCTGCGGATCTGTGGAGAGAGGAGCCCACGGAGCAGGTTTTCTGGCAGGACTTGGGACCCCGTGGGGGACCCACGCTGGAGCAGTGTGCTCCTGAAGGACTGCACACCATGGAAAGGACCCATGCTGGAGCAGTTCGTGAAGAACTGCAGCCCGTGGGAAGGACCCACGTTGGAGAAGTTTGTGGAGGACTGTCTCCCGTGGGTGGGACCCCACGCTGGAGCAGGGGAAGAGTGTGATGAGTCCTCCCCCTGAGGAGGATGAAGCGGCAGAAAATAACGTGTGATGAACTGACCGTAAACCCCATCCCCGTCCCTCTGTGCCGCTGGGGGGTTGGTAGAAAATCTGGGAGTGAAGTTGTGCCCGGGAAGAAGGGAGGGGTGGAGGGAAGGTGTTCTGAGATTTGGTTTTATTTGTCATTACCCTACTCTGGTTGATTTGTAATAAATTAATTTTCCCCAAGCTGAGTCTGTTTTGCCCGTGACGGTAATTGGTGAGTGATCTCTCCTGTCCTTATCTCGACCCACAAGCCCTTTGTTATATTTTCTCTCCCCTGTCCAGCTGAGGAGGGGGAGTGATAGAATGGCTTTGGTGGGCACCTGGCATCCAGCCAGGGTCAACCCATCACAATGAGCTATTTCCAAAATTAATCATTTAACAGATCAGTTACACAAATGTCTCCTTTTCAACATACAACTGTCCTTTCTGATCTTGAAGTAAGGAAGGTAAGGATCTTCAAGAGGAAAGTTGATTCCTCCCTACTTTTCTTTTTAAATAAAAGTTTGTCAAGTCTATGTTCAAAACTTACCAATCACACACAAACACAAAAAAAAGTTGTAAAATACTTACAGGTTGTTTACAAAAATATTACACTTTCTAAATGAACAAACAGGCTGTGACTCTGACACAGAAAGGTTCTGGGACGCCCACTGGCACCTGTAAGCTTTTAAAGCAGTATATACTGTCACTCAGAAGAAAAGGAAATGTCAAAAGCCCTGGAGCTGAAGGAATAACCAGTACATTTCACTTTATGCTGCAGGGGCATGCAACTCAGTCAAACAAGAGAAAAGGTTTGCAAGGAGAAAAGCAATGTGTAAAGAGCAGACAAAGCACAGCGTACCTCTCCCTTCAGAGCTCTTTTATGCACCTTACCTTTAGTGACTGATGTAGAGGCAGTTTGGATGATGCATTCTTTAAAATTTGGATGCTTCCTTTTTTCCAGTACACACTCCCATGTTGCTGTAGAAAATACAGAAACAGAAGCTGGAGATGACCTCCCCAAGCCACAAAGTTCATATCCTGATCTGAACTTCAAAGTCTAAGGGACAGAGAACTCTCTCTAAACCAGGACCAAAAAATGCACCTTTTCAAATCAAATGCCTCATTAAAAGACGCTTTAAGGTTGAGCAAAGCATATACTAAACCAGAAAATGTAGGAGTCAAGAGACAATGACGATTCTGAACTATAGCAACTTCTAGTGAGAACTATTATTATACTGCTAATGGCATTAGATATTTATTTGAGGGCTCTTTGAGCTGTAGCCAGGGTTCCACAGTCAAGACTGTTAGTTCTGTGCTATTTCAGTTACATGCCTGCCCCAGTCACCACTAACAGACTGCATAATATTGAGATTATTTGAGCTCCATCTCTCAGGTGGCTTCCTCAAGCCAGGCATCTCTGGTTATGCACCTGCAGGACACCCTACACAAACTGCAACACACCATCCAGCGAACCCACTAATAGTTTCTGATGACACCAAGTGCACACAGAACCCCCTGGGCACAGAGTACTTGACCACAGCAACACCCAGATTGTATTTCACATCTCTCTGCCATTTCTGCAGACAATCAAGACCAAGTTTGTCCCTTCTTTGGGACAAACACTGGCACATCAGTGTACCTCCGCAGTGATCTGCAGCATAAAGACAAGACTCTTCAAAGAGAAAAAGGAGAGAGACAATGTGGGTTGGAAGGGGGCAACTAAATGAAAGCTGTTCTACCTGAAAGAATCTGAATATAGTACCAAGCTGATACCCCCAACTTGTTGGAGGATGGGTAAAATAAATAGAATATGAGCAATCTGAAAGCGCACTTCCTTTTTTCACTTGAGTAAGCTGGGGTTACTTGGCAGTCCCTAACTTCTGTTTCACTGAAGAATTCATACCCGAGCCTTGATACCGGCTATGATTTTCAGACACTTTGCTCAGACTTTCAACTGAAATCAATGAAACATGGAGATCAAAGCAAGAGTTTTGATTAATTAGTCCCAGATATATCAAGATGAATAACCTAAACCTCATGTGTCAGAATTAGCTATCGCTTTGGTGCTGTCCTCACCCTGAATATCATCTGTTAAAGTTATAAAAGACTTCCTTGTTTCACCAGCGTACTAGGAGACTGGCTAACTGACTAAATGTCAGGATGGGTTTTATAAATCTCAGAAAAAAGGCATTATGCACTACAGGCTAAATCATGGCAGCATCTTTGTCATTTCTGCATCAAAGACTATCATCGTTTGGTTTTTGTTGTTCCTAGGCAGATCTCTATCCTAGCCAACAACAATTGTGCTCAACAGGATGTTACCATGCCTTTAGCAAACAGCGCTCCTCACTATTTTTTCTACCCCATTTCCACAAGCACCTGGATATGCTGAAATTCAAAATGACCCCAATCATTTCAGAATCTGTATGTACAAAGAATTTAAACAACAGGAAACCAACTAGTTATGCACTATACTGATCTAAACAACTGCACCATAAATCTCACCCTCCACTCCCACTACCTTCTAGTGGTTGTGCTTTGTGTGCATCAGGTTTTAAGTTCCCCTGAGGAATGTGTCTTTTAATGGATGCTTACATAGAAGCTTTGGTCTTACTTGATGTCATTATGGTCTCGGGCAATACAATTATTTAAATGAAATTTATCACTATACATTATACTCTGTTGAAGAAATACAGTAAGACTAATTTTTTTTCTTTATAAACTAACCTGGCCAGCACCAGACAAAGCTCTGACTTGACAGAAGTTAAAGCCCGAAGACTTCATCTTTTCCAAAATCATATCCAGAGCCTGTAAGAACAGAATCAAGAATGACTGTAACGAGCTATCAAATTATGCATACTCACAATCTCTGGAATTAAACAGTAAATTCATGTCATCACTGATAAGAGTCCATTGGCAGATAATGAAAAATTAGCTAATGACTATGGACTTCTCAAGAAGATGCATAAATTAATTTACTAAGTAAGAGTCCATAAAAGAAAAGTTGAATCACACAGGGAAAAAAAAAAAAATCTTTAAACAAGCTGAATGACAAAGATCCATTCTTTGAAACCTAAATAAGAGGCAAGAGTTAAAGAATTCCAATTCATTAAAAAGCCACTTTTAAGAGTGCCAGACACAAAGCAGGATTATCTTTTTCTGTTCTTACTTTTGGAAATCTATGAAACCTTAATAGGGTGGACCCTGCACCCAATCCCACAAGATGTTAGGTATCCTCAACACCACTGCCCCCAGTGTCACCTGAAAACTCAAAAGTCCCTTTAATATAAGGCTAATTCAAGTGAATTTTAGCACTTTAAGCACCTAGGTTAATTTTGTTCTTGCCATATGTTCCTGAAGTTTAAAACCAAAAATTAATCTATCTTTACATAGTTCCATTCAGATCAGCATTTCCCAGACTATCTTGACAAATGGACCGCTGCAAGACTTCAGAATTTCCCAAGAAACATCATATACCTGTATCACCTTATTATTAATTTAATAGTTACAACTGTTCCTGTTCATTATGGTTCAAAAGTCCAACTGCAAAGAAATTTACCAAACCTTTGTCAACTACCATGGATTACCAGCTGGGGGTTCTGTGACCTTTCAAATATGAAACTATTCAAATCACACTAGGAAGATAAATTTACATAGTACCATGTGAGAGCAAGTGTTGCAGAACCTGCACAGAAGCAAGGAAGGCCTTCTTTTAAAATAGAAAAGAATGTTGTATTCCAAAATAAACACCAGTCAAAGTGACTGGGAATCACTGACTAAATTGCTCTTTAACCACTTACCAGTTGAGACATCAGTTGGTTACCAAAGCTAACCTGGATGCTACAAAAACACAGATTTAAGCTAGGCAAAGCAACAGCTGCCTTTTTTGTGTATGAAACAAAAAGATTTGGAAAAAAAGAACAGTCTTTTTTCCAAATGAGGGAAAGTCAGGAAAGGATTTATCACACATACAATGCTATAATAGTAGAGAGTGAAAAAACGAACAAACAAACAAAACCTCAAAATGTTAGCAACTTCCACTATGTTTGTTGATAACATTAATATCTGCATACCAAAGACACAGAATAATACTTCAAAGAAACAGAATACAAGCAGAAGTCCTATGTTGATTTGAATGATGAGTTTCACTATTGCCTGGAATACATTTCCATTTCAGTAACAGAAAGGAAAAAGTTGAACTATACAAAGCTTGTTCATACCTTGACCCACATTAGCACAGGAGAAGTGACTGTCAGTCTGTCACTGTGAATATAGACTCCACCTTGAGTCCTACAGAAAAACGGTATTTTCTCTTGGTAAATTCAGCAATTTTTTCCCTGCCAAGCAAAGTTCTTCAAGTTTATTAATAAACAAAGAGAGTTTGCAATGCTTTTACATTAAGAGCAAGGATACGATCAGTGTTTGAAACCTGGAAAAGTAAAAGCCAGCTCCTAGGAGGTGACATTAAGAGATGTTTGACCCAACTGTAAAGTAAATAATTTGCAAGGAAAGGCTCCGATCCTGAAGTAAGATCTGTGATAGACTGCAATGCTGATACTCCTCATTGACTCCATGCAATTCATAGTTATTTCTAAGTCTCCTAACTGTCACCATTAGTGGCTTGGACCTAGAAGATGAAATACAATTTTTGCTGTTAAACCATCAAGTAAATAAACGTACTTCGTTGAAACTTATGACCACGGAGGATGACATTTGTAAATTCTAGTCTGATAACTGAAGTAAACAAACACTGCCATCCTACATCTTATTGTGAGATTTGGAACCACTGAATTTGTCTTCAAATGCCTTTTAGAAGTTCCCCTCATGCAATTTACTTGCTGTTATCACAGCATTCTACCCTGACACAAAGGCAGTGCTTACTTCTGTGTCCCAAAAAGAAACAGTCATATCCACAAGTCACAAAGTCCCAAAAGAAGAAAAAGAAATTGTTTATTTATACATAATACTTTGGGGTAGATTTTTTTAATCTATTTCCTGTCGGGAGTTCTTGCCATATTTATATACCAAGGAAGGCAAGAGTACATACTACCCTTGCCAAGCATGAAACATGAACATGGTATGAACTTTTTCCATGCCTCCACACATATCAATGAGGCCAAATAAGGCAACAGCCCCCCCACCCCGATCTCCAAAGTTCTAAATTATATTATCCAAGTAAAATATAAAAAGCCTTACTTAAATTCCGGAAGGTCTTTATCAAAATGAACATTATCCTCATAAACGACTCTCAGCTGTTCATCAATAGCAATGACTTTCAGCTAGAAGATAAAAAACGGGATGTTAACACAAACTAACAATAACTAAATAGCACTGATAACTCATTTATAACAATTCAAATCCCACAGACAAAATGGGAAAGATCATCACCCCAATCCATATAACTCGCTGAAAGTATAGGTACAATTTTACATTAAACAGGTTATTATGTGAATTTCCAGCATGCCATCTATTCAGCAACATGTATATTTGTTTGCTTACATTTCTCCCGCCCTCATTTTCTTTCTCCTTAATTGCACAAGATCAAGATGCAGGCATATGCTAAAGAACAGCAAACAAATTACCAGGTTTGTAGCTTGCATCATGGTAACGAATTTTTCCAATTTCTCCAAAGAATACAGTATCTTAAAGGTGCCATATGGGCTTCCCCCCCCTCCTTTTTTTTGCCCCATCTTTTCAAGGAACATTAGAATACCTTGAGGACCTTCCCTGCTCCCCAAATGGTGAGTAAATCAGACTCTACCAGTCTGGCAAAGCTCAGAGGGCATTACACAAGTGTATTCTGAGCTTCTGCAATATATGGAAAGCAAGATCCCTAATAGGTAACTCCATAAAGCTGAGCTTTCTTGTAAGCATAAACCAGAAGAGCACCACAACCTTTTCTCCTCTATCTTCTCTCAAATTCACCTAGTAGAGAAGAAAAACATTACAGCCTAGAAGTGAGAAGGTAGCTCACACTCTGCACATATTTCAACAAGGGAGAGAGTGCAAACTGCTGCTGAAGGAACAGACAAAAAAAAACTACAAAGACTAAGTCATCTCAAAGAGTTGTATTCAAATAACAAGGCCAACTCCATCTTAGCTATACTAATGTAGGGCCATTATTTATGCACTGGCACAACTCATTACCAATCTGATGCCCTGCACTAGTTTAAAAATGGCTCTGACTCACTGCAGCTTAATCGGCTTTCTGCTTGCAGCATGCCCCCTTAAAAAAAACACTTGATCAACCTAACCTGGATGTGTCTTTTCAAGCTCCCAAACTTCAGCACAGCCATAATGAAGTCATTTATGCTCCTACGCCTATTTTAAACATATTCAGGCCTATGCACAACTTGGGCAGAGTTTCTATTCATGGTGTAGTAACACCCGATTGTGCCGACAACTCAAAATTTCAAGCGACCTGAGCATCCAGGTTCACAATCCTACTAATCTTGATTCACACGATGACACTGGAAAAGCTGGATTCAGGTGCAAATCCCAGCTCCCAGCCTGCCTGATGCCGCAGGCAGAGGGGTCTCCTCGCAGTCTGCACGTGGAGAAGGGCCATAGCGCTCCTTTCCAGGATGAAACGTATCCCGAGCAGGATGGGGAAGCGGGACACGTTAGGACACACAGCCTACAGCTTCAGACAAGAGAGGGGACAAACATAAAGGAACGAAGGATGCGCTTATGCGGGCAAAGAGAAGGAGGCGTGCAAACAGCCAGGCACACGCAGCGCCCAGTGTCCCACAGAAGCCTTAAAACACGAGAAGGCGCCGGGAATGATTTTTTCCATCAGCCGTGGCAGGCTGCTGGCGTGCGTGAACCCTCGGCACCGAGCTCAGCACAGCATCCTGCAGCGCCCAGCCCGGCCCTGCTGTAAACGAGGAAACCCTGCGAAACAAAACCGTCGCTGGGTGGAGGAAAAGAGGCGATGAGAGCTGCTGGAGGGGAGGAAGGCCTCTTCCCCTTCCGTGCTGCGGGGCACCACGGCGGCAGGTCAGTGGGCCACCACGGCGGGCGGGCCAGCCGGGGCCTCGACCCTTTCCAGCTCCCCGAGGCCCGGCTGGGTGCGCCCCCCCCCCCCCCCCCGCTACGCTCCAGACCCCCGGAGGCGGCTGCAGCCCCGGGCAGGCCCCGCCGGACCCCCGTCCCCGCTGCCGGCCGCGGGAGGGGAGAGGAGGGGCTGGGTGAGGCGGCCCCGGTACCTGCTGCGTGCTGAAATCCCAGCCCAAGTAGCAGGGAGCGGCCATGGCGCGGCGGGGGCCCGCCCGGCCGCTCACCCTTGCCCCGGCGGAGCGGGGCGGCTTTGCAAGGCCCGGCCTCCCCGGGCGGGAGCCGCCAGGCCGGCCCCGCGGAGCGGGAGAGCGGGAGTTAATGAGGGTTCCGCGCCCACGCAGCCGGGCTAAGGCCTCATCCTTCCCTCCCTCACACGGAGGGGCTGGAGCGAGGGCTGCGGAGCAGGGAAGAGCTGCGGGGAGGGGATGGTGGGTTGCTCAGCGCCAGGGCTGTACGCGGAACTGCTGAGCGCCGGTAATTTCGTGCTAGATAAGTGGGGAATCCCCCAGCCTGCAGGTGCCCAGGTCGGTGGGAAAACACCAGTGGCAAAACACCAGTGATGGCCCCGTAAACGGCAGCAGAACAAAAAAGGGGCAACTTCAAACCAGGGTCCGAAGGAATTCACGGAATTTTAATATTCCATTAATACGTACCGGTCCTCTTGTGGTACCGCACGCTGGTTTGCGCAAACACACTTTTACGGTGTTCCATAAAAAAATGCAGAATCGTTACTTCAGCTGAAGTTTTGTTTTGTGGTTTGCTTTTTTTCTTTTTCAGTTGGGAGGGTTTGGTGAGGTTTTAAGTTTTTGCATTACCTGCCATAGCATGTGACAATCAAAGTGGAATTGCTTAATCAAAAGAAGGCTCACCTAAAATAGGCTTTCATTCTGCAATCAAGGCGGTATCTCAGCAGAGCCTTAATGAAGTCAAATACGTTTTGCATGCCCAGGATCTTAAACTGTGTTAACAGTACAAATACTTAATTTGACATGCCCTTTAAACTATAAAATATTACTAAATTTTGTCATACAGTGAACATTTTAAATACATTTTAAATATTCCTAGTGAATTCTCAAATCCCTGACTCCCATAGGTTTATACTTTTAAGATTTCTAGTTATTGTTGCAAAGAAAAACCTTCAAAGCATTAATCCTGAAGACTCTCAACCTACGCTGCAAACAAACATTCTAATATACTGACTTTTAAACCAATCTTACTCTATCATATCATCTTTGAATATTCTGTACTGAGAGTATTAGAAATGTGATCACAAAATCTTTAAATAAGACAGAGTTTAACTTAAAGTTGTCTGAAAAATATTTACAATGTGGGAATCTCTTCAAATGCATAGTGTTCTTGGCCTGCATTTTAGTGTCTAATCCTGCAAATTTATCTGAATAGTTTGCAATCAGGAGGCATCCCAATGAAGTAAGTGGAAGTCCATTTAAATTAAAGGTACGTAGAATTGTCACCCAGTTTGTAGTTTGTCTTCTTTAAATCAGATGGCCACCAGGTAGTGGTGGAATTTCCCTGCCCCTGAGAAGTTCATGCTGGATGGACCTGTCCTGAACAAAGGTCTCACTTAACCAAGAAGAGGCTGTGAAAGGAAACAAAGCTTTTAAAATGTTACCAAGGACTGTTTTGTTAGTGTAACTCTTACCAGACAACAAACAAAGGATCAAATAACACATAGAGGTTGCTTTTCCATTAATGCAGAACATGGCTGGTGAGCCAGGGAGGAGAGGCTTGCTCTGCCCTTTCACTTCCTGCGCAATCCCTATAAAAAAGTAACAAATACAGAGGCCAAGGCTTGAAATGCTGCAATTTTCAAAATATGACTACTCGCAAAAATGAAGAGAAACTAAAGTCAGTTCTGAAGAAAGCCATAGGAACGATAAATGACTTCAGAAAAAGAGACATCTGTGGATTTTTTTAATTTTAAAGGAGGTATTGGTTAGTAGAAGGGAAACAACCGTTTATAAATAAATAAAGCAATCTTATGAGGATGTAAGAATCAATTACATTCTTCAGCAATCAGATCAGAAGAATAGTCCCGAATAGCAAGAAATGCTTTGCTTTAAATAGCACAGAAATGTTGGGGCTGGAATAACCACCCTTGTGTTATCAGATGTCCTTAAATTAGGAACAAGGGTGCAGACAATAGGGTAGGAAAACCCACTCAAGGACAGAATGGGAATGTTAATGTTGCTACTTTCAGTCTTCATGTTTTCCTACAGAAAATAGGGAAGTTTGGAGAATCATTGCCTTACCCTGTCACTCTGTTGCCCATCCTTGCAAGCAAGGCAGTGTTCTCTCAAATTTACTTGTTTGTGTATGGAAAGTGTGCATTGCTGTTGTTCCTTCTGCATTAAAGTTCACGCTTACAGATACTACCATAGCCTCTAAAATTCTGTCTTGAAAGCAAACAAGGTTTAGCTGTGCAGTTATCGGTGAAGTTACATTCATGTCCTAGTGATGTTTTAGCACTGACAAATCCAGAATTTCCAGAGGGGATGGACAAAATGCCGTTTATAATTGAAATGTCACCACTGCAGATTAACAGCTTGAGGCAGAGCACAGATTAATCACTCAAGACACATAGAGCAGGGTAAAGGGAAAAGCGAGTTTATTCCCCTTTTCCTATTAACTAGTTTCTGACCTGATGGAGAAGCAATACTTCCATGCTCTGCTAGGCCCTTGGCTGTTTTGATAAGTTATAACTACTATGCCAATTAATGCTTTTTTTTCCTTCCCTCACTGTCAAGTTAACTTCAACTGCAAATTCATTTCAATTCATTGCAAAACACAAATTATTTTAACTGTATTCCATATTCCTACATACTGAGATTTTTCACTTTTTATTCTCACTTCGAGTATCAAAGTCTGCCTCTGATCTCAGTTACACCCTGATATGAACTTAGATTTAACTGCATTCTTCAGCTTTACACAAGTGAACTCCTTTGAAAACAGTGACAGCCTAACTACCATGCTTCATTATCATCATATCATCTTAGGCATGCCAACAAGCTAGAGAACAGATAGTCCAGACCTTTGATATAAATTAGGATTACTATATTGACAGCAGTCCAGCTATCCTGATTTATACTGGCTACATAATTTAATGGGATGTGGAAGTACTCACACCTTCACAGGAAGTAACAGAACTCCATCGGCAACTACAAAGCTAGCAATCCTTTTGCTGCCAGCAATAGATTTTGGGCATCTAACTAGTTATTTTAAGTAGCAGGGCAGCCAAATATTTCTAAGCCCCAAACGGGTATTTCACATTCGTACGTCAGCATAGGTTGGCATAGCAGAAACAATGGGTCAGCTAAGAGTCGCTGCGCATACAGACATCAGCCATGCACATGCAATACAACCGCAGCAGCCCATGTTAGACCTAGCGCTGTTAGGCCTGCTGACACAATTATCCTCTTCCCAATAAGAAATCTTGTGGCTCTTTAATTAGCCTCAGAAACATTAAACATAGTAAGCTGGGTCAGATAAATGCCAACCTATTTGCCAAGTAACCTGATAGTCACGTGCAATGCTGCTAATTAGGTGGGAGATGTTTACAATGTTAAGCTCCAGGTAACACAACAATAACACATTAACACATCACCTTAAAAAAAATCTCAGCTTGAGCACTAGACCTACCTACTGGAAAGATACCTGAACAATGACAATGCTCTAAAGGTCATTCCCCTTCTACTTAGCATTGCAGGTACTCTGTTATCACAAAATCTCCAGCAGTGTTTAACCAAGTACTGATGATATAAAATACCACAGTACCATAAATTAAAAGATGAAGTTGCTGTTCTTTTTATTGAGATGGCATTATAACACCAAAAATGTTTTCCTTTTCCTAAATATGCACTTACCTGTTGAAGTTACTTTTGCACATGATTTTGTAGTAACCATTGTGTTCGTCCATGCCTCCAAATGCTGTGGAGAGTCTCGTTATTCACTCTGTAAGAATAAGTACTTGATGTTTAAAAGCAATGGATCGAGATGGCTGTTATCCACTGCAATTTTACTAACCGTACTGTGAACGGATGTGTAAAGATCCAGCAAAAGCCCTATGCATGAGTTCCGCAAGAGGAAGCTCAGACCACAGTTATTACATGGAGACTGAAGACGTAGCTTATTTAGGTGTAGTAATTATTCCACAAACTTATTGGTTGATTTAATTCTTGACATGTGCATATTCGAAATCCCAGGTACTGCATTAACCAATTAAGGCCCTTTACAGAGACCTCATGAAGAATTGGCACAGGATTCCATATAAAGGCATATACGTGCACAGGAACAATGGGTACAAGAAAAGAATTTAAATGATGGCTCAACTACACAATCTCAATTATACTGTCAGTTTCATAGGTACTGGTCACTTTGAACCTTTTATTTAATCATGTACATAAAATCCTCCAATTTCACTTCTATCAAATTCAGCAGAACGTGTTGACTTCAGTGGGTACTGAATCAGGCACTGTGGAATTGTATGTGGTTTTACATACTCTAGTTTTACAGATGTAATTTCATTGACTCAATTAGGCTACTAGTGATTATGAAGTGCAGTACAAATTCCTCATGAGATGTCTGCATGGAAGTGAACTGAAGGATGTTTCTGAATAGCAAATTATTTTTAGGATACTTTCCTCCCCTGCACAGATTTCAAGTGCATATTCATTCTCACAATAGTAATAGTACTTAACCATCCTCTTTGGAGGACTATCTTAACTAGAGTCATTTGCAAGGCTTATTAAAGTTAACTTATACACCCGGCAGATTTCCTTGAAGATGAATACTGAAGTGGTTTGTGTCCTAATGCTCAAAAGCAAATATCTCAGAAGCAAGATGTTGTCATCCAGATAAAACTTTTCATTAACAACAGATTAACCAGTTCTTTCATGCTGTACTTGATTCTTATCAAACTCTACTTACAGATAAGTACTTTTTATTGATTAAAACCAATCAAAGATAAACTCATTCCTACTCAAACAATGCCTGAAGTGGAAACTAATACGGACAAGCCTTGCACTTTTCAGCACCATCCTGCAAGGATCAAAAATCATTTTGCAATCAAGAATGAATCAAAATCACGTAGTTTACCGGTGGAAAAATCAAGGCGAAATGGCTTATCCATTTTGTTTTAGACCCTGCTTGAAATTCTCCCAGAGTTCCTATATGCGTATTATGTCTGTTGGGAGAATGAATAAACACAGGCTGCTGTCACCTCCCAGAGCTGTAGCCATCATAACTCTATGGATAGGAAACAGTTGGAGAAGTAGTTGGTATAGAAAAGATACTTAGGTAGCAGTACCAGAAATGTGAACTCCGCTTATCAGTAACTGGAATTTAAGGCTTCTGTAGGATCAAGGAAGCTTCAATGAATTTCCAAAATCCTCTGAAGAGGACTACTGAAGGCCATTCAGCAACCTCTCACCCTCGTCTCATGGACAGTTTTATGACGTCAAAATGGAGTAAACCTAACCATCTTGTTTGTCACACTTATTTAAGAAACCCGGGTTCATTTGTTTAAAATCTCTAACTGGTAAATACCTTCAGTTTCTTCTTAGACTTGCCTCTGCACATTGCCACTTCTAAAAGGGAATCTTGGAAGTTCTCAGTGGGCAAGGACAGCAGAACTACAAAATGAACCACAACTCCTGACCCTAAATTTTAGATGCTGATTGTTTGCTCAGGGGGAGAGATTCCAGTCCTAACAATGCAGACAACCAACAGAGTCAGCAGCCCTCTAACAGAGCAAATTTCAGCATTTTAGTTTACTTTCCACAGCAAGTAACACTCCAAAGGAAGATTATTTAGTTCTCAGCACCAACAGAGTCCAGACAGAAGAACAGAGGTTTTTAAACGCTGCTTATGCGAGGCACAAAAAAACCACATACAGAACATGTTAGGGAATGTTTTGACTGTACAGAGCTACGTGATTCTGATTACAAGGTGGAGTGCTTATGGGTGAGGATGAGAGGGAAAGCCAATAAGACAGATATTGTGCTGGGAGTCTGTTATAGACCGCCTGACCAGGTTGAAGAGACGGATGAATTGTTCTACAAGCAGCTGGCAGTAGTCTCAGAATCGTGTGCCCTTGTCCTCGTGGGGGACTTTAACTTTCCAGACATCTGCTGGAAATACAACACAGCAGTGAGTAAACAATCTAGGAGGTTCCTGGAGTGTGTGGAAGATAACTTCCTGACACAGCTGGTGGGTGAGCCAACCAGGGGAGGAGCCTTGCTAGATCTGTTGTTTACGGACAGGGAAGGACTGGTGGGAGGTGTGATGGTTGGAGGCCATCTTGGGCTTAGCGACCATGAAATGATAGAATTTTCAATTCTTGGTGAGGCAAGGAAGGGGGTCAGCAAAACCACCACTATGGACTTCCAGAGGGCAAACTTTGACCTCTTCAAGGCACTGGTTGAGAGAGTCCCTTGGGAGACGGTCCTGAAGGGCAAAGGGGTCCAGGAGGGATGGACATTCTTTAAGAAGGAAATCTAAATGGCTCAGGACCAGGCTATTCCCATGTGCCGCAAGTTGAACCGCAGAGGAAAACGACCGGCCTGGCTGAACGGGGAGCTTTTGCTAGGACTTAAGAAAAAAAGGAGAGTTTATCATCTCTGGAGGAAAGGGCAGGCAACTTGGGAGGAGTACAGGGATCTTGTTAGATCATAAAGAGAGAAAATTAGAAAGGCAAAAGCTCAGCTAGAACTAAATCTGGCCACTATCGTAAGGGACAACAAAAAATGTTTTTACAAATATGTTAACAGTAAAAAGAATCCCAAGGAGAATATCTATCCTTTAATGGATACAGAAGGGAACGTAGCAACCAGTGATGAGGAAAAGGCCGAGGTACTTAATGCCTTCTTTGCCTCAGTCTTTAATAGTGAGTCCAGTTATCCCCAGGGTACTCCACCCCATGAGCTGGAAGGTAAGGATGAAGAGCAGAACATACCCCCCTTAATCCAGGAGGAAATAGTTAGGGACCTACTACGCCATCTGGACACTCAGAAATCTATGGGACCTGATGGGATCCATCCAAGAGTACTGAGGGAACTGGCTGAGGTCCTTGCCAAGCCACTCTCTATCATCTATCAGCGTTCCTGGTCAACAGGGGAGGTCCCAGAGGACTGGAGGCTTGCCAATGTGACTCCCATTTACAAGAAGGGTCAGAGGGAGGATCCGGGGAACTACGGGCCTGTCAGCCTGACCTTGGTACTGGGGAAGATTATGGAACGGTTTGTCTTGAGAGCACTCACATGGCAACTCCAGGATAAGAGGGGGATCAGGCCCAGTCAGCATGGGTTTACGAAAGGCAGGTCCTGCTTTACCAACCTGATCTCCTTCTATGACCAGGTGACCCGCCTAGTGGATGAGGGAAAGGCTGTGGACGTTATTTTCCTTGACTTCAGCAAGGCCTTTGACACTGGCTCTCATGGCATACTCCTTGAGAAGCTGGCGTCTCGGGGCTTGGACAAGTGCACTCTTCGCTGGGTGAAAAACTGGCTGGATGGCCGAGCCCAGAGGGTTGTGGTGAATGGGGTGAAATCCAGTTGGCAGCAGGTCACAAGTGGTGTTCCCCAGGGCTCGGTGTTGGGCCCTGTTCTGTTTAATATCTTTATCGATGATCTGGATGAGGGGATCGAGTGCACCCTCAGCAAGTTTGCAGACGACACCAAGTTGGGAGGCAGGGTCGATCTGCTTGAGGGTAGGGAGGCTCTACAAAGAGATCTGGACAGGCTGGATCGATGGGCTGAGGCCAATCGTATGAGGTTCAACAAGGCCAAGTGCCGGGTCCTGCACTTGGGTCACAGCAACCCCATGCAACGCTACAGTCCTGGGGAAGAGTGGCTGGAAAGCTGCCCGGCAGAGAAAGACCTGGGTGTGCTGGTTGACAGCCAGCAGTGTGCCCAGGTGGCCAAGAAGGCCAACGGCATCCTGGCCTGTATCAGGAACAGTGTGGCCAGCAGGAGCAGGGAGGTGATCGTTCCCCTGTACTCAGCACTGGTAAGGCCGCACCTCGAGTACTGTGTTCAGTTTTGGGCCCCTCACTGCAGGAAAGACATTGAGGTGCTGGAGCGTGTCCAGAGAAGGGCAACCAAGTTGGTGAGGGGTCTGGAGCACAAGTCTTATGAGGAGCGGCTGAGGGAGCTGGGGTTGTTCAGTCTAGAGAAGAGGAGGCTGAGGGGAGACGTTATAGCTCTCTACAACTACCTGAAAGGGGTCTCTTCTGTCAGGTGTCTGGAGATAGGACAAGAGGAAATGGCCTCAAGTTGAGGCAAGGGAGATTTAGGTTAGATATTAGGAAAAATTTTTTTACTGAGAGGGTTGTCAAACATTAGAATGGGCTGCCCAGGGAAGCGGTTGAGTCACCATCCCTGGCGGTATTCAAAAAGCGAGTGGACGGGGTACTTCAGGACATGGTTTAGTGGGCATGGTTGATGGTTGGACTCAATGATCTTGAAGGTCTTTTCCAACCTAAATGATTCTATGATTCTATGTGCTGCATTTAACTCCTCACAACCAGCACAATTCAATTTGACGTAGATGACTTCAGTGTGACCACATCTACCATCCACAAAAAGAAAAAAAAGAACATGGTTCCGCAAAGGGAACTGGAGAGCACCAAGTTCCCAACACACGCAAAGCCAGATAGGTGAGTATTAAAGGTAAAGCACAGGATGATTGGTATGAAATCCTCAGTGCTAACTTGATGTGCTTGATTTAAGGCTTTACAGACACCTAGGCAGAGTGTAGGATCAGAGATGCTAGAGTCTACCACTTGGAGCAATTTGGAGCTTTCTACAGTTTCTACCTCATTCTGGATGTTTTGCAAAACCCCTCCTGATCACTAGGGCTGGATCAGTGGTACTGGATTTGTTGTCCCACAAGCGGGGTTTGGTACCCGGCGTGCAACGAGCCAATCTTACACACAGAGCCAAGACATTTGTTTATCTCCTGTCTGCGCAGAGATGGGTGCCAGGTGGTAACTCCACAAAGCTGGCACACCATATCAAAGAACTACAACATATTTATTCTGTTACATGATTAGTAAAAACCCACCTAAATTTACATTCATTGGTTAGTAGTCATCCTCTCATCTACTATTGGTCAGTTATATTTAAATTAGCCTCGCTTGCTATGTAAATTAGCACGCATGCTCCTTGCAGGGGTGGGGGGGCAAGTTTTTCCAGTCTTGAATTGAGTCTATGGTTGGTCAGATCTCCCCTTGCCACCTTTCCCCTTCCCTTAGTTGACGCTTCTTTGGCAGTCACCCGGCCTTCGGGCCTTCGGCGCCTTCTGGGGCAGGATGTTTCCTTTTATCAGTCTTTAGTTCCTTCTTCAAGGGCACAGTTGCAAAGCATGCATAGTTTATACAAAGTAATCAGGCTCACATAGTGAAGTTTTCAAGTAATGGTCCCCCTTAAAGGACAATGCATCATGTTTAACCCTGAATTGAGCAGTATCACCACGGCTAGGCCGTAACTCAGACATATGACTACAGGTTCAGTCCCTTGGGAACCTCAGGGATCTAAGGAACAGAAATCTGGCAAGCCATTTTACAGCCTCTACTAACCAGGCAACCTTCTCATACCAGCTAACAAAATAACATTCCTGATTTATTTTTGATATACAGATATATTGATATATATCTACATAGACACACACTACCTAATTATATATTTACGTAAAGACCCTGAGGGATAAAAGGAGAAAATAGAATCCTATCAAGGAAACGTGAAGGTGGGCTACATATGACCCAAGCTCACCAAACCTTCAGAGGGACTTGAAGGACAGCTGTGCCACCCTCCCTTTGACACACTTGAACCCTTTATGTCTGAAAGCACATGAAAGGTCAGATCAGAAGAAACATCTCAAGATCATTCTGAAAACTTGCATCATAGGGTCCTTCATCCCATTAGCGCGGACATGCAGAGAGCACCAAAAAATAACATTGCATCATCAGAAAGTCCTGTGCTCTAACTACTTAACCAATCCCTAACTCTGGCATGCTTTAAGGTTGTGCTTTCAAATAATAGAAATATATGTGCTCTCATCAAAAATCTCATTAAAAAGTAAACAATTATTATTGATTCTACTAATACTGCCTGGAACCCAAATAATAGCAGCCACCCTGTTTCTACCTTTCTTTTTGTTATTAAATTTTCTAACAATAAAACAGTCACTTTTTAACACTTCAAGATTGCATTTAAATTAAAAAACAAAAACACTATAGAAAGCTAGAGAAAGGGGATTATCACAGTAACTTTGATTCTCCTTCTCAGTGCCAGTTAAAATCTACAGATATTTGTATTCTATCTTTGTAACCTGCATGAACAGTGTTGGACATGTCTATAATTCTGCACATGAACAACATGAATAATCATACATACCTCTGGTCTCAGGTGCAGTAAAATCCAGTGTTACAGGCAGTGCATTCAGTCAGTTAACCATTATGAGCATTTTTAATTATCTTTAAATCAACAATTATTCCTATAAGGTCCTCCAAACAATTTTTTAATAAAAAACTAATTTACTACTCACAAATTAATTAGTATGAGATAAAATTAGTTGCATCTTTTTAAATGAGATTTTGCAACCAAGGTCAAGGGCAGTAAACATCAAGTTCTAAAAGCCACTGCTTTTGGATTATGAAGTACTCGAATTTTTTTGCCTCAAGGAAATGAAGAATTGCTTCCATTGTGTAATGGAAGAACAGACTTAAGGAAAATATGGCACTTCAGACTTCAGTGGATAATCAAACAGAAATCACTCATAGATGGCGTTTTGGACAGGAGTTTGTTCAATTAAAGAAAGGCAAGTTTTTACACAAACCTAATCATGGCAATAAATTTTCAGAACGTATAGTACTGTTAGGAAATACGTGTGCCAGTGCTAGGAAATGGCTTGACTGCTTATATTCCTCAGCAACCTCCAAGCCAAATGGAGGCCTCTAACATTTAAGACTAAGGCAAACATACAGTCATACCACTCCAATAGTGCCACCTGCTGCGTATTTTAAAAGTATACAGTGGCCTGTAAATACAAGCAGCTCAATTTAAAGACTGAATGATTGACTGATTTAAACAGAAGTTCTAATTCTGTGTATATGTATGACAATAAGAAATTTTTTATTATTATTTATTAGTAATACCTAAACAGGCTAGGGGTGCAAAGAAAGTTGTTCCACTATGGTTTAAGAATAGAACCCATGAGTAATCCATTTTCAAGTTTATCTCAGTGGCATAACGAGGATTAGTTACATCAGCTCACTACACATCAAAACCACAATTAACTCTATGTACTTTGTGATACCATGTAGATTAGACCTGCAACTCATTTTATGAATCATATCCTGGTTGCAAATTATTCACAAAACACACACATGGACATATGTGTGTATGTCTGTGTATATATATATATACAACAGATCCACACACATGCCTTGATAGCAAAGTATACACACACAAAGACATATACACACAAACATATATATATACACACCTCTTGAGACTGAATCAAGATGCCCTGTTCACAAGCTTTCCTTGAAAAGGAAACAAACTACAATATATATGGGATTGGCTCAGCAAAACAAAAGCTAATCCTGTTCCTGGTTCCACCGCTCTGCTGTACCACCTAGACTCATTCACTTCATTTCACTGGGCATCTGGTTTCTTTTCCCAGTTTCTGGTTTTGCTGCTTAGCCATGCGACTGTTTGGGAAGAGACTGCCTTGTATAATCCATTTGCGTAACTAAGTGTGATGGCTTTTCCATGATCCTGAGGGAATGGTACAGTACGAATAATTAATAATAATTTCTGATCAGATACAAACTCATTATACTTTAAATGCTCTTGTAATGAGAAGTTAAGTGTACATCTTTTAAGACAGAGCCTACATTTCATGTTCAAGGATGCTATCCTGGTAATTCTTTTTGCAACACATAGTCAAGTTGCACAAGCCACTTTCACAGGAGGTCAGTGAGTCAAATAGTGTGACTGGAATTTTAAAAAGGTTGGGTAACTTTTATGACCATTAATAATGTTTGTATTGAATGCCAGCTCAAACTGTAATGAGGTTAATTAAATCTCCTGCCCCAATGTATAAACCAACTGCCTGAAGGTCCAAAGGAGGACTCCATGTGCCAACAACTCAGAACACTGAACAAACAAGGCAATTGAGGTACTCCTTTGTACAGAGCACTAGGTGCTTGTCACTACTGAATGCAGAATATCAAAGTAGATCTACCAAAGCCATGATGTATCAGAAGACCTCTAACATGACACATGCTTTTTCCAGAGTCAAGAGAGAATCTAACTTGAAGAGTATCTACAGGGTCTGACAAGTTTACTGTTCTTTCTCTGGCTAAAGCAGAAAAAGACTGCAGTTGAGGTAGGCGACACGATTTGCAAGACACAAGCATACTGGGAAGGCAAAAGCAATTATTAATGAAGTGAATTACAGCAGACTTAGACATGTGAGCCTGCTGAGCCTTACCAGAACTCTATGTACTGCATAACTAGAGTCTTGTCACCTGCGTACGCACAACTTCCAAAGGGATTCCCAAGATCTGCAGGATTTGAGCCTGATTCAGTAAATCATTTATGATGCAAATCATCGCATAATTTCTGCCAGTAACTGGAAAAATAGAGCACACCGGCATTCCTTCCACACACTGCCCTTTCACGATGTTTTTTATGCAATGTTTTTCACTGCAAGGAACCTAGCTGATGCACAATTATATTAAAACTACTGTTTAACTGCATTATTTTTTCATGTACCACTCTTTTGGGCCCTTGCATCAGTATCAGATGGACCTATTTCAGGGACAGAAATTTGCAGTTAATAGTCCAGACATAGTCTCATACTTTATTTGATATGATCAAAAGCCATGTATTTTTAAAATTTTTGCCTCATTATTAGATAATACTATTACATGTACAGTAAGCTTTAAAATGTGGCTTACTGTGCATTTGAAGAGTTTGTTCATCTCTCAGTAACGAAATGATTACTTCTATAGTTTATTTCATTTTATAGAAAGGCAGAAAACCTGAATGAGTCAGAGTAAGGCATTCCTATCTCCAGCCTCTGAATTCCAAGTGTCACTGGCACATACTGTTTTGACTCTGCACCCAGGCCTGAATACTTTTAACACATTCTTAAAAGGGAGCAATAAGCACAAAATTATTATTAAGGTATAAACAAATCCTCCCCTCCCACCCCACAGCCCCAAGAAGTGGCAGCAACAATGAAACTGGATGAAAGTTAAGGAAAGGAGAGTGGAGGGGAAAGACACAAAATACATGGAAAGAAACCTGAAGAAAGATTTCCCTGGTGGAACTACTGTCTTGGGGAGGTCACCATGACAGCATCCCTTTAAGAATTAACATTACTACATAAACCAGTATTACCCAGCCCTTTGTGCACCTGACTCTGTTCAATGAGGTTTTGTATTTCACTGTTTTTTTTGGCAAAGCTTCATATGCTCACAACCTTAAGTCAACATTAAATCCAACTATCCAGTTATAATCATGAACTATGTATGCAGTAGCTCCAGACGCACCGCATGAAAACAAGCTGACTGAAACCCACAACTTCAGACTAGACCATGCAACTTCTGAAAGTCACCATACTTGGAAGAAAGTTACTTCTTCATTTAGGAAGATTTCAGATGCTTCATACTTGATTTGTTTTTTTGCCAACACAATGAAGGAAATGTCTTGCTTCTGCATGACTTTTTCTTCCTTGTTGGAACAGATGGTGAAGGCTTACAAATACATGATTGGTATTTTTTCAGTGACTCATACCTCAGAGCAACAGGCTTCAGATCGTGATAAGCAGCCAACCAAGATGGATGTAAGCTTACTCGAGGAGCAGTATGACCATATAAAACAGAAGCAAAAACTGCAATCACACATTATTGTATTTAAAACAGGTATGCTTATATTTATAGGAAAAAATGCAAATGTAGATGTACAGACTATTTCTTTAAATCTTGAATAACTCCTAGCTTTGTTCTTTTTATGTTCAGCTTCAAGAGAGGTACAAAGTTAATTCCTTTTCTGTCATTTTGGGGCTTTATTCATTTCACTGAATGGTGGTCTTATGTTTATATCAACTAGCTTCACGGCAGTGAAACACTAACATGAGTTTGAAACAGATGAACATATTTGAGATAGGGTTTTACAGGTTTTATGTCCGTAAAGTAAAATTCTAAACATAAATGGTAACTCTTCCAGGAGCCACATACTTCATGTCTGTCATCTGTGTATTTGTGCAATGTATTCTGTAATATTTCTGCTCTCTTGAATGCTTCCATCAGAACAAGCAACTCTGGGTCTTCTGTCTCTTTTCCCCTTCTTTATCTGTGTAAAGAAATGTGTCCTACAAGACTACAGGAAACAATAGCAAATATCAAGTGACTAGCACAAGTTAGGGGTTTTTTTAAATTAACTTATACTAAGAGTCATAGTGGGTAACTAAGATACAAGCTTTGAACAAAAGGTCCTGTTTTGAAAGTATTTTTACTGCATATTGCTTGAAAAGTACATAAATAGAAAAACAAGTAGCAATATGTATCACTCATCCACCTATGTCAGACAGATTTTATATAAAAACTTTCAACTATTTTAAAGTTTTTGGTTAGGCTACTGCTTACAATATTACACTGATAACATTTTCATTTACTTTCCAAGTTAAAGTGATATTGAGAATACTAAGTCAATTAATGAAGTTTTCTTCTGAATTTAATTGCAATATGAAAAATATGCTTTGTTCACCTCTCATATTAGTATTGAGCTCAACAAATGCAGAACTTAGGTTATTTCATTCTTTACATTTTCCTCTACATTTTTCAGCAGTTCTAGATTTTAGCTGTGTCAGACTATATCATCAAAACAATTGAAAAAACACATAACTATGAACTACCCAACAGATTCACTTCGTCAATATTCTTTCATCCAAATGTCTAGAAATTCTTATGTTAAAAGAATTTCAATCTCTGTGAGGAAGAAAAAAAAAAATATATATATATAAAAGCTTATTTTATCAGGTATGAAAAGGCAAATAACTTGAAGACAAAACAGCCCATCTCATCAGCTATAGCAAAAATGTAAGTTAGTTAAAGAAAGAAAGCAGGAGTCTGTATTCAGATTAAATTCAAATGAAGCTTCAGATATAATGAATGTAATCAGAGCAGATTTTTTGCAAAGACACCATTTGAAGATTAAAGAAAAGACATAAGAAAGTAGGACTGCACAGTTTCTGGGAAGTTTAAGATTTAGTAGGGCTGGAAGTTCACATACAAATATTTTCGTACACATACATATAACCCAAAACATTCACAAAACCACACAACCTACTGCACTGAACTACTATCTTTAAACAACCTGTGTGGAAAGGATCTATGTTACTGTTAGAAGCAGTTGAAGTTTGGGGGTTTTTTGTTATGCTGAGTTCTCAATGTGCAGAAAGTTGATCTTATACATTCCTATGGTTTGGAAGCTGGGAAAACCTATTACATAGCTCAGCACTTTGAACCTGTTACATGCATCAGTTTCCAAGAATATGTCAAGCAGAAATGAACACTGCCATATTGGGATAGCCTACTGCCCTACACTCCTTAAGTTACAAGCTTAAACTATCCAGAAATTCCAGCTAGTACCAAAAGGCAGTCCACGTATGTATCAGTATTTTGTACTGACAGCAAACTGTTTCCCTACCTAGAGGGTAAGATTATGGCTAGGCTGGGATGGGGACAACAATGACAGAACCACCACAACCCTGCACATACACACAAACCTCAAAGGCCAGACACAAAACCTCATGAGTTTTAAACCTCATGGAAGGAGGGCACCTTCAGTCCTCATGGTCTTAAAAATACCTGCTAAAGGTCTTTGTTCCATCTAGCAAACCCCTAAATTTTTCCTGTCTGACAGACCAGCTGTCCTTCTGTGATACCACAGGGATTTTGAGCATTTGAGGTTTATTGCACCACAGTTGGAATGGTAACTCCAAGTTTCCTTGAGGACTTTTAGCTTTGTAGGTCTCTACCTGTTTGCCAGTGTCATGAAATTGTGCACTTTTAAACAGAACTTCAGATCCTCTAACTTCTCTAGGTTTTTGACTGGTGGGTTAATAACTGAGAAGTCACCTGAAAACAACTGTCTTCTGTTCCTTCCAGAATACACACAGCCACGTTCACACTTCTGCCTGTTCCTGATTATTTGAGAACAAAGAGCATGACAAGATTCCAAAGTCACCAGCTAGGGGATAATACAGCAGTGTATTCATTATTTATTGGCTAAGAAACTGAAAAACTGTATTTACTTTAGGAATTAAATGGGAGCATTCAGCACATGCAGTCACAACAGTTTCTGCCCTGACTGCAGAAATCTCTTCCAAGTATTTCCCAACCTAACTTGAAATAAGATTAACTTTTGTCGCTCCAGAACCTTAAAAGTATCTATCTATGATGACAGCACATGAAAAAGGCCAGATGGTAAAAAAACCCTGCAATGAGGCTATAATGCACAATTTATTAAAAAAAAAAAAAAAAAAGAAAAAGAAAGAAAGACCAAAGATCCGTCTAATTAAAGCTTTCTTTAGAAGTTGAGAGTGTGCTGAATGTGTGTTAATTCAACACACAGTGGTTCAGGACTCTCAAATTTCTACCCAAGGTCATTGCTCAATTTTGTGTGCCGCACCTGTAGCCAAGGAATCAAATCAAACCTGAACTCAAAACCAGTCCAGACTATTAAAATTTGACTAGATGCATTACTTTGAACTCCTTGATCAACTCAAGCCAGATGGTAATTGTTCTGATGACCAGTTCATAAGGTTCAAGACAAAACCTGATGTTGCCTAT
Source organism: Harpia harpyja (assembly GCF_026419915.1). Classification (NCBI taxonomy): domain Eukaryota; kingdom Metazoa; phylum Chordata; class Aves; order Accipitriformes; family Accipitridae; genus Harpia; species Harpia harpyja. The sequence continues at coordinate 102,076,473 of NC_068940.1, read as the reverse complement.
TAATGCCAGTTCAGCCAAGGGTGCAATTACATCCACAAGAACATGCAAAGCTGCATCACCTCAGTCTCTCAGTTCCTTCTCTCTTGCTTTTTCTCTCACACATGGAGAACAAGGCCTAATTTTTGTAGCTTGGTGCTATACCATGCTGTTCTGCAGAACACATGGGTCTATTTTGCAAGTGGACTTTTCGTAGCCACCCAAGCTCAGCTTTATTTCCTGGATAAAGTCCACTCATAACTTTGATTCTCACTGTTACATATAGAGAACTGTGTGTTCTTACCTCTATGAATGGTTTCACCCTAGGAAATTCTGTTAGCATACTTCACTGTATAGACATATGCACAAACACATCTATATCTCTAAGCTCTGCGTGTGCTTTAGTCTCCTTTCTCCTGGTAACACTGCAGGAGAGCGGAAGCTGTGGGCTGACACAGTTCTCACTCCCACAGCCATGCTGCAGAGCAGCTCTTACCAGATCAACCCTACATGGCCAACCCAGGGAACAGAAAAAATTCTGTGATATTATGCTGGTGGTGGTCCTTCAGCAGTGGGAGCCAAAGACAGTCGTGAAAGCCCCTCCTTAGCTGAAGCCCTGTTATACAGGTTCATTTACTGCCAGTAAATCAGCTGGGTCTGATCTCTTCAAATATTTCCTTGTAAAGACGGTATGAAAGACAGTTACAAAGCGGGGGTTGTTCTGTTGTTTTATTTAAAGGCAGCATCCTATTCCAAACAGCTACACTTCAAATTCAGGGTTACAATTCTTTTTAAATGGCTATTCAGATATTCTGTTTCAGAATATAATCAGCACTCTTCTATGTCTACTTTTTTCACTTTAATATGCTTCATAACTCATACTGCAGACACAGTTCCTATAACTCAACCCTGTAAATAAGGTCAGCATTCTGCACAACTCCTACTTTAAACTATATTTATACTACCTGAAGTGTATTTCATTAGTATTTGCAATGTCAACAGCAGTTTATCTTTAGTGTAGTGGTTCAGTTTCTATTCATTTTCAAGGCACAGAAAGCCAGTCATGTTCATTAATTTGATGGCTGCTACATGCAATTAAAGTAGCATTAGCGTTTCTATCCCTAATATCTTATACATTTCTAACAGTAACTTTCATACTGCTTTAGATATTAAGCCATAGGGATAGCAGAAAAAAAGAAGAGACCAGATTCTCTCCCACTGTTACAGCTACTCTATACCATTCATGGATCAAGCAGATTTTTCCTCAAAGCAACCATTCAGGCAACACTAGTGTGATAAGCCGTTTACTTTACACCATTTATACTGACTACAATAGTAAAATTACAGTAAAATATTAAAATACAAGCCTATATGTCAACGATCCCTCATTAAGAAAAAGAAAAAAGAAATTCACAACTTCTTTCATCTGGAAGTGGTCACAGTATTTTTAAGTTGTGAATACAACTTCAAACAATATCAAACAGAACATTTTTGTCTTTCAAATCACAACACCTACCAACACACAGAGCAAGTCCCTGCTCACCTTAAGAATTTTTGCTTACAAGCAATTAATTATTGAAAGTCAATTCTCAATCTGTGTTGTTAATGAGCCTTAGAGTACCGGTTAGATCAATATTGACTTGATATATCTCCATTTTCATTTGACTGACCCTGGGGTACCATTTCTGTCCTCAGAACTGCAAAACCGAGCATTAAATATTTCTACTCTGTAACGTGGCATCAGAAGAACTTGCACTACTCTCAGCCACAGACAGAAAGAGTGCAGATAAACTTATCTGTTAAAACCCTTCAGTTGAGTTTATGCTACAGAAATTACACCCTTAATTTTTGCCACCATAGTAACGTGCATATATGCATTTCTCTTGTAGGTGAACATGAATCTGTTCTCCCAGCATCAATGGTCAATGCTGTTTTAATTAATAAACATGTTAGAAGATCAAAGTCATTTACAGAACATGTTCCTGTCAGAAAGATCAGACTGGAGATGACCAGCAGTGGCAACGTACAAGACAGCTCACCATGGCGTACACACCTGGGAATTCACCGCCTGGTGCAAGCCCCTTGTCAAGGAGTTAGCTGGGATCTTTCCCACTGCAAGAACAGACCACGCAGTTTTGACAATCAGAGGCTGATTTCAAAGGGAAACGGCACACTGCAACACAAGGAATTAGAAGGAGCAAGTGAACTATCCGTGCTCAGTCAACTGGGAAGTTCAAGCACGTTGAACAGTTTCAGCGAAGAGAATGGCAGCAACATTTCAAGCACCTGCCAAAAGCCTCCTCCGAAATCAGCCACGTCAGCAGTTTGGACACACCAACATATTTCTTCTACAAAATGCATGCCGGCCTGCAACAAACTAAACTTTTACCCTTTCCCCAATAAAAAAGGACCGAGAATTTCTGAAGCAGCAAGGAGGCTTGGATTATACGTCTCACAATGAAAACATTCAATAATACATAAAACTTAGTAAAAAACTTGACTAAAACTTTAAATAGCAAAATAGTCTTCCTAGTTACACTGATTGACCTGCTGAAGATCTACTACTCTTATTAGCCAAGGAATATCCTTACTATATAATCTGTTGTTTTACAGTACAGTGTAAAATTAGATGTTCTTATGAAGATGCTGGGCTGCAATGACAGATACTCACTTCTGTTATTCGAGATATAAGAGCAATTTTATCTTTTTTTTTCCTGTTTTCAGGTTACTGATTTTAGAAACTAAGGTTTTATCACAGCAATTATTTGAAATATCTCAAAGAGCTATAGCAAAGACTAGCAGAACTACTGATGAAGCAACTAGACTAAATTTCAGTATGGTACTATTTAATTAGACAATAAACAAGTAACAAATGAAACAGTATTGAAGGTGATTGGTACACTTAACATACAATTTCATCGTTCACTTTCCTTGAAAAATTATACTTTCTGATGTGTGTACTTTTAAAATCAATGAATAAAACCTGTGCTCATTTCTATTGTTGTTTTAATGGGACTTAGTAAATGTCACCTTTTCCTTATATATAAATTCTCTAATAACATGTTGTTGGTTCCCATCTATCCCCAGTATTTCATTAGAAAACAAAAGTCTGAAATAATTACTTAGTCCCCGATACCATGTATCAATGTATCTTCCTTACCAGAAGTATAATGCATCTTTCTGCTGTTAGAGCTGTGTGTGCACAAAGGGGATATAACCATTTCAACTACAGAAATATAATTGTAGTAACACAACTATTTTTTATAGATAGGGCTTAACATTTTCTCTTGTGGCACAACTACACCACAAACCTGTGCAAGTTTTTAAAAGTGAGTACTTATTGCTTGTCTCCCCTCCTGCAAAAGCTTTAGAGGAAGGAAACCCTCTTTTGAGGGCGCTTTTCAATGACAAAAACACGAGTTAGGTATCACCCACTTCTGGCTGCAAGTATTCAGACAGCTCTCTTTCTCATGTGTGGGCTTCAGAAAAATTGAAGACTTGAAACGTCTCCCCACTTCATGATGACTTTAATTCCAGCTATATTCCTGGTAGCCACTGGCTCTTCTGAACCATTCCATATCTACTGGAGCCCTGAAAGGATGGAAAGATGAGGATCAGGTGGATGGCCCGCCAAGCACTTCATGATCCCTGCAAACAGTGTGCAAGCACACATACTCAGTTACCACCACTGTCTCAAAATCACACCATGCACACACCAAAAAAAAAGTGAGAAAAAAAAAGATGCCAAAGATGCTCAGCTGTGGTTTATGTCCTTCTATACACACTCTTCTCAGCAAGAAAAGATAAACCATCCCCTCATAAGATATCTTGAAAACAGAGTTAATACCAATGTGCAAATAAAATCCTATTGTCAAAGAGAGAGCAGTGGTATCAATTTCTAAGAGAAACTACCATTTTCTTTGCATCCAGCACAACTTCAAACCATTAATCCTTCATACAATTCCACTGACTTTTGTTGTGCTTGATGGAGGATACTGCATCAGAGATGTTTGCACAGATCTGTCAGAGCCTACGCTTCCATTGCAGAAGATTCACAGCTGTAAGTGTACCAAAGCACTTTGTTAGGTCCACAAAAATAGAAAAAATATCATGGAATATAATGCTATTTTACTCCCTCTGGCCAAACATTTCCTCTACGCCACTCAGCAGTTTCAGACCCAAATTCTGTAGTGCCCCACACCAATCCAGCCACCACCAGCAGGTAGGCAGGGACCTTGTCTCCTGAAAGTGACAGTCTCAAGATACTGCTGAAAAGCACTAGCAATTACCAATAGTGATGAGTACGCCACAGTAACTCCTGAATAATTTTCCACTCATGCTCAGTAAAAGCAGCAGAATGAAGATATAGGTTTGGGAAGAGGTGTTCATTGTGATTTTTCAGGTTTTCTAGTGTTTTCAATTAACTGGGCCCAGATTAGTTTCCAGCTCAGATGCTGATTTCTATTTCTTCGTAGGCATGATAATAAAGAATCATAGCTACTTTTTTTCTTCACAATGGTTACAGTATTTAAAGAAAGATTAGAAAGAAGAAAATAAAGATAAAACATAGATATGTGTAATAGGTATAATAGGGAGAAAATACTGCCCGTATGAAACAAGAAACTACTTGGAGGAAAATATCAAAGAACAATTAATTTTTAAGTATGTGGTATACATTAGCTTTCTATTTACTTGTCTTGCTGATTAGAGTATACTGATTTGTACTCCTGCCTGTCATTATACTGGAGTGTTATTTTTGTTATACCTCCAAGTCTGTAAACCACATAAAGCTAAAGGAATATCTGAAAGAAAAATCCCATGTTAGCAAGAGGCCACTATTAAAGCTATTCAAAAATTAATTCAAGATCATTTTGCCTAGATACTTGCAATGATATACTTGAGAACATTTCAGCGAATGCAACTGAAACTTTTAAATCAGTATCACAGAAAATTTGTAACCTTATCAAGCTACTTACCTACTCTATAAACCCATTTGAACTAAATTAGTGATATTATTTTCTGCAAACACTTTTAAATTTATTTTAAAGTGCTTTGAATTAGTTATCTTAATTAAACACAGATTTTGAATACCTTGATTTAAAACTCAGTGCAGGTTTATGCATGGACTAAGTAACTGACTCCTTTGTAAACACTTTCATACAAACACTTTGTCCTTTCCTGAGGCTCCTCTAGCATATTACTGTGCTTTGTACTGACTGAAACTTATTTAGAAAAGGCATTTTGCCTTCAGAGAAGCCTTTCAATTTAATTCCCAAGGACACTACGGAAGAACAATTTCAGTAAATTTTGGTTTGTTAGTGGAGTAGGTTTAGCTATGAGAAAAGTTGCTATACTTTTATTTCAAGAGACTGAAATATTAGACAGGCATTTTGTCTAATGAGAAAATTATATTTTTTTCCTAAAGCAGCTGTAGTAAAAATGAAACAAGGAAACATGAGAAAAAATTGAAAACTTCAAATATTAGAAAGTCCCAGTTCTCAAGCGCATCTGATTTTCAAAACCCTTTACTGTTAGCTTCTTCATGTTCGGTGATCATGGGACAGTTTATCACCCTGTGTCCTGGTTTCAGCTGGGATAGAGTTGTCTTCCTAGTAGCTGGTATAGTGCTATGTTTTGGGTTCAGTATGAGAAGAATGTTGATAACACACTGATGTTTTCAGTTGCTGCTAAGTAGTGTTTATACTAAGTCATGGATTTTTTAGCTTCTCATGCCCAGACAGCAAGAAGGCTGGAGGGGCACAAGAAGTTGGGAGGGGACACAGCCAGGGCAGCTGACCTGAACTGGCCAAAGGGGTATTGCCTACCATGTGATGTCATGTCCAGTATATAAACTGGGGGGAGTGGGGCAGGAAGGGATCGCTGCTTGGGAGCTAACTGGGTGTTGGTCAGTGGGTGGTGAGCAGTTGCTTTGTGCATCACTTGTATATCCAATCCTTTTATAATTATTGTCATTTTATTATTATCATTATTAGTTTCTTCCTTCCTGTTCTATTAAACTGTTCTTATCTCAACCCACGAGTTCTACTTTTTTTTCCAATTCTCTTCTCCCATCCCACTGGGTTGGGGGGGAGTGACTGAGCGGCTGCGTGGTGCTTAGTTGCTTGCTGGGGTTAAACCATGACACCCTGTTACCATAGCTTTAGCTAAGTTTCAAGCACTGAACTCAAGAGAGCCATAAAAGCAAGTTTACCCTTATTTTATCAGTAGGCAAACTTGACTGATTTATGCACATAGGGGAGCCTGGAATCCTGACATTCTTGTTCACAAGCTCCTGATACCTGTAAGGTTCCCATTTCCAAAGCTGCAGTATGCAGCGCCCCCACTTAAGTCTACATGACTGCCTAAGGAAAATGTTTTACATACGGACAGTCCTGCAGGCCCATCCATTCTGAAATAAATAGTACTCCCTTTGCTGCTGGGACAGCTGGTCACTGAAAGAATTAACCCACAAGTTAATGATTTCTGGTATAACTCATTAAAAGAACACTTATGTCTTTTACAGGCGCCAAAATGATTCCAGGAAAAAAGCCCAACCCTCTGAGGGCCTCACATACAAATACAACATTGAGCAGCCTATGCTGCACAGCCAAATATCTGCATAGCCTCTGTGCTGGTTTTGACTGGGATAGAGTTAATTTTCTTCATAGTAGCCACTATGGTGCTGTGTTTTGGATTTGTGCTGAAAACAGCGTTGATAATGGAGAGATGTTTTCATTACTGCTGAGCAGTGCTTACACAAAGCCAAGGCCTTTTCTGTTTCTCACCCCACCCCACCAGCAAGGAGGCTGGGGGGGCACAAGGAGCTGGGAGGGGACACAGCTGGGACAGCTGACCCCCACTGACCAGAGGGGTATCCCGGACCATATGACATCATGCTCAGCCTATAAAGCTGGGGGAAGAAGAAGGAAGGGGGGATGTTTCGAGTGATGGTGTTTGCCTTCCCAAGTCACTGTTAGATGTGATGGAGCCCTGCTTTCCTGGAGATGGCTGAACACCTGCCTGCCCATGGGAAGTGGGGAATGAATTCCTTGTTTTGCTTTGCTTGGGTGTGTGGCTTCTGCCTTACCTATTAAACTGTTTTTATCTCAGCCCACGAGTTTTCTCACTTTTACCCTTCCGATCCTCTCCCCCATCCCACCGGGGGGGAGTGAGCAAGCAGCTGTGTGGTGCTCAGTTGCTGGCTGGGGTTAAACCATGACAGCCTAATACCCTGCTCCCACTCTAGGCCATCATGGGTCTGTATCACTAGAAGTGACACTCCAGCACCACCTCAGCTTGAAGTGGTGTTTAGTACCAGATTGTTCCCCTACCACATATTTTTACAGCCCAGCCTCTGAAGCCAGGTTAACTTTTAACAGCCCCACAACGAACAGGGAAGAACCTGTCCACCACCCCTGAAGGGAAATACAAGCCCCCCCCCCCCCCCCAAGCTCACCCTGAACACTGCTGCCCTCAAAGAGCACAGCAATAAATCACATCTGGATCCTGCCTGGCAACTTTCAGCGCACCTCGGCCTTTCGCAAAATCCTCCCTCTCAGCACTGACAGGAATTTCAGCTCCTTTTACCTCACAAACGGAGAGGCTGCAGCTGAGGGGGTCTGCAGCACACTCCACCTCCTCCAGGTCCCAACCCCTCCTGGAAGAGACTGTCGCTCAGGTAACCGAGCGCCTCGGGGATCCCCACCACCACCACCTCCTCCTCTTCCTCCCAGGGGACAGGCAGAACTCGAAGACAGTACGGGGACACCAACACCCGCCACCGAGCCACAGAACACCAACAAGCACCTCCCCTCCGAGTGAGGGCAGGACGCTAAGATGGCAGGCGCAGCGCGGCTTCCACCACGTGACGAGCCCGCCTTCCGGACTTCCGCAGGAACCTGTCCCTCTCCGGCAATAAAGCGGCCGGTGTGACGTACGCGTAGGCTCCGCCCCTCACGCTCATCCCGCCCCCCCGCTCATCGCGCCGCCCCCCCCCCCCCCCCCCCCGGAAGGCGAGCGGCTGGCCGGCGGGTGCGCAGGTAAGCGCGCGATAGCGCCGCGGGTGGGGGCGGGGCGACGTGACGTTCGACGTGACGGCGCGACGCGACGTGACGTGACGCGCCGCGCCGCCCCCGGCCGGTGCTTGGGGCCGAGGTGCCGCCCCGGCTGCCGCCGGCTCCGTCGCCTCAGGGGAGGGCGGCCCCCGCCACGCCCCGGCGCCGGCCCCGTGAAGGGGTCTCGGGGAGAGCAGCTGCGTGAGGGCCCGGGCTCCCCTCGGAGACTGCCTGGGCCCCGAGGCCCGGCCTCCGCCGCGGGGCGCAGGTGGGTGCCCGGGGGCCGGCGGCGGCGGCGGCTGTGCCGGGGAGCGCCCCACCGGCAGGCCGCCCCCCCCCCCCCCCCGCCCTTCCCCGCGGTGCCCTGCTCGGCCTGGCCGCTTGCCGCTTTGCGGTCGCCCGCTCGGAAGCGGGGGCCGGTTGTCCTCGGCCCCGCTGCCGCCGTGGGAGGCTCCTGCTGTGGCTTGCCCGAAAGCTCCCCGGCCGCCCTGGTTTGGAGGCGGCTGGAAAGGGCGGTGGCTCCGGGGGCCGTGCTTGGAATCCCCTGGTGACAGCGGTGACTCGTGGGTCTCGGCCCTGTCGTGGTAGGGGAGAGGCTGGATGTGCTCCTGGGGAGGCCTGGGGGCACCCCGGGCTGGGGCCGGCGGTGTCCGGGTTGCCATCCTTTCGCTGAGCCGCTGGGTCGTGGCTTTGCTCATGATGCTGCTTCGGTCTCTTAGCCCTCCTTTAGCCGTGGAGGAACGTACCGTAGTTGCACCAGGTAGCTTTCCTCCTTGTCTTTAGGGAAAATCGGTGCATACTGCGTTATTAGTAAATCCTTCCGAGGATCCTCTGTTCCTTCCATCAAAAATTGGGCGTTTGAACCTTATTTCTCTTACTGTTTTATGTCATCTGTAAGACTAGCTGGCTTTGGAGGAGGACAACTTAGCTACAAAAAGTCGGTCTTGCATTCCAGGCGGCCCCTGGGAAATACCCCCTGATTGTTTACTCAAATTAGTTTTGAGAAAGCCCCTTTACACTCTTCCTGAAACTGTGTCAGGAGCACTTGTGGTGTTGGCTGATGGAAAAGTAAGTCATAGATGTTTTTGCTAAGGGTACTTCTGTAATTTAGTTATGGTGAAATAGGAATTTATGATAAATGTTAGAAGTGTTACATATAAAATGATAGCTTTTGTGCTTGTGAAAGCAAGATTTTTTTTTTTTTTAATAGAGGGTTGGAAAGAATAAGTTTAATTGGAGACCCCAGTGGTGTTTTCTGTTTTAATAGCTTAGTAAGAAATCACAAGCTTACAAAACTATAAAATAGTATTGACAGAAAGATGAATGACCAGTTTATAAACGCCACTCATATTTACAATTCGTAGTCTTAAGTGTAGGTTGCAATTTTAGACTTTATCTGGATGCCCCAAAGCCATGGGTTACCTTTTTGTTTCTTGAGTTAATGTTAAGTAGAATTATAAAGTGGTTCTTTAGCATAACCTAAAAGTGGGAAAACTATGGTCACAGGTTGTTCATGAGAATTGCCTGGCATGTTCTGGAAAAGGGGGAAGGCTGCATTAATAACTTCTATGCAATCTTTTGAAAATTGAGCATGTTCGTTGCTTTTTGCTTTGTAAAGGCCATGTTTTGCCTTGGCCCTAAAATAATGATGCCAACAACATCATCCCAGCAAGAAAGAGAACCCGTGGTTTTCTCTCCTAGTTTGGACAGACGTTATGCAAATTACAGCAATCCATCAGGAAGGACTGTTAAACCATCCACTTGCTCAGTTAATCCTTCTGACTCCTCTTTAGAGGAGACTATTGTCTTTGCAGCTTTCAAAGATTCTTTGTAGCTCGATAAAGCTGGGGTTGAGGTAAAGTTAACCAGTAAACTTATCACACATTGGATGTTTGCCTGCATTTTTTTTGCTCTTATATAGTGGTTTTCTGAGCAAGGAACAGTCTTTGAAACTGGAAAAATGGATAGAAATGTTTGATTCTGCTTTTCTGTCCCCTTTTCTCCTGAGAGCTATGTGCTAATAAACAAGAATGAGAAAAGGAAATAGCACTGAAAGAAAAGTGAAACTGATTAATAAAAGTTCAATGGCAACATTAGTGCATATATGCCAACATTTTAAATGCTTCTCTATAAATTAAAGGACATCTTCTTCCGTGTCCTAGTGTCCAAGAGCCAAAAGTCTCCCATGCTTTAATATGCACATAGATTTTTATTTGGTTTTTCTTCAGTTGAGATCACTGCATCTGCCTTTGCTTGTCCTCTCTGCCTTCCCTATTTCTTGTTTTGGTTTTTTTTCAAGGGCATGTTGATTCAGTGGTTGCTACTGTCTCTGAGCTGAATGAGAATAACTTTTGGTGATGAATTCAACCTAAACTCACCTCACTGTCATCTTCTCCCCAGTGATGGGTACTTTAATGCCTGGTGCAGATTTACAGTATACTTCTCTGATCTCAGCCTCTGCACTTTATGTTGCTTGTGCCCCACGTGTCTTTTCTAGCTTTGCAGTGGGAGCGGGAAGAGTGTCTCTTGGACTATGAAAAGTGACACCCTGCTATTTCATTGTTGTGATACCAGAATTTTACAATAGCATTTTGTGATACTATTAAACTTGTTTGCTTGACAGGTGGTTGAGACTGGGGAGGGGAGGTGTAGATCGTTGTCTGCTCTTAGCTCTTTGTGCTCTAGCTAATCTTGCTTTGCTGGGGGGCTGTGAACCTTACCTTATGGTCTTCTCCTGGTGGAGCTTGGGGTTCTGAGATGTCCTCTCTTGACACCTCTTTTCTGTCTTCCCAAAGAGTGTTCAACCATCCACTGGTGTAGAAGAGCTGTTAAAGTAGGGAAGTGGGAGAAGCAGGAAGGCAGAGGTACAGCAAGGACATGTTTTAGAGGGGGGTTGGGTTGAGGCATCCTTTCCGGGGCAGGGCAGAACTGAATCATGTATTTTGATGAATTGGTAACTCCTGCAATTCCAGCTCACATGAGGGATTAGGAAGAGGTTTAATTTCTCTTGAAGTGGCAAGCTTCAAAGCAGGGGACTTCTGAATTATCCCTGCTCTAATCCAGGTTTCACCCGCTTTCCAATTTTTTATAATGGTTTGGATTCAGGCTCCCCTCCCCACTGAAATGCATGGAATGCATTTTATACTTGACTTTTTTTGCAGAATTCAGAAATGTCACTTAGATTTCTTGAAAAAGTACAATATCTTAGTACAGGAAAGCTATATTAAAATATTGATTATTTTTCTTTCTTTTCCCTTACAATTGTGGTTTTGTTTTAAAAGAATGGCGCAAAAGAAGTATTTAATAGCAAAACTGACAAGTTGCTTAAGAGAGGACAAAATTCAGCTATGGAAACCACCATACACAAATGAAAACAAAGCAGCTGGTAAAGAGATGAAGGTAAATATTCTCTCTAGAGTTGATACCATGTGTCTTCCATGTCATACTGCTGGTGCATTTTCCCAGTTTTTCTTGCTGTTTTCTTAGGAGCTTGTACAAAAATACTCATCCAAGCTGAATATCAATGAGAATGATACAGAGAATATGCTTGAAGAAATACGGTGTAAAGCAATTGAGCGTGGAACAGGAAATGAAAATTTTAAAGTGACTGGGATTGCGAGACTTGATATATATCTGCCTCGTAGAAAAGTAAGTGACACTGCAGAAAAGTCAGGATAAGTAGCTTTACTTTGGCCTTTTGAGTTCTACATATGTCTAATGCAAATATTTTCACTTATTAAACTTTTTCAGTTGTTTTGTATGAGATCTGTGTTGAGTATCTAAAATATGGGGGGTGGAGGGAGTTACTGAGGTATATTTCAGCTTCCCAGGTATGTGGGAATATCATGGCAAAGGAATATAATATTGGGAGATCAGTAACTGTCTTCTCTTTAGGATGTAATGAGGAATTATCTTTCAATGAAGAACAGTAAATTAGATTTAAGTGTCTATCTAGTTCAGTTTGATTCCTTCTGATGTGACTGTTCACACTAGCAGTAAAGAGCAGGTGTATTTTTTTAGATGCAAAATACCTGAAGTTGAATTAGCATATGAATATCACTGTATTACCACAGCTTTTGTTTAAATGACAGCTTTAATTTTAAAAAAATTTCCCTTTAAATCCAATAAGCAACTTGAACTTGGTGTCATCTTAGGCCATGTATGGCTGATGACATTGAAAAGAACTCCTTTAGCTTTTAACCATGGTATGTGGCAATGTTCTTAGTGATGACGTTATCCTCGTGTAACTATTCTAGTCCAGGCAGCTAACTAAACTTACTTTAAAATTGGTATGTCCAGCGTTTCAACTTGGAAATGGGAAGCAGGATTTTCTATCGTGATGGTACTCATCTGTTTTCTCTAAGTCTGGCTCCTAAAAGCTTCACAAAGATAAAACTGAATTAAGTCTTGCCCTTTTAAAGCCAGGCTTCAACCTCTAGTTTCATGCATAAATATTCTAGAATAATGATGTGAATCTAATGAACTCAGTGTCAAACTCGTCACCATACCAAATTCGATGGCTATACCTACCCTAGTCAGCTAAACACAGGTTGGGGACAGGCCGGCCACTGTTTGATGGACATCCATGCTGTCAGCATCGGCTGTGATGTAGTTTAGCCCAGACCCCGTGGTATCCTGCAAGCAATGCCCAGGCACAGTGTGAGGGCTAACATGGGCCAGGGACTGATATCAAAGGGAATTTTGGATACAGCTGCTCTTCTTTGAAGGTTGAGAGGATTCAACCATATGGATATGAAGTGTGGTCTGCAGGTTGGTCACAGGACAGAGAGCAGGACCTTGGTTAGGTTCTCACTAATATAAAGCCTCTTAACAGGGAATATTTTGCACTTAAAAACAGTCTCTAGCAAGCACAACAATCTCCAATCACTTCCTAGTTTTGATCATGTGCAGGAGCAGCATCTTCCCCAATACGGTATGTCTTCATCCACTCTGATAACAGTGAAAGAGAGCTTCGTTATTGAGGGGCACTTAAAGGTTGTAGTCATCTTAGCAGCAGCAGAAGTGAATGTTCACTCTGGAAAAGGGCAATGTTGGTTGGGGTTTTTTTTCTGAAGAAGATCTTAGATGGTGACTGATGCTTCAGAAGGATTTTATTTTTATTCTTTTTTTTTTTTTACTGAATACTTGCAAAAACACAACACACAATCATAGTTGTTCTCTCTCCTGTAGTGAAAAATAATTAACAAGGCATGCGATGGGCTAAAGGGTAGAGGGTGTTAAGTGATTGCCATGCAGTTAAAACAAACAGTTTCATAATTTTTCTTTATAATGCTATTGGGCATAGGGGAATTAATTAATTTAAAATTCCAGTTTATCTAATCTGGGACCAGAGACACTAATAGGAATTAATGATAACTTAGCCAGTCACAGGTGAGTGGCATAATTACAAAGCAGAGTTAAGATTGCAAGTGCATAATTAAATTAGTCAGTTTAAATTGTTTGGTTCTGAATTTAGATTTATCTAATTCTGAATCTTCTTCTGTTATAATGCTTATTTTTAGCACAATATAGCAAGTACAAGACTCCCTGCCCAGAAATTACTAATATGTATGCCCAACCATAACCCCGTTAACATGGCTATTATTTGAAAAAGAAATTGTAGTTATTGTAAAACAATTAATTAAGAAAATGTCCAAAGTATCTTGATATCGTGCTTTTTTCCTTCCCTCCTCCTTTCCCCCACCCAATATAATTACTACAGAGCAGAAAAATCCCCCTGGAAACTAACCTGTTCATCACAGGCAAGGAGCTCAGATCACAGTAAGTGTAATCACCCTTGGTTCTTCTCTAATGAGATAGTGTACTATCATACAGTACTTAAAAAAAAAAAAAAAAAAAAAAAAAGACAAACATAGCACTAGTTGTTTGATTTAAGCTTTTTTTTAGCATGTATGTCTGTTCAGTATGTCTGAATAGGATGTCCAGTGTTCCTGTAGGGCAGTTCTTCATGTAAGAAGCTGTGGTTTAACAGATAGAAAACAGGAAAGTTGCAACTGTGGAAGATAGTTCTCTGTAAATCCCCAGCAAGTACCTGAGAAGGCACTAGTGATCAGTGTTCTAAGTCTGTAACTAGGAAGGTCTTCTAAACAGCAAACATTAGCTTGTCTTCCTTTTGTGTTTTTAAGCCTAATAAAATTAGATTCTTTTCTGTCTGCTTTGCTTTTTCCCTTTCTGTATCCCAGATTTCCCCTATGTGGTATACAAAGCTTTCTGATGATGTTATTTTACTTCTAGCAGCCTTTTATAGCAAAAGTTTTAAGCCAGTTATGAGCATACTGATTTTTTTACTTTTATTACTATTCTAACAGAAATACTGTGTAGCCTTAGAAATTTATATTCATGGATGAAATTATCTCTTTCACAGGATAGCACAGGAACATGCATTAAAAGAAAATGCTATCAAAATAATCATAAATAAGAAGCAGCTTGACCTGGGTATGTATCTCTAGTTGAGTATACTTTTGTGGTAATTTTCTAGTTTACTGATTCTCAGAAGAAAAATTTCTTGCAACTCTGTTAATTTCAGAAATTCCCAAGGAATAGCAATTATATTTGTCAGGTTGTGGTGGGTTGACTCTGGCTGAATGCCAGATGCCCACCAAAGCTGCTCTATCACTCCCCCCCCCCCCCCCGCCCTCAGCTGGACAGGGGAGAGAAAATATAACAAAGGGCTTGTGGGTCAAGATAAGGACAGGGAGAGATCACTCAACCAATTACCGTCATGGGCAAAACAGACTTGACTTGGGGAAAATTAACTTAATTTATTGCCAATCAACCAGAGTAGGGTAATGAGAAATAAAGACAAATCTCAAAACACCTTCCCTCCACCCCTCCCTTCTTCCCGGGCATAGCTTCACCCCTGAATTCTCTACCTCCTACTCCCCCCAACAGTGCAGGGGGATGGGGAGTGGGGGTTACGATCAGTTTATCACACGTTGTCTCTGCTGCTTCATCCTCCTCCTCAGGGGCAGGACTCCTCACACTCTTCCCCTGCTCCACCGTGGGGTCCCTCCCACGGGACACAGTTCTCCACAAACTTCTCCAACATGAGCCCTTCCCATGGGCTGCGGTTCTTGACGAACTGCTCCAGCGTGGGTCCCCCGCGGGGTCACAAGTCCTGCCAGAAAACCTGCTCCAGCGTGGGCTCCTCTCTCCACAGATCCGCAGGTCCTGCCAGGAGCCTGCTCCAGCGTGGGCTTCCCACGGGGTCACAGCCTCCTTCGGGCACCCACCTGCTCCGGCGTGGGGTCCTCCACGGGCTGCAGGTGGATATCTGCCCCACCGTGGACCTCCCTGCTCTGCAGGGGGACAGCCTGCCTCACCATGGTCTTCCCCATGGGCTGCAGGGGAATCTCTGCTCCAGCGCCTGGAGCACCTCCTCCCCCTCCTTCTTCACTGACCTGGGGGTCTGCAGGGTTGTTTCTCTTATGTGTTCTCACTCCTCTCTCCAGCTGCAGTTTCTGTGCCTGCCGCCACATTTTTCCCCTTCTTAAATATGTTGTCACAGAGGTGCTACCATCATGGCTGATGGGCTCGGCCTTGGCCAGCGGCGGGTCCATCTTGGAGCCGGCTGGCATTGGGTCTGTCGGACATAGGGGAAGCTTCCAGCAGCTTCTCACAGAAGCCACTCCTACAACCCCCTGCTACCAAAATCTTGCCACACAAACCCAATACACAGGTTCTGCTCTACAGGAAATGTAATAAATTATAATGATCAAAATTCTTAGATAGAAGTAGAGCAATTATAGGAATCCTGTAATAAATGTTGAAAATCCATTTTTCAAGTGTTGAAACGCTTAAAATGCATGTTTAAGAGAAACCCTAAATTTCCTCAAAACCCATATTGTATAATAGCACATCCAAAAACCTTTTGTAATGCTTCACACATGTTCAACTTGTCAGACATGTTGTGGGAAGTGATGACAACAGCTTCTTCTTTATTGATGGCCTAAGCATCTGACATTTTTTTCTTTTAGAATATGTCAGAATTAGAGTGATGGAATTGACAACAGGAACTCAGATTCAGTTCCCATTTCCTCTGTACTGTTACTGTTGCAATGTATGATCCTGGACTTTTTGTTATTGCAGTTTTTGCCTGAAGATAATTAACTGAAATAGAAACAATCATATTTTTGATTTGAAAAAAGCAAGCAAGTAAAGAAACATACCAGTTATTTAAAAAGCTCTCTTAAGATGCAAGCCTGATTCTAATTTCTGAGTATCTACTGAATATGTCAGTAATTGGCAGGAGTTTTGATTGGGTTCTTGAGTCTAGTAATTACTGTCGTTCTTCAGTACGAGTAAGGCAAGGGGCTGTTCAGGTTGTTTTGTTTGTGGGTGTTGGATTCCCCCCGCCCTATGGCAGTACAATGTAAAACGGTCTGTCTTCACAAACAGAGTATTTGAATTTTATTCATCATACTCTATTTTGCAGGCAAAACCCTTGAAGACCAGGGTGTAACACACAATGCGAAAGTGATGGTACTTCAACTGGAACAGAGTGATGAGGAAACTAAAAGAAAAGTTCAGGAAGAAGAACTTCAATGCAAGAAAGAAAAAGAAATAAATGACAAGATGCAAAGAACTAAGAAGGGTTTAGAAATTCTAGCAGAGAGAGGTAAGGGGGTTTGTTAGGGGTTTTTTGTGGGGTGGAGGCAGATGGGTGTTCATTAATTCTTGCGCATCAAAAATTATCTTCTCAGGGGACTCTCAACATAGAAGAGTGCCTGTACTGTGGCTGGATTTCAATTTATACTTTTCTAGGTTTCTGCCTGCTTGAAAACTGGATTTTAAATTGACTAAAACTTCCTCTTGTACTCCCAACTCTTCTTACACAACTAGAATGCTAGAAAACATTTGGCACTTTGAGAAGGATATAATATGAATCAATTATTATTTAGTTGGCACTTGACAGTTAAGGGACTGATGACTCTTGAGAACAGGCTTTAAATTTATTGTAGACATAAGCACAGTAGAATAATGTATTATAAGTCATTAAACACTTTTTTGTAGTTTACCTCAGATAGGGCTGTGTGTAACCATGGTTTCATTGTGCAGAGCAGCTCACTTATCATTTTCATCTGTAATGTGGCTGTTCTGTTCTCGTTGCATTTGATGTTG
Organism: Harpia harpyja; assembly: GCF_026419915.1. Classification (NCBI taxonomy): domain Eukaryota; kingdom Metazoa; phylum Chordata; class Aves; order Accipitriformes; family Accipitridae; genus Harpia; species Harpia harpyja. Next base: position 102,059,302 of record NC_068940.1, on the reverse strand, counting down.
ATTGCTGGCAACTGTGGATTAAGTTAAAGGGATGTAGTCAATCTAACAGTAATAGTTTCTCAAAATGGGGTTGTGTTTGTACATTGCTAGATGGTGAGTTTAAATCACTTCTCTATTTTATTATTTCAAAAATCCATAAACAAGGAACTGTGAAACTGAGTATGGAATGAATTCCTGCCAAATGCAAAAATACCTGAACAAAGCTTCTTTTAAGGGTCAGTGACAGCCTGTTTCTTTACTATAATATCAGATTTTGAACAAATGAAAGAAGTGATTCCTTTTATGGATTTAAGGGGGAATTTAGACCCCAGCCCTTGAATCCTGTATAGGGCCTCTTTAAGGTATTTACCACTAACTGTTAGTTATAGTACAATGCCGAAGTATAGAGTGCAGTCCCTAATGGGCTCACAGGCTGAAGGTTCTGAAGGAAGGATTTAACAACCCTTTTGTTTCATCTGAGAAAAAATGTAGTGCAGAAGCTTTTAATCTTAGCAAACTCCTGCTTAACTGTCTTTTGTTTATAAGAAAAGCATCTTTTCATTTTAAATCAGATGGAAGTGAAGACAAAATTGATAGCTTGGTTGTAAGCATTAAAGATATAGGGAAAGGAAAACATTGAGCTATTTTTTTCTGTTTTATCAACTGTGCTCAGTTGTGTTTTTCTTTATATTGTATGCTTTATTTGATAAAGCATTTCAAATGTTACATCATTTAAAATGTAGATGTTTTGTCTTCTGCAAAAAATTGTTCATAATTCATGTAGCTTAATGTTGTGTCTAAATTTCTGGATGATTGTGTTTGATCAGGGCCATTGTTGGCTGGCATGTCCAAAAAACCACTGATGCAGCCTTTATATGTAATCCTGATTTTTGTTGTTTGTTTGCTTTTTTGTTTAACCATGTACTTACTGACATAATCTTACAACAGCAGAGTTACTTTGTTGAAGGTGGTACTTACAATTCAAATTGTTTTTTCTTATATTTCAGAGGAGTACTTGGATCCAGATTCTGTTCCATATCTAGACATAGCTAATCAGACTGGAAGGTCAATTGAGATTCCTCCTCAAGCTAAAAAAGTAGGTAAAAGTATCTTATAAAGCTACTAAGACAGCTTTTTAAAGCTTGATTCATGAAGCGTTTCAAATATGGGATTGAAATACAGTCAGACTTTTGGGGGATGTAACCCTGGGTCCAGTAGAAGTTTGCTTAATAGAAATAATTTTTAAATAACATTGAAGTAGAACTCTACAATTGGGAATACTTCAGTCATCTGGAGACAGACCTCTGACTGCTGATCTAATTGCAGGTCTAATCTTGCACTGACCCCTGTGTGGTCCATATCTTATTTTTGTGTTTTAGGATGAGCTTTAACTTTTGTTATATCCTAGCACCTATTTTAAATTTTGGGTGCCCTAGAACAACATGAAAATAACTTGTTCATTAAGCCTCAGTTTCAGTTGGAAACTCAATGAGTCTCTCAATCGGACTCTTTTAAAATAATTTTGAGATCTTTTGCACTCCCCTCTCAAATTTAAATTTTTTCACCACAAATTTTGACAAATTCACCACAAAGTTCCACATCCTCAACTGAAAATGTCTTTGGTTGGGTACATGGATTGAATTACAGTAGGAGTGACATACCTGATGTTGGCTGCTGAAGCAGAAGAATAGTGATAGATGCTACCTTTTTAAGATTGCTAGATTTTCTGAAGATAAATAAAAATCTTTACAAATACTTGGAATTATACCCAGTAACAAAAAAAAAAATACCTCGGGAAGAAACGAGCAGGCCCCAAGGTGTGCAAACTGCTGCCCTAGCCTCTTCTGAGGCATTCTGTGTTTTCTGCATCATCTGGAGTTTCTGGATGATTAGAATAACAACTGTCTGTTCTCACAATGCATGCTGTTCTGATGAAGTGCTGAAAGTAGTAATTCACCTTAAGAGTTAAAGCATCAAATGTTCAAGTGCACAAGATTTCATCATTCACTATTGAACGTGGGTGAGAGGAAATATTGCAGGTTGTTTCTATCCATAAATATTATTTACATTTCCATTTGTCATACTGCAGGAACTAGAGTGTTTTCTGGCCACATTCAAAATCAAATTTTTGGTTCTGAGGTTTTAGAGGAGGTAAATCGTTAGATTTTACAAGATAGTTGTAATAGCAAAGCAACACAAATTTGATGCTGTTAGGAAGTGTAGAACCCAGAAAAATGCTTAGCTTTTTATCACTCATCATTGAAAATCTATCTAGGGTTGCATTCTTAAAATAAACTTGGTGCGACATTTCATGTGTCAGTAACATTCATTGCTTTTAATTAGACAATATTTTAACATTAGCAGATGAGAAAAATGTGAAATAGTACTGCTCTTGCAGAACTGATACAATTGTATTTTTCTAGGAAGAACAAGGGCTCTTAATGGATTATCTAGGTATTTCTTTTTAGTTATAAAAGTGAGTCAGGTAGGTGCAAAGGAAGTCTCAATCTGTTTTTCTAGGCACTTGTGCTAGCAATGGGTTATCATGAGAAGGGCAGAGCCTTAATGAAGAAGAAGGAATATGAAATAGCCCTGCCATATTTGTTGGATGCTGATAAACACTTCTGGTAAGAACCTTTTTGAGTTCTTGTGTCTCTCTTTCCTTTACTGTCAACCAAATACAGGAACAGCATTAGGTGTACCTGTGCATATAAATCAGGGCCTGTTTTGCCAGGGATTACTTCACACCCCTCTGCAAATGGGAGACGGCAGACAAAGGCTCTGACTTGCAGTGGCAGGTGGCTTCATGTAGGACAGCTGAAACAGATACTGCCACTGGGCAATTTAATCTTTCATATCAACATAAACAAACTGTCAATATTCATGTACTAGGCTATAAATTGCATTAGCTTGAGAGACAGTTATGGATACTTGTTTGCAATTGCTCCTGTGAAGTAATAATTTCTTGTAAAAGGTGGAGCGGATAGCTGAGGTCAGTAACCATATCAGGGTTTCTGCAGGTAAACTACTTTCCTGTCAGCAGTCAGAGCCCTAAATTGCTCTTTTGCGATCCCCAAAAGTAATATTATCCCCATCTGTTTCTCATCTGTGTGTATGTGTGTGCAAGGAGACTGGCACAGGACTCGGTGTGTTCACATGCAGTAAGGAAGACAGTTGATGTCTGTCCTTTTAAAGATTACACAGGGTTTAATTCTGTTCTGCTTTTAAAGAGATGCTGTCTTAAATAGTAACAAAATGAGTTGTGACTAGTATAATTCTTTGAGATCTAGTGTTATCGTTAGTGCCCCATGTATTAGTGAATGTGATGGGGGATCAGTGCTCTATTAAAGTTCCACTGACCTCAGTTTGCTACCTCAAATATGAAGTGTGTGCTTTCTCAAATATGTGAGTATGCATACTTATAGCATGTTGTTTCGTTAGTGTTAAAAAGCTTGTGGAAAAAACAGCCCCTCCCAGAAGACCAATAACTGTTTTGTTTTCCAGTGAGTGTAGCACAGAACTGCTGAATACTGTTGATAATTATGCAGTACTGCAGCTGGATATAGTGTGGTGCTACTTCCGCCTGGAGCAGCTGGACTGCCTGGATGATGCAGAGAAAAAGCTGTCCACAGCACATAGATGCTTCCAGAGGTGCTATGGGGAGAACCATGAAAGACTTATTGACATCAAAGTATGCCGGTTTTGATTTAATTAGGGTGGCCTTCTTTCTATATGTATTCAGTTACTGTTCAAGTATTACAAGACTGACTTTCAGAAGTTTAAAGTTTTCTCGTGCGTCCTCAGCCTGTAATCTAGTTGTGTAATTGTCAGCATAGTGAAAGCATTGGATCTGATGCAAAGGTCATGGCAAATGTGCGTTTGTATGCATAGACATCATCAGTGTTTTAGATGTGATACTTTATCTGCACACTAAGTGTCACATATTAGTCACTATGTCTTCTTTAAATGTGTAAAGTGTTCTGTTGATAATGATGTTCTACCATATGCTTCTACCCATGTGCCCCCCCCCCGCCTTGTTTAAACAATTCTTAGGGAAGCTATGGTCGTGAGAAGGTTTTATTTCTACGGCTTTACCTCCTTCAAGGGATAGGACACTATCACAGTGGCAGAGAAAAGGAGGCTGCTGAGTATATTCAGAAGGTAAGACACCATTAGGTAAAAATTCTGAGTTGTTCACACTAGCTCCTGTGTTTGGGCTCTGTCTTGCAGCTATTCTTTGGTTTCTCAGAAAAATGGGGAAACATTTTTTTTCTTTGTATGTTAGCAACAGTGTAAGTAATATCATTTTATTCTTTCTATACCCAGGCATCTCGTTTACATGAAGAGCTGTCCATAGATCCTGATAAAGTTCATCGCCTGTCACTCCTGGGATTCTCCGAACAGGAAGCTCGCCTTGCCCTGCGAGCATGCCATGGGAATGTGGAGCATGCTGCCAATCTTATCACCAACAGGAGAGAGGTATGGTGCAGTGAAAGTATTAAATCAAGGATCATATTAGTTGGGGTGTCTGTAAGATCATGTTTTGTATGACTAGTGCAACATGGTGCTAAATTAAGGACTTTGATCATCCTACTTTGGCACTGTTAGTGTAACTGACAGCTTGACATCTGTTGCCGCAAGTTTGAAACCAAAACTTAATACAACAAGGGAAGCTCTGTCCCAAAATAGATGGGATGAGAGAGCCAAAGACCTGTGGTTGTACCACAGAGGCGCATAGGAAGACTTTGCACCAGTGTTTGCTACTCAGCAGTGCTCCGTATGGGAATAAAAATGCCATGATCAAGCTATCACCCCTGGGCTTGGGTGGTCTGAATGCCAAGAGGCTGCACAATAAAGTGCTATGAGGGTGACCATCAAGCTACACTGTATTACGGCTTTGGACTTGGAAGATTCAGGAGGGGAGAAGGATTTTTTCTGTGCTGAAGTGAAGACAGTGTTGTCCAGATCTGAAGTGCCTTAAGTCATGTTTGGTAAGCTGAGGTGGCACTTCTAGACTTCAGACAGTGAAATGTGGATGGAAGAGTCAGATGGCTGAGAGAAGGGCTGAACAGAACTCCTTGGCTACATGCCCAGTTCTGACTGTGTGTCCTTGGCAAGTCTTGACTACAGGCCCATCTGCCAAACAGGTTTATCACTCACCACACAGGGCCTATAATAGCTGTGATGGCATAAGATCCGATCTGCAGAGACTGTAGAGCGGAAGTATGGCAACAGTGCTAGCTCATGGAAATACAACTTTATTTAGTAACAAGTGTCTGGCACCACAGTCTGTACTTTAAAAAAAAAAAAAAAAAAAATTAAAAAATCCCTTTTCCTCAAGAGATTCAAACTTGAAGTAACCCTATATGCACAGGGGAAGGCTGAAGGATTCCCATGCACAATGAGCTTTGTAATGGCTGTGTTCTTGCAGGAAAAGGCACAGATACGGAGGGAGGAGAGAGCTAAAAGAAGGCAGCGACTGGAAGACATAAATACCTTGAAAAGTATGGGCTATTCAGAGAGAGCTGCTCAAGTAGCTCTTCATAATACACAGGGAAACCTGGACCAAGCCTTTCAGGTAAGTAATCTTTAGGAGTAGTACTTTCGTACAAAAAACTTGTTTGCTTTTTTTATTTATTGTTTAGCAGATTCTTATTTTCTGTAGTCTGTATTTGTTAGTTCATAGCTATTTTTCTGAACTGTAATGACTGAACTGATGAATTGGATATCACTTAAGTTGGCTGATATTTGCTTATATCAACTATTGAGCTAAATACATACCCCTGCCAAGGACCATTATATCTCTGTTGCTCTATTCTGATCCCTCTCTGCTTTATTGTAGTTTATTCTTGACAATCCAGAGTTATTGTTGGAAGATGATGATCATGATCCTGTGGCCATGGACCAGTTTCAGGTTTCCCAGGAAAGTATTGATCAAGTAAGTTAGACCGCTTGCTTTCTTAGGAGTTGGTTGTCTTGTTTCTGAATTATGCCTTCAAACACACCAAATCTTCCTTGTACAGCTTTGTTTAAGTATTCTTTGACCCATGGCACTCAAGCTGTCACACTTCCACTGTCTGGCATCTGCTCTTCACGGTGAAGTCACACTCAGGCTAAAATGTAATTTGTGTGTACTTCCTGCCCATTACACCAACCTGTCATGCATGGATGTGGAGGGAAGAAGTATGTGCGCTCTAATGCTCTACCCCAAAAAAGACAGAAAATGGGGAACTTATTTGAGTCTCTAAACATTGCAGTGCACAAGGGAAAGAGTTGGAATGTGTCTTTCTCATCATAGGCTGTCTGAAAAGCTTTTCAGTAGTTAGTGTGGCTATGTAATTAATGTCAGATAGGCAAGAAAACTATATTGCCTAGAAAAAGTAAATAGCACGTGCACACTCCTGATGTGCTGGAGTGCTTTGAAGTTTCCTTTTGAAAAACAGAAAAAAGAATTGGTCTGATATTAAACAAGAGGCTCTTGATTCTTTTCAAGATCCCCATTCCTTTAATAGGTCACTGGCCTGTTGTTAACTGTTCCAGTAAACCAGAGTCAGTGTCCTGGAATTCCTGGCATGCAGCGCTTTCCTCTGTGCAAGAAGAATGACTGTCAGATGCAGAGTCAGATTCCTGTCAGACCCTGGTGCTGAATGAGCTTGGATTTCTCCAGATTTTTTTATTTTTTCCCCCCTCCTGTAGCTGATGTATATGGGTTTCAGCCGTGAGTCAGCAGAGCAAGCTTTAAAGGTCTTTAAAGGCAACATCCACTTAGCTTCCCAGACCCTTGCTCATTATGGGGGAGTTCTTCCTGCATCACTGCAGCTGTCTCCAGAAGGGTCCAGTCTGTCAGAAGAATCAACTTCATCAAAGGACTCACCTACAGAGTCTGCAGGTAAGGATGTTGCATACAGCAGGCAGAGGGAAGGCTGTTTTCTGGCTTTTGTACAAAACAATTAAGCGATTTCTCCTTAAATACTGGTAGAGGGCCTTGAGTAATGCCCCAGACTACTTTTATTAGTAACATAGTTACAGGCAAGCCATCCAATAGCCAGGTAAGCTACAGCCCCTGCAGTGCCCGACAGCCCATATATGGGACCATAAGGGATACTATCAGCTGTAGGCAGTGTGTAAGACAGATGCAGCCACAAGAAAGGGTAACCTTCAGAGGCGTCCTGGGAAGGGCTAAGAGGAAGTGGCTGCTGAGCAGGCTGTGGCTTTGGCACACGAGGCTGGAGGCCATGGGTGTCTGCATCCTCACTTCCCCAGTGAGGAATGTGTGGCCCTCTCTAGCCCACAAGCAATTCTAGCTTCTCCCATCTAATTGTACTGGCTCATACCAGTTCTCTTTAAAAACAAACCAATCTCTCCCTGCCTGTACTCTCTCAGAGAGCAAGTACTAAGTTGCTGGAGCAAGTTCCCTGGACCTACCACTGATAATGATGATTTTTTGGCTTGCCAGTATGTGGGTTCTGACCGCTAGGGAGTTTATTCCAAATCTGTGCTGTACGGTCAGCTGATTTGACCACATACTCCTTCCTTGTGTCCCTTATGTGATAGAACCATAATTGATACTCACCATTTAGCAAAGAAACTTGCACATACTTTCTCTCCCTTCTGTTATTTGTCAGAGCTGTAGTGATCCCTGTTGTACAACTAAAGGGTTTCCTACAGCTTTAAATAGTAGGAAAAAACAGACATCCTGCCAATACCCTTTGCAGAGCCACTTGAAATAAGAGGTAGTCTTACAGTAAGAGACTCACAGAGCAGTCATGCTGATGAAAGAGGGAAAGTACCAACTTGTTTCAGAGGTGAATTCGCTGCTGCTTCTTTTTATTGGAAGGTTCTTCTAGTTCAGCAACAGATGAAGACATGGAGACTGATGCAGTCAATGAAATCCTAGAGGATATTCCTGAACACGAAGAGGATTATCTGGATTTAACACTGGAGGAAGAGGAACAGATCATTCATGAATACTTATCCTATATACAAGTACCACAGCATTAAATCCCATTATATCTACTTTAGTTATATGTATTTACCTTGACAAATTGAGTTTGGATTATAAATGCACCTTCAGCTTATCTCTTACTTAAATGCCTTGAATTCTGTTAAACTATAGGTGGAACACTTAATTCCTGCTTATTTATAAATCTGCTTAAAGCCTACATTTGTGATACATTGTAATTTATTGTCATAGCAGAAAAATAGAAACATTTATTTTCAGAAGAAAATTTAATAGAACTAAACTATATTTTTATTGTGAAATAAGTTAATTCACTTAGTATTCAAGTAAAGAAGCATTTCTATACCATTTTAAAATACCAGCTTTAAAAAAAAAAGTGAGTTTGTAAATCAGAAACCTAGCTCATGAGGTTAGAGGTATCAACTTTCAAACTGTTCTCCTTTTCTTCTGAAAGATTTCTAAGAGACATTTACATATCTGTTGTGCATGGATTTATACTGTGTTCTGCTTGTCACTTCCTGCAGGTGTTACACAGGCAATAAAGATAACTATGTGCTGCTCCTGCTTTTAGGAGGAGTTTTCTATGCTTTGGTTTTAAAAACAAGTAGGAACTACCTGGCAGGGCCCTGTCCTGTCAGACCCCTGTGCCCCTGTGTAGTGGTATTTAATTTTACAACTACATAACCAGTTTCCCCAAGCAGCTCCTCTTAACCTCTTGCAGGTGTGCAGCTTAAAGATTGATGGATTTTGTGGCGAAGACAAGATTTTCTTTAATCAGCTGTTGAACAAAACCTGGTTCAGGCACTGTTCGGTAGTTGTGCCCAGCTTCGGCATTCTGGAGAAATAGTTGGGGGGTTTGTGTGTGTTTTATAACATCCTGTTTTCTGCTATGTAAGCACTCCTCTCCACTGGGAACAGAAGTTACCCTCTCTGCTCGTCAGCTTTTCTTTAAACGTGCTTTATTTGTTTTCCATAACGTCATTCTCACGGCAGAGGGAGCTCGTTCCCCTCTGCTCCAGGCGCAGTGCTGGAGCTGGTGGGAACGGGGGAACTGGCAGTGATCTCTGCTTAGAGGGAGGCCTAACAGCAGCTGCTGGAAAATGAACCTTCTGTCTGGTGACAGTTCATCCTTACCCAGCATTTATCGGTGGGGAAATGAGGGCTTGAACTTCTGTTAGGGCAAACATGATCCTGGAGGAAGCAGAGCTTTGGCCTGCAAAATGACTGCTCAGTTCCAGTGGATGGACTTAATAGGCTTCAGTAGTGGATTTTTTTTTCCTGGCTACCTTAGCCAAGGACAGCAAAAAGCAGGGAGTGATTACGCTGTTAAGGAATTACTTGTATTTCATACTTATGTATCATCAAGGCAAGTGCTATAAAAATTGAGTAGTTTTGTATCTCCTCCCAGAAGGTTGAAGTGTTTCTAAAGCCAGTAATACAAGCTGCTGAGGCAAAAACCAGCCCCAGTAACCATTGTATGCTGTTTCTTTACAGGTGAGCACTGAGGAACCACTGGGCAAAATGCAGAGCAAAACCAGAATATACAAAAGAATTTAAAATTGGAAACATACAAAGTGATGGATGTGGTTTTAACAGGAAGTAGGTGGGAAAGCACAAATTGATTCCTTCTGTTAGCCAGAGGGGTTCCCAAACCTACTGGCACCCTGGCATTACCTTATGCTAGCCCCTACGCATGCACCAAAGGCAGCGTTGGGCTGTACAGGCAGTATTTTTCCTCTTTGAAGTGGATTGCGTAGCAAACTGGCAGTGACTACTTCAGAAGTGAAGGTTTGTCCTTGGGCAATTTAAAATTAGCAATGTAACATGCAGTGCTTGTCAGAGAAGCCATTCCTCAATGATGTAATTCTGCCAGCGCTGCCCCTGAGTAACTGTGTGTGCAGTTTTAAGTGATCAGCAGGGCAGGAGGCACTGGCTAAAAGTTTTAAGTTAATTTTGACTGTGTATTTAAAGATACTGTGATATGTTTAGCAACAGGCAGAAGTGGTAATGACTCATTAATTCCACTCTTTATGAGATCTATGTCTATTAAACCCATTTGTTAATTCCATGTGCAGCTGCTGTATGGCCAGATAAGCTCTTGTGTTTAACATACTGTGTGCAAAGTTTTAAACAAAAAGTATAGCCCAGACCATCTGTGCAACTCACTCTGTCCATCTCTGCTAAAGGCCTCCTACTTAGCATTGACCTCATAAGCAAAATACAAACAAAATTAGCTGCATAGCAAGCCATCACCCCAGCAACCAAGAGCTACTGTCTCATAGAAATGTCTCACAGGGCCAGTACTGAGCTGGCAATGACCAGACTGAGAGGTTACAGTGGAATTAAGTCTATACTATGCAGATGACCTCCCAAATTAGTCTCTCATGGTAGGCATTTAACATAATGAAAATGCTGTTTCCTACTGGATGCAGAAACCTGCCAGGTGAGAGCCAACAAAGCTGCTCATCAGGAGAGGCAAGCAGGGTAAGTAGCAGCAGTGACAGGCCTGACCCAATGATGCAGTGTTACAGTTTCAGAGTAGGGGTCTTGGGTGCCACCACGGTGAGCGCTGAGCCAGTGCGTGTGGCTTGTTGTTGTCTATGCTTTCCCTTAAGACTGGGCTTTGGTCTGTGGCTGGTCATCCCTTCCCCTGACTAGGGAAACCAAGCTCTAGCAGTCTGGTGACTGGCAGGAGGCAGGACAGCTCCATGGCATGCCTGACTCCAGCCCCAGCAGTGAGGGAAAGACAAGTGTTTCCAAAAGTGTATGGGTTGGTTTTGGTTTTTTTTCCATATTCCATCCATTCTTAACTGCTGTGCATCTGCAGCCAGCCACATCCCTACTAAATGAGAAGAAAATAAAAAATAGACAGTTGTCTGTAAATGCCACATGTTTATTAGTCCATTCTAAAAAAGGATTACAGCATTTTTTATCTTGCTGTAGTACAGAATAAATAAAGCCATAAAAATAAAAACATGTGGTTAGATATTTTTGTACTGGTTCCACAAAGAGTTATATCTGCAAATAGAAAAATATAAGAACCCTTGTTTATTCATGGCTCAGTGGTTATCAGAGGGGATGAACCTGGAAAAAGACTGGGAGAACTTCTTGAGTTTGACTGCTTATCCGATGCTACTAACAACCCAGCAAACCAAGGCCAGACAGGGCCTCGTAAGGAGGAAAGATAAATGTAGAGCACCCAATAAATCCTCCTGTTTTGTTCTTCTCTCCTCTGAAGAACAGAGTTTGACATTCCCAGGGGATATAAGGAAAAACCTTTCCCCTATGAGGGCAGTCAAGCAGTGGGCCAGGCTGCCCAGAGGTGGTGCAGTCGCCACCATAGCCCTGGTGCCCAGGAACAGCCTCCACCTCCTGCCCTGCTGAGACAAGGCCCTCCAGAGGAGCCCATCAGGAGCTTCCCATCTGGGGAACCGTGCCTGGGGTAAGCAGGCAGCTGGCAGCACACACCCCTGGCAGCACACAGAAGACATGTGTGAGGCCATTGATGCTTCCTTTGCTAAACACGAGATTGTAAAAAGTAAAAAAAGAACCTGCTAGGTTGTTGGGAGGACAACAACTGTTGTGCCTTGGTAGACAGCTGACCTTCGTACCAAAGGTCTGAGGTTTAGATTGGTCTCTAGCTTATGTTTTGTTAAAAAAAAAAAATTAATTTCTGTCCTACTACTCCCAACTTCCCAGAGGGGTGTCCAGTCTGCTTTAAACTCCTCCTGCTGAGCCATACCATCCTGCGTCAGTTGGTCTGATCAGCAAAAAACTGACCCGAAGCATCAGCTGTGAAAACTGAATTCGCAGTTGTACTGCAGGGCACCTTTCATTTCTACATTTGGCCAAACAAAGGGAGAAAACATTTCTCATTAGATAGCAGACTGGCAGAAGTGTGCAACACATCTGTGCCAGAGGGAATTGAAAACAAGCAGTCGTAAGTAAGGTTCTTAATTACACACACACACACACAGAGGTGCATCACCTGAACCACACTGCCCTCCCTCCTGACCGCAGTGCTGCTCAGCTGAGAGTCATCTGCAGCAACAATATCTGACAAGTCCATCTGACAGAGAGAATCCTGGCTCCTGAAAAAGAGGTTCAAGCAAAGACATTTCCCATCTCTTTCCAAGTTCTGGTTTATGTGGACACAGTGGTGCAGAAAACAAAAGGTTCAGCTTTGGTCACTGATGGGAAGTCTGTTCTCGACAGTCACATTAGTTCAACAGCCTCGTGTTCCCCATTTTCTTGCTGTACCATACAGCCAACTTTATTGTTGAACAGACGAGACAGACTTCCCTTCTGAGAGCTCCTGCCCTGGGCAGATCTCTCCTTCTTCAAACGCCGCTTATTTCTCTTACATATTCCCCGGATGTCCCAAATCCTTAGTGTGCCGTCATGGGAAGCTGTGTAGAGCAACTCATTGTGGATCTGGAACAACAGCGTCACACTTAATACCAAACCATACAGCTTGGAATAGGCACAATCAAACCATCAAAAAAATCAGAGCAAATGCAGCTTGATTCTAACACTTAAGGCCTGATAACTCATTGCAAGAGCCAGTATAAATTATCACAAAAGCTGCTGAAGTGGGATGAGACATTACCAAGGCAGGACTCATTTCTCAGCCACTTCACAGAGCCATAAAATATAAACAGCAAGAGTTATTTATAACCTAAACCCACTAGAAAAGCAATGGGGAACTAAACTTAATGTCAGAGTAGGCTGTAGCTGGGAATTTCTGTGCTGGTTTCAGACTGCTGGTTTTGAAGATGAAGCTTAAGGAGACACCAAAATCAGCATCAGGGGGCAGGGGAGCGTTTCAGGAATGCTTTCCTTCTCACTTCCCGTCTTCCTTTGCAGTAAGTTATAGGTACAATTCCTCCTTCAAAATTTGTTTTCTTCCAAACCTGCAGTAATTTAACCTTGATTCCCCACTGTAATCTCATTTCCTTAATGAAACAATTGCTGCTGTTGGTAATGTTTCCAGTTGCCCTCACCCCGCCCTAGAAGCCAGCTGGCGGTCTTGGTCACCTTCCCCTCAATGTGTCAGTCTGTCCACCGTGGGCGCTCGCAGTCTCCAGAGGCAGGCTGGCTTACATCAGCATGAAGCACCACACAAGCACCGCACGACCACAGCCCCCTCATCCATCCCTCATTAATATACTTAAGATCCTATTAAGGTCACCACTTCTCAGTCCTCTCTCCTCCCAGGATTTTTTGCCCTGTACCCTTGGAAATGAAATTACAAAAAAAAAAAATACAAAGCCAAGCTTTGGTCTTGTTAGAAACTTCTTTTGCCCCCTACAGCATTGCAAACACATCACTGGTGTCTTGTAATGGAAGGGGTCTCACGAGGTCAGAGTCCATTCCCTGCCCCTACACAGGATCAGTTACATCCGTCTCATTGCTTATGGTTGCTTGTCTAACCTGACCTGAAAAACCTCCAATCACAGACATAGGACTGTCTCTGGGGACTCGTTCTGTGATTTCACTTATCCTTATTATTACCAAGTTTGTCTAAAATTACAAAAGGAATATTCAAGTCTGTTACTTTTCATCTTACCCTAGAACAACATCCAACCCAAGACACACAGAACAGCTAGCCACACCAATTCCCACAAAACAAATGAGGGAGCAATCAGAAGTGAGAAATCCCAGCAAAGAAACCCCTTCCTGACCTGGATGCAGTTGATGATGAACTTGTGTCCTCGGAAGATCTTCTGCAGGACACCACTCTTGGAATTGAAAGCTCTTGCACAGGCATCACCACTTCCTGTGAACACTGCAACACAACCACACAACATAGCACAGGGCCAGATGTAAGCAGCCATGTAAAGTCAGTTCATGTGAGTTCAAAATGTACCTAAAACTAGTTCACGAAGGAGCATGACATATCATTTTTAGGCTTGATTCTCTTCTCAGTTACAGCAAGTTCAGATCATTTTCATTTCGCTGACCCCAGCGTGCTTGTTTTCACTCATATTTTTCAAAACACTGAACTGCCTTAAGCCTGAAGTTCCTACATACATCAGCATTTCACTCCACACACACTTCAAATATCTGTTCCTGCTCTTCTCTTCCACATACATTCCCCTGCCTAAACATGCCTCAGTAATTCTAAACAGGCAATTTATCTCAAGTCTGGTTTTAAGGATTTCCACTAAGCCTTCCATTTGTTTTACCATAGTTATTTTCAGGTTTCCATTCAGTACTACAGTATCTTTATCACTCCTGCTGCTGCATCAAGCAGCAGAAGGATCTGTACAGCGGAGCTGCAAACCACAGTAACAGCATTACCACCTCTCATACTAATAATATGAATTTGGCATACCTTTTTTTATTTCCCCCATTTTCAACTATGAGTAGGTAGGGCCATCTCTGCTGAAATACCACAGTTAAATCTTCTGTCCTTAGAAGTGAGTGGCATGTGTAGGCAGCTTTACAAAGAAGCTTTATAAATTCTTTCAGTGTGGTAGATTTCTTCAGCTAAACCCTGTAGCTTAGGATCTTTGCAAGCAGTAGAGCCTTTAAGTGATTCAAGGCCCAGGTTATAATCTCTATTTCAGTATGGCACAGAATTATTTTAGGGTTTTGGCTATAACTCTTGTATTCTACGTGCTATAGTGTACATGTGCTACAAGGGGGCAGGAGGTGTTAAGTAAATAAAGCATGACCAGAGATTTTGGCTGTTCCATCAGGTTTCCTTAGGGTATCTTAACATGTTTGAAGAACAATTTTTCAACACGTCAGGATCTTCACATCAGATCCCCAGAATTACTGCATCCGGAAACTGTAAGGCAGTGTTTAATATTTAGATTTTATACTTTGCAATATGCCCCAAAAGGAGCCCATTTGTGTGTTTTAAGGGTTACAAACTGTCTTCATAAACACTCACTTGCCTTCACTTAACCCAAACTCCTCAAGTTTATCTAGAGATAAGTATTTCAGAACTGCAAAAAGCAATTTATTCACTGCTCCCTGCATTTCATGTCTTTGCAAAAGCCACTAGCACGGCAAGATTTTTACAAAACTGAAGTGCCTGAAGACAACAGATTCCTTATCTTTTGGGAAAAGTCAGGCACTGGATTCCTAAAGAGAGGTGAAGAAGTTATCAAGGCAGTAAAGTCAGGACTACAAGAGACGAGAGAACAGGCTACCTACGGCCATCAGCTTTCCAACTTCAAATTAAACAGCAGGAGGCTGGATACTTGCTAGGTGCACCTTCAAGAAACATCTGGATGTAGAAAATCAATGTCATTTTATATGGGCCACTATAAATTCAATTACCAATACTATCCTGAAAAAGCACTACATCCCATTCTGCAAACAAGTAACAATGACATAAAGCAGGGACCAAGGTACAGATTTTTTTCCAGTGAATGGAAATCACTTAATACTATTACACACATGCAGAGAGTAAGAACCAATTAAGAGCTGTTTTCACTATGCAGCTGTTAGTTTACTTTAGCTATCACTACCAGGATTTTGCTTTTGACAGACATCATTTATGTCTTTTGAACTGTCACTCTAGATTTAGGAAGTCTCTTTGCACCTCTGAATTTCAAAGGGGAGTTGTTGATCTAACCCAGATTTAGCATTTAAATATACACTTATATATACCACCTGCAAACCAACCAACCAACAACAACAACAAAATCAATAATTCATTTTTATTTTTTACTTAAATTTCATAGACTCTTGGGAGGGAGAACAGGTTTTAAATGTTCTCTTGGAGTTTCTACAACATGAAAAAATATAAACCGCATTAAATTTTAAATGACTGTGCACATACTGTAGGAGAGAAATAACCAACATAATATCATTAAGTAAATTAGATTGAGAACCAGCTTTAATATACCCCATGCTATTAATTATACAAGCAGACTGAGGAAAGCCACTAGAAACACATTCTGATGATTTAAAGCTTAGTTCTCAGATCTGTCTGGACTCCCTGTACACTATAAAGCCATTTTGGAAACACAAATATATTTTTCCTCTCATTCTTCTACCGTATTTTCTTATTTAGATGGTAAACTGGGGCAACGAGCCTTTGGGTACTGATCAGATAGCAAGCAACAGAATCAAGATCTTCTAACAGAAAGTTACCACTTCCCAGCTGAGATTCTTTCAACGTGCTTGCGCTGGTGCATATGTGACATAAACCCTAACAAACATCATTTATAGTGAAGTATTTTCTCCGCATGTTTGAAAGACAGAGAATGGACACACAGTGCTGATCTGTCCCAGGTGAACAGCTAGAATTTTAAGCTACACTAGCTCCAACATTTGGTATCCAGTGAAAATGTCTTTGTAATTCTAATTGAAACAAAACTATTAGATACTGTGTAAATAAGTGTGTTACTGTGTAAATAATGTATTGCAATAATGCAAGCAATCATAGTACATAAATTAACTTTTAAGGGGAAATTTCCTCTTTCAAGAATTAAAATGCATCTAAATTCTATTCAAACAAGTCCCTAATATTTTTCCATGACATTTTTTCTACCCTTCAAGTGGAACAATTCAATTCTCCCTGTTTGACACTTTTAGCATGTTTGCATTTGATTTAAAATGAGATCTTAAATAACTCTGTGAACACTTCTATCACACTATCAGGATGTTCTTCACAGGTCTGACTAAATGCAGCAATATTGCCTGCATTTCAAGAAAAAAAGTGTTATAGCAAAATAATGTATGTGTATGGCAGGGACAGGGTGGTAGGATGAGGGGGAAGACAGAGAAAGCTGCAGAGCTGATGGGGGTGGCATCAGATAATGAAACTTTTGTTTGAGCCTAAACTTTGTTTATGATGGTTTTAGAGAGTGTAGTTAAGTCTATACTGGTTGCATGAAAAGCAGGATCAATGCTGAAAAAAATGCAGCTCTGGAGGTCTCATTAATGAAGGAGACAGTCTCTCCATCTCCCACCCGGACATGAAGATTCCTCACTGGATCAGGCCAACATCAGCTTTGCACAGTTATCTTGCCTTTGGGTAGTCTTGATGAATTCAATGTTTTATTTTGTATCTTTGTAATTAAAAGGGGGAAAACACACACACACACACAAAAAAAAAAAGAAAATCAGTATTTTGTTTGCCAGTGTTCATCCTGGATTAAAATTTCTGGTTCATTTCCCCTGCCCTACCTGCCTGCACCTTCGAGCAATAATAACTTAAGGGTGCAGCGTAAGCTCAGACACTTTCCCCTTCCATTGCAGCCTTCTAGCCAACTGCAAAAGCTGAAATCGGCAGAAATTATAACCTGCAGGTAGGGGAGAATGGGGTAGTTCTGCAATATAGGTGAGGAGAGCTGAAATTATGATTAACTATTTTAATGGAGGAAAATAGTGCTGTGGGTCTAATGCTGAAAGGAAGACCAAAAAAAGGCTTCCTGATTAAAATCAAAATCTACCTATGGGCTTGGTTACATGTTAAGTTTCCAAACATAATTAAGAAATCAGTTCAGTTACTGGGTTATAAATGTGGTCAGTCAGCCATGTCAAGCATGGCGCTAGACAACTGCCATTAAACTGTAATCTGCCTGTGCAGATATGACTCTCTTTTAATGTGTACCATCTTGCATTTGTCAGCCATTTATCACTATCACAAATTTATCACACACACCTGCCAAAAGAGATATCAAGGCCCAAACAGCAACCATTCATTTGGTGGTGTATGTTCACTTCATAGCTGAAGTACAGAAATTGAAATCAGAAAAGTGTTGCAAATGTCTAGATTAGCTTAAGACAGGCATTGCCATCCTGGTTACCCTGAAGGAAAGATGTACTTATTTGGGAAGCAAATGAAGGCACATCAGGTCTAACATCAATGGCAGGATTAAGACTGGGATGACACATAGAGAGGTTCAGGCTGATAAAAACAGAGGTGCAGTCTTGCAACCCAAAACCAGAAATGGATAGATGACATGCAGAACGAAAGCCAGCCAAGAGAGGGATTTAAAGAGGGAGGTTTCATGGTCAGAATATACGGTTATGTCAACAATAGACATGTATAGATACCACTATTAACGGGAGTACTGACAGTAGGGGAACTGAGTCCTGAGCATTAGTAAGGCAAGCAATGCTTGGCTACTGCAGAAAGGTGGTTTGGGGAACAAGTACATGAAAGAAGACAGATAAAGGGAAAAGAACTTGTGGAAAACCAGTCTAGGAGGTGGTCAGTCTGAACAGGAAGCCTAACTGTTAGAAAGAAGCAGTGAGCATCTGAGATGTGATTCTGGTTTAGGACAGTCCATTACACAGTACCTACAAGGTAGCAGAGGCAGGCACAGGGCTGCACATCCAGCAGCAGCACTTACTGTCCCCGAGTATGCAACAGAAGCAGACTGACAGACATCAGACTAGCGAGGTTAAACCATGGCTATACAAACAACCCACAGACAGCTCAGGATTTAAGCCACTTCCCTTGGTAACAAAAACAATGCAACTGCCTCTTTATTTGCCAGAAGAGGGAGGTGGAAAATGGAAGGAAGGTCTAAGCTTCCTTCCTAAGCACATGGAGTAATGCAGCAAAGTTTGATACTGAACATAAACATGCTGGAGTTGAAAAAAGTGACAATTTTACAAGCCTTCAAAATTACAGTATTCTCTATTAACAATCTTTGATCAAAGACAAACATCGAAAAGGAGATGGGATTGCTGAACATAGGAAAGGCAACTTACAGATCCCAGCGTGGTATTTCAAAGTGCTAACGCTGTGTTTGTGAGCCTTGTACGTTTGGATTCGCTCCCCAGTGTCTACTAACCAGCACTTCACTGTCCTGTCCGCGCTTCCCGAATACAAGTGCCGATTCACTAGCTGAAGGGAAGAGAAAAAGACATCAGCAATAGTCTCTCAGGCACGTTCATGAGAGAACTGTACTGAAGTGACTCATCCAAAGTCATGGTTTCCAACTCAACAGCCTGTTACAAAGAGCAACAACTACGCCTTGAAACAGAGGGATGGTGAGCAAAACCAACCTTGCATTCTTCACGATCACATCTCCCATTGACTTCTGGGCCTTAAAAACAGCTCCCACATTTCAGAAGATAAAAAAACTTAACCCATCGGCTGGTGCAAGCAGGCAGGATTTCAGTGAGCTTAACAATGCTAACCCTACTTCCATAATTAATTACATTAATACAGCCTCAAAAAAAACCCTGCATTGTTGTTTCTACAAAGCATGTTTGACAAGAACTCTTATCAGATTGTAAGGTTTAATTACAACAAAAATTTCAGAATAATTTTGGGTAACAAAAACTAAAATAAAAATTAAAAAATAAAATTAAATTAAAAATAAAATCCTACACAACATAAACCAGGGTTTAACATGATTACTCTGCACAAGGTCAGTATTTGGAAACACTAACTCTTCCTTGAAACTGCTTTGTATCTGCATTTCCACAAGTCTTTTTAGACTGTGTTATCGAATGATTAAATAATTAACCATGCTTACACAGGTTTTTAAACATCTTCAATCAGACACTGTCTTCTGCTGTGTGTTTAGACCAACTCTGCCTATAAATCCCAAAGAAGAACAGTGCCTCATTACACTAGTCATCCTGCACATTGTGTGAACTCACTAGTGGTGGAGGTTGAGTTTTTATTCCACACAGATGTGACAGAGTATGACAAAAGGAAGGATTGCAGTTGGGAACCCAAAACAGAGAGAAAATAACTGACCCCCTGCAAGACTATATAACTAGCCACTACACAGTAAAAAACTATCCAAAGCCTGGCAACTCAGCAGGGAAACTCTCCACAGCGCAGAGAAAAATCTTGCATTCTATGTCCATCTAACGAAAACAAACTAAGGGTTTTAACAGCCATCGTTACCTACAACTCCGATTGCATACTCCTCCAAGCCGAGAGCTGGCCCAACACCTGCCATCTGAAAGCAACGTAATGAAGGCAGCCAGTCATCGCACACTCTCACAGCAATCCATGGGCTGTAGTTTGAGATATGTTTCATGGATTTGCAGCAGTCTCTGTATCAAAAGGATGGAGAGCCAGGAACGAGAACCTTGACCCGCCGCAAAGAAACAGAATTTGCATAAGGAGTAATGGCACCTTGTTTGCCCTCCAGACACACAGATCAGAAGGTTCAAATGACCAGCGCACTAACCCCTTATGCTTCTCAGGTATCTCCAGGAAACTAACTGTAGAACAAATGACAAATCAACTTGACATGGGCCTTGCTCTTAGGTCACTTTTAAGGGTCTGGTTCTTCCACCACCTTAGATTATTATAAACCTTCAGTCCCTGCTCTTTGCACTCTCTGTATCTGTAAGGTTGGAATGTTTTTCACACTCTCCAATCTCCACTCCCATTCCAAAAAGAAATCACCCTATTCCCAAAAGGCATCATAAGTGAGCTTTGTGCAAAAAAATATTTGCGCTGTGTTACAACAACATGAAACAAAAGGTATTTTAAGATACAAAGCGCTACAGTGCTGGGACTATGCTAACCCATGTAAGAAACGTATGCAGGCAGATCAAGATATCACTGGACGCATCTCCCACCAGCCCAGCTGGAGCAGTGCATGCCACACTCCCTACCAGCAGAACTTGGCCCATCGGAAAGTTTTCACAGCTAAATGTCAGGAGTTTGTAAAACATGTACCACTGTTAAAGCCAGCAGTACTCTGAAATGTCACATCCTATTACTTTTAAGCTGTTTTAACACTAGCATTAATGCTACATCTCAATGAGGAAAGAGAAGGAATGACCAGGAGCACTAACAAAAACTGCGAGCTATACAGTTAGCCTGAGGAAGGTACCCTGACTTTTAGTTTCCAGGCTCAACCTGAATGGGCATGAAGAACCTTGTCACTTTGCACCTGCTAAATGGAAGAGGATGCTCTGAGTTGAGATCCTGCTGCGTTGTTCTTGGACAATTCATTGCATTTCTCTTTCAGACATCTTGCTAGCAGCATCAACCCACCGACTGAACAAGGGAAAACACTAAGTTATAACCTCCTGCAGGTAAATGCCACTCCACATTAATGGTACATTAGGTTGTGCTCCTTCATATCTACACTTAAGTGGGTACATAAATGCTGAAGTGAAACAGAAAAGCTGCAACTATTCTAGATTTGCTAACTTGCTAGATATAAAAATGTGTTAAATGACATGGGCTTACTCAGGTAATTTATAGCACCAGGATTGTAAGAGCCATAAAAGCTTCCAATGCCCAGACATCTGGCAAGATGGCCAGCACACCAACAATCTTCATTAAATTCCAAGCCTCTGTGCTACCCAGGCTGCCCCATGATACACTTTTATGCACCTTCCTCCCCCTCACCAGTTTAAGCAGGTGAGCACAGTAGCAAAGGATTTTCAGCCTTGCACAGAAACACTAACAGGTTAAACAATCTACCGGATGCCACAGACGAAGCCTGCAGCACAGCCAACAGCAAAACCCAGTACAGGCTCTGACCATCACACAGCCTCTCATTTCCATGGTATTTTTAAAACACAGAGCACGAAACAGCTATTAGTGGAGAAAGTCATCAAGAGCTATCAGCTCAGGTTGAAGTTGCAAATCAGATCTGCCTTTAGTGATAAGGCACAGGCATCATCTCATCTAAATTGATGCAGTTATCTATAGCTAAGGTAGCCTTCTTATAGTCACTGCAGTCTAGGACACAATTCATCTCATCCTGAAGCAGATGTCTGAAACAGATCACACCTTAAAACTCGCTATTTCTCCTCCCTGACAAGGGCAACCTTCTCAGCTGTAGCCATCTATATCAATCTAGGCAAGAAGATGACTCCTTCACTTGACTAAAGATAGGTCTAGTTTACAACTCCAGCCTAAGCTACAACACTTCAGATATCTGTATTTAATCAAAATAATAATCATCATCACATAATGTTCCCCTAGCCAAAGCACCTTACAAGCAGGCCCCACACTCTGTGTAATATAAAATAAGTACCTTCCCTACTTTATAGATGGGGAATCATGATATAATGCAACTGAAGCCCATCCAAAAAGGACTTGAAATTCATAGCATCCTAACTTTTGACTGCCCAAATCCCAGAGTGCAGCCCTGATTTGCGACACTGATCCAGGCTGCAACTGTCCCTTTCTATGATGCACAGAAAGCATTACGCGCTTCAGGGCAGTTGTGACAAGCAACATTGCACAGTATCCCTGAAACTGGTCAAGAGAGTATATGAAAACCAGATGGGGTTCTGTCTGAGAAGAGCAAGAGAGGCAGGAATCCAATCTGACCCATATCAAATCAGTATTTTTACTCCAAAGCCTTCTTTCAGAGTTTGCATCCAAAGGGTGTGGCTATTGCCCCAACACCACAGATACGGCAGCCTTGGCTCTAGCTCACCAAGGTTGGTCACACTGTGCAAATGCCCTCGTGCTAGCTGGGCACAAGCCACCTTTGCTGTGGAAGCAGTGGAGGTCCTAGGGTCAGCCAGCAGCACAAGTCCTTGGCTCCTGTAATCACTTTTCTTAAGTCATAACTGTATTGAAAACTATCTAAAAAGCCCAAGAAAGAGGGACTGTAACATAGTTCCCCTGCCCACTTCCAGACAGGTCCCCAAAGCACTGATTTCTACTTAGGTCACCTTCTGCTGGCTCTCCCTCTAGGACTCTTGCTAACCTCCTTACACCAACTTGGCTTCTCCTATCCTGTGGTTATGGGACTCTCCAAGTGGGTTCAAATCTCCTCAGCCTGCAGAGACCATTTAATCCAGATCCACCAGTTCTGTTAGGCTACTGGGCAAAACAGTATGTTGCTGTTCCTTGGGTTAAACATCCCCACCGCCATCTCAGGCTCAGCCCATCTGTCCCCTCTCAGGAGCTGGATAAAGTATACTGACTTCTTCACCAAAATCCAAGATCATACTGCAGCTTCGGTGGGAATTAAGCCTCGCCACTGCCAGGACTGGCACCCATTTTTGTGTATGGGCATCCAGGCACAGTCATTTTCAGCAAATACTTGTGGGCTAGGTCCCCAGGTCCGTAACTACTGGGCTTTTCTAGCCCAAAGTCTCCAAATCTTTACCCAATTCCTTAGGTCCCAGTCCTATTCTTATTAAAGAATTTAATTTTCTTACGATTTAGAAGGAAAAATGTAAAATTTCACTCAATAGATTTTTCCAGATATACCCAAGCCTGTCAACTCTTGGTTTAAAAATGATCAGTAGAAACAGTTACATATTCTAATCTCCAACTGCCTGGAGAAGCAGTGATACTTTCAAAGCTGTGTTTTCCTTGGCTGGCTTCTGAGCACTTCATTCACTCTGACTAACTGCCCAACAAAGCTCCTGACAAGGAAAAGCATGGCAAGGTAAGGACACCTGTAGCAGAGCAGACAACATAGAACAGATTTGCAGCTCAGATACTAACAAGCCGAGTGGACATTTCAAACCCAAGTGGCTTCAAAAGAATTAAAAACCTGATGACAGTCAGATGCCCTATTCTAAAACCTCAGCCAGACAGCAAAAAATCAATGCCTTGGTATCTGTAATTCTGGACTGTTAATTTTTGTCATTACTCTGAGGGAATTTGCTTTGAACCAGATGAAACACTGAGACACACAAACAGACCAAATTTGTCTTAATCCTCAGGCCAAAGTACTGGAGATGTACTATTCCATGGAAAATTTCAGTCAGACATGCTTGTGAGTAGCAAAGTAACAGCAGTAGCAAAATACAGGTTGTAAATGCCGAAGTAGTTAAAGGTTTCACTTAAAAAATGCCAGGTTTATGCAACCCTAACCTTGGTTGTAGCCTTCAGACACACCACAGTTTGAATAAAAAAAAAAAAAAAAAAGAGATCACATCTAGGGTTGGTCTCTCAAGACAATCACAACCCTATTGCTCCACAACCTTGGCTGACCTGAATGTATGCAGCAGCTTAAGACAATTTCTATCTGTATGAATGGCAAAAATGTCTTCAAAAGAGCTGTTTAGCAGGTGTTTCAGCCTTATAGGAGTGGACTTTGCTCTCCCCATTAACCTCTGCTATAAGAAACAATTTAACCGTCATCCAAGGAGAGCGAATCAGCTCTCCAAACAGACTGGGACACATCCTCTTTCTGAAGGTCACTGTGCTCAGACTGGCTCCCAGGAACTTCACGATGAGTTCACATCAGCAACCACATGGCCCATTACCAGCTTATTTCACATGGGGGTCAGTGTTCCTACAATCTGCCAGCTGGGTCTTCTGTTCACAGCCACTTCCAAGTTAAAAATCGCCAACTTGGACGAATCTCAAGTTACAACTATGTAAGCCTTCGGCCGAGTTAGACTTTCAGGATCCCATTCAAACCACATTCATTTTAACGAGCTAACGAACTCCCTGTGGGCAAGAAATTGTTTTTTTTTCCTGAGAATCCATCTAGAATAAGCTCTCTGGTCTGGCTGTTAGAGAACGTTTTTCAATTTTTTTACTGCAGTGCAAAGTAATGGTCCTAGAAACATGTTTCTTTTCTACAGGTGTTGTACACATTCATATTCCTCTAATTCACATCTTCGCCCTCTGATGAATTATGCAACAAATACAAACACAAATTACAAAAAATATGTGCACTTAATTTAACTGGTGTGACAAGGAAAAAAATTCTGTCCCCCTGATCACAACAGTTAGGCGTATAAATGGAGTTCAGACAACGGCTTTGTTCAAAGCATTCTTTTCTTCTAGTCAGCTTTAAAAGGCAACTAAAGGGAATGGTCCAAACAAAGGATCTTTTGCAGGAAAACCAGAAGCAAATCCTTGCCCACTCATGTTCATTTAAAACTCCTTTTGCAAGAAAGGAGTTTCCTTGCAAGAATGTTTGCTATAGGATCCAAGCTAAATTCCAAGCTGGATCATTTCTCTCTGCCAGCTTTTGGCAGCACAGTTTTGATAAATACTCAGAGACAGAACAATCAGCAAAGGACAAAGCAATCCTTGTGAACAGTTTGCAAAGCTACTTTGGAGATATTTAGAAAAACATACACAAGTAAATATTTAAGTCGGGGTTATTCATCCTATTGCAGGCAGTCACATTAATGAAAATGCATGTTTGGTTATTAATTGCAAATACTGGTCTTTAGCCAGGCCTGAAATTTTTCAGTGGAAGAACTAGCATGAGCTGTGTGATTACACTCAGCCCACCCTTGCTTTTTCCCATCGCTTCCTATAAAATCTCATCATTGGCTCTTATATGAAGAGGGAGCACTCAAAACAGCTGCTGTCTCTTGCCTGCCAAGCTATCAATGCACTGCGGGAGACGGAGTGAAGAGTTCTGACTGCTCTACTGCTAGTTACCTTGCCTGACTATGAGAGTGAAGTAGTCAAGGCCGCCAAAGCACCTAGCATGCACACGATTCCCACTGCAGACAGAAAGTCTCCTGGCACAACCTTTGTCAGTCTAATTTAGATAGCGGAAGGAAGGTAAGAGTGGCATTAGAATAAGCTGGTACCTGCAGCAGAACCACTTTGACAATTGACCACATGCAGTCAGTTCAGCTGGTAAATCACCTTCAACAGACTGACCCCAGGACAGCAGGACAAGCCCTGGGGAATATCTGAACACCTCACCCTCTTCACTCCACTGTGCAGGACCACCAAGGACAGGGAAAAAGGGAAAGCTAAAAGCTCACCAATGCTTCCCATTCTGCCATGCTAGATTAAAGTTGCTTTCAGGCTCCTCTAACCTATGCTAGCTGGCAACACCACCTAAAGGATCTTAGAGCAGCAACTGAGGTACATTCAAAATCCAAACACGCCTGCAGCATCGCCCCTCTGCTCTTCATGTGCCAGCACTGCAGGAAGCAACGTGGAAAACATGGGTGTGCTTTATGGATAACTACCCAGAAATGCTCCTTCAAGAAGCTCCATGAATTTCCATTCACTGCTACAGCAACACTATTGGTATTTACTGAAAAGTAATGGGAGATGACTGCAAGAGTCCAGACCTAATGTGTAGCAGTTTAGAACATCCTGCGGCATTCTTCTTAATAACAGTTACTTTTTAAAGTTGGGGAAAATATGTACTCAATATCCAGATTTTTCCTGATCTGTGTCCAGGATGAGAGATCA
The DNA here is from genome assembly GCF_026419915.1 of Harpia harpyja. Classification (NCBI taxonomy): domain Eukaryota; kingdom Metazoa; phylum Chordata; class Aves; order Accipitriformes; family Accipitridae; genus Harpia; species Harpia harpyja. Next base: position 102,033,311 of record NC_068940.1, on the reverse strand, counting down.
CACTGAGCATTTCTCAAACTTTTTGAAGGGTCACCCTCCCTTAGGGATCTTTATTTGAATAAATGACATTAAAATAAGTCTGTATTTTTTTCCCTTTATTCTCTCCACAAAAGCATTATACCACCCAGAGAACAGGTTATTAATTATACACCCTTTAATTGCTGGTACCAACTCAACTCCTCCAGGACAGGGGAGTGAAAATCTGGTGTAATTAGCAGCTCACTACTGCCCTGAAGAAAATGAACTTTCATCAACGATTAAAACCATCTGCTGGCTACTGTGAGCAACTCACAACTACCTCCAAGTCCTTCCTGACCCACGGTTTGAAAAATACTATCCCAACTCACTGCCACAGATTGCAACACTGTCCCTAAGAAGCCCTAGGCAAAAAAGGCTCCAAGAACTTTATGAGAAGAAAACAAAAATTAAAAAAAATAAACACCTCTATTCAGGAAGTTTCCCTTCTGTTGTAACATCTTTGTATGGATCCTGGTGATTGACCCCTTTCTAAAAGAATGAAAATACCATGTGGGCTGTGCTGAGAGGCAGCCAAGTGGAACAGAAGGGCTAGTGTTGAACCCAGTAAGGAAGAGGGAGGAATTTAGAAAGATCGACAGCCTAAAGCTATTCAACAGCAGTACAGTGACTGCTTAAGCTGGGATAAGTTTTAGAGGCCTAGAAACTAAATGCTCTCTGTGGGGGCAGTATGTACCTCAGCTGGACTCTTCTAGCCTCAAACATCAGCTGGTGATGAGAGAAGTGAGGGGCTACCAGTTACTCACAGCTAGAAGAGGATTTCGCCAGGACTGTTGCCAACAGTCTTGGCAGCAGTAGTCTTGTGTACTTTGAATTGTTCAGGTTTTCCAAATAGATGTATTGCTTTTGCTTTTCTCCCCTGCAAGAAGTTCTGTTTGTTTAAAACCATTGTTTAACTCTGCTCACAAGCGGAGAAGCATTGCTCATTCTTGAGCATTCGAAGAGTGTAATTGAATTTCCCAGGCTTCTGGGAGAGGGTCAAGCCAGTTTTGTGTGACAATTTTAGCAAGAACCCAATTAAATTAAAGCAAGCTCTGTTGTTGCCAATCTGTGCCTTGGAGAAGGGTTACAATTAAACAGCAAAACATAGCGTGACACTAAGAACAGCAACAGATTTACTTGAGCATCCTCAAAATACATTACCACAATATCATAAAAATGAGCTTTAACACTGAGAATTTACCCAAGCAAGACAAACATTACTCTAGGGCAACAAGATTTTGTGTGCGTTTTCTTCCTTTCTAAAACTGAAGGAAAACAGAATTCCTTCAATACTATCAGGTTTTTAGTCTGCTTGTGTCAGCTGTGACTACCACCTTTAAAAACAAAGGCAATATTTATTAAACAGCTCTTAAAAATACATACTGTAGCCTCTGTAAAGGAAAAGCACTTATGGACGACAAACACAAACAAGGCGAGTACTGAGAAAAACTATTGTCATTAAGTTCAGTCAGACACATACATTTATACAAGGTTTGCTGACCTGAAACTAAGTTACAGACCATCATATACCTTCTTTAAATATACCATTAGCATTTTCTGGTGGATAATGGAGCATACAGGACAAGTGTTTGTGCGATAGTTCCCCTTTTCCTTTACCTGCCTAACCTCCTTCTCTCCTCTGCAACATTTAACAGCCTGGCACCATTCACCAGAAAAATACAGCAAACAGAAAAACAGGGTACAGTTTTTCAGGTCCCACCAAATTTTTTCCCTTCTCTCCTTCATAATTTCCTGATTTCTCTCCCCCATGCCCTACTTCTTTCTTCCACTTTCCTTGCCCGTTTTCTTGTCTTGGTCATCTCTTTCTCCCTTTCTTTTCTCAAATTATGTCTGTGTGGTTTTTAAAGCAGGATTTCTTTCAGCTTTATGCTTTCCTAGTATCTTTTGCCCCCAGTTTTGGGTTGGGTTTTGGATCTGGTTCACTCTGAATTTTTTTTTCCCCTCCCCTTTTCAAGCTACCTGACCCTGTGTCTGTTTACTTGCTCAGGTTATTTTTCTTCAAAAGTCTGGTGATCCTGTGTACACAATCCCACTCAGATGAACAGTCCTCCCAGCAAACCTACTCATGATTTTCAAGACCTAGGAGGATTTAAATAGATACTGAGCTAGAAGTTAGACCAGGATAGCCACTAGAAGCCAAGAGGATATCAGAAAGTGTTTTAGAGAAAGAGGATTTGTCTCAAGACCACAGAGCACTACTATTTTGTTATTACATGAATGTTTAAGCTTACCATTTATAACCTGTCTTGGAAGAGTTTCTTTATGAATGAAAAGACAACTGAGACCCATAGGAGTTAGGATGTAGATATCCCCTTCAAACAGCTCTTGAAGAAGCCTCTGTTCTTACCTCTAGGCAAATTACTGATCCTTGATGCTCTTTGAACACTTTCAACTGCTCACCAGTGACAATATTCCACGTTCGAATGGTATAATCCGTGCTGCCAGAAAACAGCTCCCTGTTTGGTGCGTCAAGTATAAGGCATAAGACAGCCCCAGTGTGTCCCAGCAGAGTCTGGTAACAGCGCCCACTGGACACCCACCAGACTTTAACAGTGCAGTCTGTGCTACCTGTCACCAGGAGGTCTCTGCTCACTCTTTCCTCCTCCTCCTCTTCCTCCTCCTCTTCTTCAAGAACATCCCTGGAGGAATAGTGAGCTAGAGTCAGGACACAGTTCCGATGGCCCCGGAATTCCTGGATTTGTTTCTCCTTGTCCACGCTCCAACAGCGGGCCGTCCTATCATAGGAGCCACTGAAGAGATAGTCTTTGGCAACCAGGATCCTGCAAAAAATAAAGTGTGCATGTATGAACAGTATCATTCTTTTTACACAACCATTTTTTGTCACAATTTCAATGACAAACGCCCTGAAGTTAGAAATGCTAACGTGAACACAACATATATAACCCCAATTCAGCGTCACTGTTAATACACATCATTTATGAACTTTTTTGGTGTTTGGTTTTTTTGTTTGTTTGTTTTTTTTTTTAAACCAAACACCTCCCTGTTTCTACTTTTAAAATTGAAACCCCTTATTCAGGTACATTGATATAGACATTTTATAGCATTGTAACTTTGGGCATTTGTGTTTTCCTAAAATCTTTTCCAGCAGCACTATTACGTACTTTTCATAAGTTACATATACTAGCTAAGAGGTTTTTGTGTGTGTTTAAAAAAAAAAAACAAAAAACAAAAAACAAACAAGTCATTCTTGATAATTATTTATTAGTACTTGTTTACAAATAATTATTTATAAACTGATCTATGAAAATAGCTTGGAATTAAAATAACAAAAGTCTCCCAACATTCCAGGAACCTGAACTATAACTGACAGTGTGCAAAGATAATCATCTTTCCATCATCAAATAGAGAGAATGCAGGAAAAATCACTTAGCCCAGGATCTCAAAAAAGGTAGAACAAGAGCACCCCACTTATTACGTAACTGAAGAGCAAATCAGAGATTACGGCTCAAGAATTCAACTTACTGGGCCTCCAAAATAATGAGTTGTAGCTGCCCAAACATAACAACAGAAAAATCTCTACAGTTCATATTTCCAAACCAGAGATAGGGAACATCATAACCTGTCTTCTTTGTCAGCTGAGTTTGGTCTTCTGGAACTTTTCAAACTGGCAACAAAGTCATATGAATAGGGAACACATTTCCCATTTGCTGATTCAAGCAAAAATCAGGCCAGTGCCAAAATACAGACAGAGCCAGTCTTCCTAACTATTTACAGAATCTAGCTACACATCGTATGTGGTTTGAGTTTAGTAAGGAACAAAAAAAGCCACCCACCCACCAAAAAAGAAATGCAAAAAAAACCCAAACCCCAATCTTTGACTGCTCTATTTGTCATTAATTAAATCCAGTCCAACTATTAAGAAGCACTTTAAATTGACAGGCCAATCAGTCACGCACAATCAGTTTAATATTAAACTTCATTTACACAAACAGGAATAGTAATTCCAGAAAAAAAACTGACTTTATCTCTCTTACTGACACAAAGGCTTGACGTGATGTTTTTAAATCTATTTATCAGAAGCATCTGTTATCAATTGAATAATTTCTTCTGGAATTTCATTCCTAGCCCTGGATTCAATTCCCCTGCTGTGTGCCTTTCATTTCTCTCCTATCTGCTGTCTACAGATGTGTCAGCACTGTTGCTAGGAAAACTAATCATTACAGCACAGAACACGTGTAGCATGAACTCAAAGGTTTACACAACCCATTTTATTAGTGTAGTAATGGAGAACTGCAGTAAAATGACAATATAAGCAATAATAGATTACAGGAACACAAGGGAAGAACTCCACAGAACCAACCTGTTAACAATTGATGTGTGTCCTCGGTAAATGGCCAGGCACTGACCTGTCATCACATCCCACTTTCGAATGGTATGATCTGCACTACATGTGAAGGCAGCCTCATTTTCTAAGTGGCAAAAGGTGATGTAACTTTCATGTCCTAGGAATAACAAAGGAAATAAATTCAATCACTGTGCATGCAAGCAGGACAGACTAGTCTAGCTCTTCACCTTAACTAAAAGAAAAATAAAACAAACAATCAGACTGAAACTCTAGTTTTAAATCCACCACCATGTTCTTCACATTTAAGGATTTGTATAAAACACAACATTTTTAATTAACAGCAGAAAACTCTGCTTCATTGATACAAGGATTAAGTGAAAGAGTAAAACAGTAGAGTTCCACCAATCAGGTAGATTGAAAAGTATTATAAAAACATAATGAGCTAAATTAATATTGGTAAAATAAAACTCAGACTATTGAAGTTTAAAGCCAGTAAAAAATTGGCTTAGCTTTTTAATAAAGAAATGCTTTTGCTTCCTTCTTCTGAAGTCAGGAAAAAAAGGCTGCATTTCGACCAAGCCCATTGATTGTCAGGACACAAACAGCCTTAAATTAAAGCATGAAACCATGAAAAGAGGAAGCGACATGAGACGTACCAGCAAGTTTAGTTTCATTGTCCAAGCAGAATGAAACACAAACAAAAAACATATCGGGTAAAAAGTCAGCCAATACTTTCCCCATTATGACTAATAACATGAATAAAACCCACAATTTACAAAATATCAGTATACCTTTAAGGAAATGACACAGAAAGAAAGAATAAGAGCACAGTTATTTATACAGTATTCAGAGTATGTTGGGATTCTACAGTTACAATAAAAATAGACACAACTGCTACTCTAAAAATCTTGTGCTGAAAAACAGGGTAATGCTAGCAAAGAAGAATCAATATTACAACCTTAAGCTTTTGTTGTTGCTTAGCAAGATGTGTCATTTTTCTATTGGATCATTAAATGCACTGCATTTAAAAATCACCCTAGGATTCAAGTCCCAGCTTTGTCCAAGATATCTTGTGTGAAATTCTTGTCACCTATCTAATCGTTGGGATAGTATTATCTTGCACTCTTCTGTTTTAATTATTTAGACTGTAAGCTTTCAAGATCAGAGCTGTTTCCTCTTAAGTAACTAGCACAAGAGAGCCCCAGACTTTGGTTGAAGCTGGTGGGCCCTACTGTGATTTAAATACCTCTATTCTTTGAGGAGAAAAGAAAAAATATAAGGACAAATGTGACTGAAGAGAGACAGATGGACAAAGATACTAGAAAAACAGAATCACGTTGTAGAATAAAGAGATGGTAAAAAAACACAAGGGAAAGCAGACTGCCCAGTAAAACACTTTGTTTCACTGACTGCAAAAACAGATTTTTCTACAACTCCTGTAGTTCAAAAGCCTTGCTGTTGTTCAAAAGCGAACCAGAATCCATGTTACAAACACAAGTCTTGTTTTCTCTTAAGTGAATTCACCAGATGCCAAAAGTTAAACAGATCACCAGGGCTGTAAGCAAAACTATAGCCATCCTCACATTTCTGTGAAAGCTTTTTGCAAAGCAGTTTAAATGGGACAGGTTTCAACCACTGGGATTTTTCTCACAGCATCATGTAATCCTGCTCTGAGAAGATCAAAAAGCATCTTGGTTACTGCACCAAAGTCTGTCAGTCAGATTTTAAGCATCAATAATACTTGATAACACTTGATAACACAAAGCATGCCAGAACCCCCTGTGGCAGACAAGGTCTGGTGCTGCTCTGGTCAAAAGCAGCCACCACAGAAGTCTGTTGGTTGTGCTGTGGTGGAAGCCTGAAACAGTGTTATAGATACAGGTTTATCAGTAATTACAGCTCGTACAATACAAATTTACACAACAACTGTGTGCGTGCATAAATATAAAATACATACAATTATCTGATTCAACTGACAGTTCACAAACCATCTAGTCAACCTTCTTTAGAGTTTACCCCAAACACTAGCAGTACATAGGCCAGATTCTGAATATTATCCAATACATTTCTCTTTCTAGTTAGAAGTTAGTTAGTAGTTTAAAGGGATTTCTAAGCCTAAAGCAAATGCAGTGAGTTTTCCAGGAGCTAGAACCATGGCAGGATGTGGGGAAAAAAGACAATACTCAATAGTTAAAAACAAGCAAGCAAACAAACAACAACAAAAAAAGTCACAGCAATGTGATTTCTTCTTTGGAAAAAAAAAAGGATTAGAAATCCAAATTTAAGAGCTCTTTTTTTCTGTATTAAGAGAAAAGAACATGAGTGAGTGAGAATACAAACATCTTTAGTCCACATCTGACTCCTGCATGACTGTACTTTCTACAGAGTTTTTTTTTAATTATTGAGATGCTAGTCCAAGGATAATAAATTTTGTTTAAAATGCAAAATCAATTTAAAATTAAAAAGCCCAGCCATTAACATTTCTGTGTGCCAAATATGGGGAAAAAAACAGCCCATTTAGTAAGGTTTCTTTCCAGACTTCTGGGTCAAGAGGTTCTAAATACAGAGTGTCTGGAAAATGAGATGATTAAAAGGACAAAAAAAAAAAAAAGAAAAAAAGAAAAAGAAAAGAGAGAGAGACAATAACAAAAAGTCAGTATTTCATCAGGGTGTAAAACAGAGAGCTTCCAGAAACAGACAAGTTAAACGACTGCTATGTTCCACACCCTGAGATAAAAGGATCCATGCATTCAGTAGCGCTGGTAACCTGTCTGGGGTTGAAATAGCTTCTGCTAAATGTTACTGTAACAAATACTCAAAAAAACACAAAACAAAACAGGCGTGATTTTGGCTGCCCAGCAAGCTGCATGGACTGAAAGAAACCAGAACGTGCTGTGTGGCCTGGACTCAAAAACTAGACAAAAAGAAGCTATTGTACCTTGGAAGTGGCCATGGCACTGGCTGTCGGCAGTGCTCCAGAGCCGCGCAGTGCCATCCTCACTACCGGTGAGCAAGCGCTGCCCGTCCGGGCTCAGGCTCAGCCAGTTGATGCCTCCTTGGTGATCTGTGCAGACCTTCACGGCTGAGCCACTGTTGCCCATCCTGGTGGTCCCAGCAAAGGCAGAGGCTGCGGGTCAGATCATAGACGCTGCGCAACCCTCAGACCATGCTCTGGGCCTCCAGCCATCTCCCACCGACCAACTTCAGCCATTACCTCAACTCCGAAAAATCAGCAGGGTAGTCCAGACTCCTGCACAGGGAGGCAAAGGAGGAAGAGGAGGGCACGTTAAATTATTTCATCTCCCTTCCCCCGTGGATACATCACTTAGGGTGCGCTGAAGCCATCGAGCGCCTCTTTTTCCGCAGGAACCGAAGCCCTACCGTGGAAGATGGCCCTTCAACCACAGGCTCACCGGTGCACCTTCTCCGTGGGCACAGAGGTACGTCCAGCCCCTCGGAGAGGACCCAGCCTGGACGGCGGCGGTACCGCTACCTGGAGCCCGGCTCTGAGCCTGCCGGCACGCTGCGGCTTCTTAAGCAATTTCAAGGCTAACTTGGGGCACGCTGAAGAGGCGACGCCTCCGAGAGAGGGAAGCTCAGCCTCAGGCGGCCCCCAACGCCCCAAGGGGCCGCGGGCCCCCCTCCCCCGGCCGCCCTGGGATCACCTCAGCGGCGCCCAGCCCTCCCCGTCCCGGGCTGCCGCCATCCCTCCCACACGGCCCCCCGGCATCTCCGCCCTCGGCACTTACTCACCGCCCCGGACACGGCCGCGGGTGGAGGCGCGGGGCTCGTCTCCGGCGGAACGATCCCGCACTCACCCTCTGGGGAGGGGGAACCTCCTCCCGCCGGGGGTGCGGGGAGGCGGGAGGGCGGCCGGAGCCAGCGCCGGGCCGAGCGCGGGATCCCCCCGCCGCCGCCGCCCTGCGGGGAGGCGGGAAGGGCTCCCCTCCGCCCCCGCCGCCGGGCCGAGGCGGGCGCCCCGCCGCCGCCGCCGCCGCCGTGCCCCCCTCAGGCCACCTCGGGGCGGTTCCCCAGCGCCGGCCCTCCCTCCATTACCTCCCCCTCCATGTTAGAGCCGCTTCCAACCACGGCAGCCCCCCTCGCCGGGGCGGGTAAGCCGCGGCCTCCCCCCGCCCGCCGCGCTGCTTCCTCGGTGCTACCGCTCCCCGCCTTCGTCCTCCCGGGGGGTGCCCGCCAGCTCTGCCCCTGCGGGACGGCCTCCCCCCGCAGAAACCCCCCCTTTTCGGGGGAAAGAGGCATCCTCCACCCCTGCCCGCCGCTCGCCTCCCCAGGGCTGAAGCCGCCCTTACCTCATTTCAGTCACCCGGCGGCGAGGCGGGGGAAAAGAGTTGAGGGGCGGGAGGGTCTTTCCCGGCCGGGGACCCTTTAATAACCGCACTGTAACCAAAACAACCCGGCAACGCTCCCGCACCCCCAGCGGAGTGCCCAGGCTTGTTCCCGGGGGGAGGCAGCGCTTCCTGCGGCACGTTTCGCCCCCTCAGGCTGCCTGCCGGCCCCGCTGCCTCAGGGCACCCCCCGGGGGCACCGGCCCCGCGGAGGGCTCCCCGGCGGGCAGCCGCACTTCCTCCGCGGCTTCTCGGGCCGGTGCCTCCCGGGGGGGACGCAGAGGCTTGTGCTGCCGAGCTGGGGGCTGGCTTTGAGGGAAGCCATCGCCTTTTGTTCCGCCTCTCACCCCCCTCCCTGGGCAAGCTCCCGCCAAACTTCTCCTCAGGAGCCTCCCCCCCCACGGGAGCCCCAAACCCCCTCTCTCGCCCTGCACCTCCCCGAAGCTTTTGGGGCTGTTTCTTGCTAATGCGGCCCCTCGCTCCATCCACCCCCGGTACCCCATGGGCTGGTGGCGGGGCCCCCGGCTTTGTGCTGCCCAAAGCGCCTGGCCAAGGGCTCCGACATGGCAAGGTGGAGCTGCTCCAAAGCGGGGCTCCGCCGCCTCGGGAGCTGTGTGAAACACGGGCCGAAAGGGTCCTGTCCCACCGTGGCGTAATTAAACCTACAAAGGATAAATCCACCGGGCAGAAAAAAAGTGACATGGGGAGGCCGAGTGCCCCCAGCAAGGTAGAAGCAGGGTCCGACGCAGATCCCCCCCGTAAGAAATGGGGAGCTGTGGCTAATTTGCTGCTAAAAACATGCTGGCAGTGGTAGGATAAATCACAAAACCCACTTCTCCCAGCTCCTGCCCCATTTGATCAGAAAAGCACCTTTTTGTGTCAAATCACCAGCCTCAGAACGAGCCCAACGGCTCCATTTCACACCATGGTGTTAAGTATAGGGGTTCACCGGGCGCTTGCAGACATCTAGCAAGGCATCAGCCCCGCTCCGGCATGATGTATTTCAGTGCATGGGTTGTACAGAAATGCATGTGTTAACTGGATACTTCACAGGATACGTTATTTTGCACAGAGCATTCTGGCAGAGGCAAAACAGGCCTAATATGTCACACCCAATGCAAACACAAGGTGATCCCAATTCCGGTGCTGGTTGTAGCCATGCAACCATGGAGAAGATTGCAAGACGGAGCTGTCGGGCTGCAAATTTGGGTTTTGCGAGGGTCAGGTCGTGCCCCGTGGCATATCGTCACCAGCCAGCTCTTTTCTGAAGAGAAGCATTTCCGCACAACCCCTGCGCGTTCAAGAAATGACCAAGAAGTTTTGGTGTGAGACATGAGCACTGGATTTCTTCCCTCTGAAAATCACATTATCTGTGGAAAGATATTTTTTTGGACATGGAGGCCTGGGAATCGGCTGCTCTTAGGGAGTGTCCCTCACCATCTGCTCGTACATCTGTCAAATCCACTCACAAACCCCTGCCCAGAGTCCTTGTTCGGGAAACTGTAGGATAGATTAGCACTCCTTTTTATTTTCCTATGCTGCTATGATGTGAACGTAAGGGAAAACTCAGACGGAAGGGGTATTTCGTTAGTTTTGAGGCAGGTATGCACATTTGAAACACACACAGTTTAAATCTCCAGGGGAGGCTGAGCTAGAGGGAAACCCTTGGCCACAGCTCAGCCATGCATTGGCTGCAGGAGCCTGTGGGAGCAGAGGGTGTGCTGTTCCTTCCCCCTTTTTTTAAAGCCTTTTCAAGGTTTTTTATTCTTATTTCAAATTACTATTTCCCTCCTGTGGTAACTTATGAAAGCATCTGAACTTTTGAATATTTTCATGAATACTTTTTCATTTTCTTGCTTTTTTTAATATTTTTTTCTATTGGTTTTATCTGCCTGAATTTTAGATAATTTTTCTTTATTACATTTGCGTTCTTTTTTTTAATTGTAGTACAATGAGGAAAGCAAAAGAAAGTTATCTGCTGTTTGATTTTGCTCCTCAGGGCTCAAATCCTGCAATGAATCCTCCTTCATCCAGACACCTGAGGATGCACAAGTACAAAACTCAGGATTGCTGGTACACATTTCACTTCACATTCTCCAACAATTTTCTATTAGCTATGTACATAAATAGAGGTATGTACATACACAGATGCATGAGCTGCTCCTATAACATCCAGATAAATATAAAACCTTGAGAAGGCATTTAGATGTTTATGGCTAGATTCATGGTACATGATTTGTGGGATCCAGTGGCTATTACTAAGTTTGGAGCCAAGTTTAAACTCTTTTGGCAGTCACCAGGAGTAAACAAAGGATGTGGAGTTTAGATCAGCTACACCGTCTTTTGGAAGGGGAGAGGGGTGCCTCTATCCTTCACCGTGGACTATGCCAGTGGTCCAACATCAGCAGGTTCCTAATTCTCTTCCATTAAGGAGAATGAATTGGGACCTTCGTCTTTAAAACATACCTTCATTCCACCAGAGGTTCAACCCGTTCTCAAATCACTGATCCAGAGACAACACAGTGCCACGAGACTCCTTAAATCCCCCCCAAGACAGTAATGGTTGAGTGCAAAAGCCTCTATGAGCAACTTCATCCCAAATTATTAGTGTTTAGACTCACTTGACAGACCTTCAGACGTACAGCGTAGGCTCCCAGCCCTGCTGGAAGTCTTATTGAAGTCAGCATTTACATCAGTAGCTGCACTGATGTAAATACTGAAGAAAGTTTCCCTTGAAAAGATTTCAGTAATGATGCAAATGATTTCAATAATTTTATTGATGCTGTTTGTGGGGGAAGGAACACAGGCAGCTCCTCCATGTTCACCTCCCCCTTCTGGGGCCTTGGGTATCTGAATGGATTGCAATGGTCTTTGATGGACAACAAAGGCTCTTTTGTTCTGTCAAAGAAGCAGAGCCAGTAACGCCCCAAAAGAAGTCAGCACCAGAGCTCCACTCACCCGACTAAAAACAAAAGAATAAAGTGTGCAGCAATGCAAATTGTCTTTCTTAGAGAATTAACCCCTTCCACCATCCCAGCCCCTCCGCATTCCTACAGAAGGACCTTTCTGGCTGCCAGCATCCTTTCACTTCCACCCTATTGCTCTACTGCAGGCTGTCAACCCCGATCAGAATTGCTGATAATTAAGTATTACCTCCTCTTTCTTCACCTCAGAAAATTGCAAAAACCAACTAACTCTCTTAAAACTATTGTCAGTGGCCTGGAAGTTCGATAGTGGCATATCCTGCACTGACATCCAGCCTTTGGGTTTTTTTGAATCAACCACATCATTATAGTCAATGAGAACTGTTAGCCTCAAAAGCATGTTACATGGTGTCTCCAGAGGCAAGGTTCCTCACTGAGCAAATTGAGTCTACGCTAAGAAAATTTCCCAGGTAAGGTTAAATTTTATTTAAAAATTGATCCAGTTACACTGGTACAGTGTAAATAAAATTTAACTTTAAATAGATTTAAATGTAGCTTCTACTGGTTTGATTTAATTAAAAACACTATCAACATCTATGTAGCTTCACTTGCATTAACAGTTGGCATTGGTAAAGGCAGATAAATTTTACTTGGATTTAATTATCAAAACTCCAGCAGATATAGCCTTAACTCTGAAGTGAGGATGGAGGTGCAGAAGTCAGCACAGCTTCTTGATTAGTATGTGACCAGGCCCTGCTCCACAGACCCAGCAAGTGCTAATGCTCAAAGGGAGGGGAGAAGCTGCCCTCTCCTTCTCTTCCCCCCATCCTTTGGTAAGTCCCGTAACAGCAACTTTCAACTTTTCCTGGCAGAGCCATACTTCAGCTAAAAGACGGGCACAGAGCTTTGTACTAAAATGCAACAGCATAGCTTTGTAGGATAAAATGTCTTGATTTCCCAGCCTGATGCCACAAGTATGAGGGCGAGCCAATGGAGGCCAGATAACTCACAATTCTGAAAGGAGATACCTTTTAGGCAATGTGTAATCAGCCTGTGGAACTCATTGCCACAGGATGCTGTTGCGGCCAAGAGTTTAACAAAGAAATTCCCTAACAATTCATACCAGTGGGACCTTGCCAGCCCTCAAAATTTATCATAGACCACTGTGTAGCTCTAGACCCATGTGGGGCTTTGCACCCCGGTCACAGTGCAGGGGAAGGCTGTGACCGTGCATTACATCTAGGCTGTGTGTAATATTGCTTGGGGCCTCTTTGAAAGCAAGGGTTGGTTTGGTCCACAGACCAGCTGCAGTCTTCTTGTCATAGCGGTGTCTACATGTGGAATCACATGCTCTTTAAAGCAGTCCTCTTGCCACCCAGATTAGAAGAGCTGTTCGAGTACATCATGGTTCCCTTCCAGCCTGCGAGCTGAGGCTCTCTTCCCATGTAGGCAGTGCAGGAGGGATGGTGTATGCCTGCACCGCTTACCGTGATGCCCAACATAGTGTCGGTTCATAGCTGGAGTGCAGAACCAGACTTCACAAAACCCTAACCCATAGAGCACCAGCATGTGAGGCACCACTGGGAACAGGACTGGAGAAGCACATGTGGAGGTACAGAGACAACTGTAGTATTGGCAATTGTATTAGGAAACATCAAAAACTGTTTTTGAAGGCGTATAGGCCCTCCCCATCTGCCTATTCTGGAATTTCATGCATTCTCCCAGGGTCATCCAAAAGGCTTCAGAGGCTCCGGGCAGAATGCCTGTATGTGCAGTTCTGCGCACCATCTGAAGTTATCCTTTCAGACTTCAGAACCAAGCTTCACGACTTAAGTCAGCATTGCAGTTCCTGCTGACCCCTCTGCAACTGTCCTTTTCTAGAGGAAACACAGTTGTTCCTTTCCTCATATAAGTGTGGATCCTTTGCAGCTTAAAATGTCTCAGAGAGCACAGAAGTCTAGCTTGGGTATAAACATTTAGCAAATTCTCCTACAGGACAAAAGATGGTTAGAAACTGTCACTTACTCTAGGATTTCCTGTAAACATCTATAAACTTCTTTTGGTTTTTAATCAGATCTGAAGCAGTGTTTCCAAAACAGTTGTGGTGGTTGAAAATATTTGGGTTTCTAAGTTTCCTATGCTGCTGTAACAAGAATATCTGTCTGCAAAACCCATGTACATCTCTGCTGTCCACTGCTGCTTTACCTAGGTGTATGGAGTACTCTGAATCAATGTCAGGAGTCTGAAAGCCTGGGATCTGGAAAATCAAGCGGTATTCAATGACCTAATGAATGCTTAGGTGATGGCAATATTGCTGGTTGATACAAATGGGGTCTTAGTACCTAACCCCAATGTCAGTCCTTGGTGGCAATGGGAATTTAGCTATGAGCTCGGAGGGGGTGGGGAGAGGATTGCATTAACTTTTTGCTGTCATGAACCAATGGCTTAAAACCACTATTGTGAAGGCATCTTACCTCTCCGGCTGAGAAAGCAGATGCAATTTCCTAGAAATTTTTATGATGCTACATGCCAGGAAGTGTAAGATCTCACGGCAGCTGTTTCAAAGATTACTGTAAAGAGGTTTCTCCACGCCTAGTCTATAGATGGCAAGGACCTTCCATCATGTCACTGCATAGTGGGAACTTTACTGCATAATGCAAAATTACAAATATTTACAAAATTACAAAATAATAGTCAAAAGCTCATTTTACCCTGTTCCCTACTTCGATGGGAGCCCTGCTGTTTCTTCCAGACGGTAAGTTGGCCTCTTGCCCAGACCGTATATCTCTTATGACAGACTCCTTAAGGACCAAATCTAAATGGAAGCCAAAAGAAATATGTCTTACTAAGTGACACAAGGGTAACTTTCTGAGTCTGATTCTTAGCCCATTTTAACTGATTTTGCACAGACACAACTCTGCTGGCTTTAACTGTATTAATCCAGATTTGTACTGATGCAAGCAGAGAGCCCCAGTGCCTTTGACATTGGTACAAAACCAAATTTCTAAAAATGCTGAAGTTGCAACCAGTGACCTAGGCAGTAGTTTAACAATTGCATTCACATCTGGCCCCTGGAAGATTTCTCAGTTGTTTGTCTGCCTCATTGTTAGCAGAGCCAAATTGCTACGTTACCTTAGGTAAGGGGGGAACATCTGCCATCTCTTACACCTCATTGCTGCTAAGAGAGTTATACAAACAACTGATACCAAACCCACTGACCAAAACAGAATAATCTTCTACAGCCTTGACTGAGCTTTGTACCAGGCTTTCAGGGCCAGACTGCCCCTGCTCCTAACACAAGTACCACAAGAACCGCACACCTTTTCCAGGAGGTCTGAGAAGGGCAGGGAAGGGGCTTAGACGAGTGTTGCTGGTGGTGGGAGTAAACTGCTATCCCAAGGGATGTCAAAGCTTCTGCCTTATTCTGTGCCTCCGCCAGAGCTTGTTTAGAGCCAATGCTGTTCTTCATCATTTTCTCCACCAAATACCCCAGTGATCCTTGGTAAAGAGAAGGACACCAGCATAAACATTCAGCCTACCATGAGGATTACAAGCACCTCTGAAGCTTGAGCTGCTCAAATGCAGCATCCCAGGTCGGATTCATAGAGAAAATATTCCCATGACACAGCTTTTCTTTTCTTTTTTTTGGTACTTTATGCTATTTATAAGGTGCATTTCTTGTGCACCTTACAAGATATGTGGCTTTGCCTTCTCAAATACTCTCACTCTTAGGACTGGATTTTACTTCTACCTGATCTATTGTAGGTTTGTTCAGGGAAACTGTACGCTGTAACAACATCCACCTCTATTTGCGTGAGTTTGGGCTCACCAGTGGGCACAGTCTGCCTCTCTTACTTGTTGCTGTTCGGCTGAATAGAACTGGGACGTGCTGCAGCAGCAGCAGCATTGGGCCCACAGTGCCATTGTCTTGCAAAATCTTACTGAAATCAATCGCACAATGAAAGTGCAAAAGACTAGATGGTGACTGATGTTCTGTTGGGGAGGCACAAAATGGCAGCTGTGGAATAGCTTGAGGAAGCCTGATGCCATGCACTGGTACCAGCATTACAGATAAGGTAACGGGATGTCAGTCTGCTTTCAATTCCTGAGCATATCCCACAGTTTATTTGGTGAATAAATCTTTCCTCGTCTCTGTTCTCCTTTTTACCTCCCTCACCAAGTTTGCCCTAGTGTCCATCCCGTTCTTGTTTTAGGAAGACACCCCAACTGGACTCCTTTTCTGTCGAGAGGAGAGTGTGCAACTTAGCTGGTCTGTAACTGTCTGTTTCCATTCATTCCTGAGGCTTTCCAGCTGCCCACAAAAACAATGCACTGATACACTCTGTGTGGACTTGAACCACGTCCAGAGCAAAGGGTTAGGTGGGGCCGGGAGATTCGGGGAGTGTTCTTTGTCCTGGAAAACAGAGCAGATACCAGCACGACACGGTCAGAAAGATGATGGTGGAGGAGCAGCCTGCTGATTCCCCAGCCCACACATGGTCCACACGCCAGACTTCAGGGTCAAGCATCCTGCTCCTCACCGGGCAAATGTCAGGAGTACCAAATTCAAGCATCTAAACACTGGGAGGAAGAACTTAATTCCAAGGGGGGCTGATGCTGCACTTTCACGGGTGTAAAGTAGAGAGATTTCATCAGAAAGGGTGTAATATTTAGTTAATTTTTCAGTTAAACTCTCTCTCTCTCTCCCCTTTTATCTTCCTTCCTTTTCACAGAGAGGCATAAAGTGAGTAATAAAAAATGCTAACAGCACAACTTCTTGATTTATACCGCTAGCAGATCTCAGGCGCAACTCCCTGTTGAGTTTGAGGGAACAGCCTGATTAAAAATTGATGCCACAATATGGTCTGTCTTAGCAACAACACTCGCAAGTGAAATTCATCTAGGATATAAACTGTGACATTTAAAATGCCTGTTGGGTGAAACTTGACCAAAAAAAAAAAAAAAAATTGGTGTGTGTGGCTCTGGGGAATGAAGGCAATTGCCGTGCCACTTTATGGAATATTGTGTGTGAATCACTGAAGCTATTAAGTCTTCTGCTGCCTTTTTCCTGGCCTCAAGAGGTTAACTTCTTCCCAGAGCCATTCACTGGGGTGGGAAATAACCGCGTGCGTGTGCCACAGAGCTATGTCTGGTCTGGGTACGTGGGTGATCTGGATTTCGTGTTGTTTGCCTGAGAGACCCACTGGAGAGAATAATGAGGGGGTTCAAAAGAAGAATATTCTTTCTGCCAGAAGTGGTCTTTAAACCAGGCCTTTGCTTATTTGTTGGGGGAGATTACTCACAGGGTCACCTGGCAAAAATGACTGGAAGTTATGAAAGAAAGGGCCTCCTGCCAACTATTTAAGAGAAAGAGGGAGAGAAATGGAGGAGAAACGGGAGAAAGAGCAGTGAGTTGGCTGCAGGGAAAGGGACATTTTGTGATTCAGAGGAGAAGCCAAGAACTAAGGCTGTAAAGGGAGGGAGAGGACCCTGGGCTCCTTAGAAGGCTCAATGCTATATTCTGGTGGCATTCAAGCATAAATTGAAAGCTGAGGCAAAGAAAAAGGCATAGGCACTTACGGATGCCTTGTGGAGCACTTACGGCAGAGGTGGAGCTCTAGGAAGGGGTGAGTATAAAGCACCAGAGTTACCTGGGGCTCAGCACTGCTTCTGGAAGTGTAGGGCAGCTGGTTTTCCCCATCCCACTTCCAAAGAGGGGCAAAGAGAGCCTGTGCTACGAAGCTAAGACCAGGAGGCTTAGCCGAGTCGCTTGCTGGTTGTTAGCTGTTCACTGCACCCAAAGAGGTGCTTTGAGACTGATGAAAAGGAGGGTGCTTCTGAGATAGATACCCCCATAAATCTCAGCCTGGGCTGTTATCACACCAGCAGGGACCTTCTGGGGCCAAGACAGGGCGGGCTCCCAGAGAATTTGGCCTTGAGCATGCCAACAAGGAAAGCTGTCGCAAGGCAGCAGTGATACACCCACTGAGATCCAAGGACAATGAAAATATACAGACCCAGCACAGTTCCCTGCAGCTTACACCACTTTGACAAAACATCTGCTCCCCTGGAGTAAAATCCCTCCCTTAGTCTAAGCAGATACAGTTCTCCCTGAAATAGCAATAGGAGCTGCTGCATCTGCTCACACCATGGCCAGGCTTCAGCCCCAGGAGGATGAGGCCTTAGCTAAATCAGGCTGAGCTGCCTGCTTTATCTTACACTCTCCTGTGACTAACTTTTCTTATTACACCTCTTTACACAAGCGCCAAACCCCAAGCAGGCAAGAAAGCCGTCCAAAATGCAGAAGAATTATGACAAAGGCTCACACATCACGGGGTTTTGGAAAGGTTATTAATTTAGTAAAAAAGTGTGCAAATCAAACTCTCTGGCAGCATTTGTGTGATGATAATCATGCTGATTAAGTGTTTGAGCCTCAGGATATGCTGGGAATGGCACTAGGACCTAGAAAATAACCACCCCATGCTTTTGGAAGACAGCTGCAGGCTCTTCCTGTTCTGCTCTGTAAGTGATCCATCTCCTCTCACAGATCTGTTCATTTTGGATGCAATTGCTCAAAATATGCATTACTTATGGTCATACAGATAAATACAAAGGGGACTAGCAGTTGTGCTGTTAACCCTTCAGATCCCCGTTAGGCCAAGCCATGCAATGAGGAAGCAAAAGGTTCAGAGCCCAGTTTTACCTACAACTGACTTTGATAAAGCCAAATCAGTTCCATTAGCTAAGGTTATTAACCTTAGGGAATATACATTTCCTCTCTCCTCTCTAAATTTGGCAATGGACTCTATTACCATTTGCTAATGAGAAAGGTGCTCGTTCTCCTGATTTCTGTGTTGGTGAAGGAAAGGACAAGCTGATCAAACCAATGGCCTTGATTCACATCCAGCCTTAAATTTGATATACCATTTTCATCTAATCAGCACTCTACAGGGGTGTTAGTGAATAGTTGATGTTTAAGGCATGGAGATGGATTCCTAGGGAGTTACAATGGCACAGAAGTGACAGGAGGAAAGAATCAGGACAGAGGAGATGCTATTTACCTTGGTCGGCTGCATTGGGACTTTTCTCCTCGCCTACTCAAGAATGAATTTCACAACTAAACCACTGAAATGATAAAAACAATAGCCATTTTGCAGAGGCACTACTGAAATATGAAGTCTTGGAACTCTTGAACAGGAACAGAAATGTGAAGAGTGACTCTTAACCACATAGGAACATATACATGCTGTGGGCCTGTAGCTGTGGCAGCTATTTGGCTGCAGTAAATCAGTGCAGTCAGGCTAAACAAACTTGATTGAACTACCTGGCTTGCTTGATGAGCCAGTTCTGCACCAGGCTCCTCAACCAGCTAGTGTCCCTCTGGGACAGGCTGCAGTAGCCAACGCACAGCTCTGGGCCTGCCCTAATTCACGCTAATTGACACTGACTGCCTTTGACGCTGGGTAATCACGCTTTGCAACTGGGAAATCAGAGCTTCCCTGTCATTGTTGCACCCAGCAGAAGTCACGAACAGCAAAGGACTGAGACTGACATCTCCTGACACAGTTTTGGGTCTTTTCCATGCAAGCTAAAGTGCTCAGCTGTGTCTTTCAAGGGGCGATTTGGACCCAAATGGAAAAATCACTGATTTGAATGCTTTTAGTATTGTTGTTATTACTATTATTCTTACTATTGTTATTCTGTCCTGCTAGGGAGGTGCTGGGGAAGGAACATCTTCTGCAAGAAATCAGTGCAAGCTTTGAGAACCTGGGGTAACCTATGCCCTCCCCTGGAGTTTCTGTCATCTTGACAGCAAGTTTGTGCTAAAGGGTCAAATGCCAATTTCAAAGAAAAAGAAAAAGGAAAAAAAAAATACCCCAAGAACTGGAACAAGGGAAACTCTGTCTGGTACTTCTTTCCAGCCAAAGAACTCTTTAATAGCAAACTATTAGACAAATCCCAGGCCTGAGGGGTTGTTACAGAGGTTTTGGATTCCTACCAGAATTTTTTTTTGTGTGTCTCCAAACCTGTATTGTCTGAATGCAGCTGAAAAGAAGAATCATTCAGTGTAATGAGAAGTTTTGCCACTATCATGGAAGTCCCTATTTCTGATGGGATGTGTGATCCCTAATTGTCAAGGGAGCTGACTGTTAAATATCATTTATTAATAAATTGTAAGAAGAGAAGTCTGAAACCTTTGAAATGCAGATTGTCAGCTCTGTAGTTAGACCTGAACTGAAATGATAAATTCCAGAAGTCAAAATGGTGTTTGCCTGCTTTTTTTCCTCTCTCTCTTTTTAAAAGGTAGATGACAAATGAATCTGGCCCCAACCCCCAGTGAAAAAAGAAGCTCTATTATTTTCAGAAAAATAATTTCAAAGGGCAAGTCAATAATAGCAGGATACGCACAAAATAAAACCTTTGGAATCCTGTTATTATTATTATTATTATTGTAGGTTCAGATGACTCAAATGTTATTATTTTCTTCTTGCACTACCAGCCAAGAAAACCAATGACAACCACATAAAGCTCTGCAAATCTCAGCAGTTTTGATTCCCACTTACATTACTGGAGCAGCTGTTGCACTCGCATAGTTTAGCAGGTCAGCTCTGCGTGTGGACTGGCCCACACTGTGCTTTGTCTTCTTGAAAACTTTAGCTTGATTTAAGAGCGGGATTCATGTACAGCCTACCCTGCAGAACTAAACTAAGCTTATAGTATTAGGCATGTTACTATGTCAGAAGGGGCTCAGTTATGTGCTAGTACCTTATGGCTTATATAGCACATGGCACTGGTTCATGTACCAGTAAGAGACTGGTTTTGGTCACGGCTGCCTTGAGTAAAGTATGCCAGGAAGAGGTCTGTTCCACTGACACTCTTTTGCTACTGGTCTCTCTAAGCTGTTGGTTTCCAACAGCACAAAAAATGCAAGGGGAAGGTCAGCTGAAACCACAGTCTTGCCCATCTATGAGTCAGGATCATTCACCCACCTTCCCACCACCATGATCATGGGGCAGCAACGTCACAGCTTAAAAGCACCTCTCCCAAAACATGAATAAACCTGTGCTGTCCATGAGTGGGTTGTCTTGGCTGGTGTGGTGTCATGTGGTGAAGGAGTTGCACTACTCTCTTACCCCATCACAGATGAGCAACACTGGTGACCACCAAGAACTAGTTCCATGAGAAAACAGCTATCTTTTAGTTTATATCAGGCTAAACAAACCGAGAGGCAGCATCCCAAAACTGCTGCAATGAGTTAAACAATATAATTAAAAAAAAAATGCAGTTTTTCCACGGAATAGCAGGGACTGATCCTTTACCATCCCGGACATTGGAGTATCGTAGCAGGAGCGCATGAAACCATTCTGACTGAGAGGAAGCATTCGGTGCACTTTGGACTGTGGGAGTGCACGTGTGAATGCCTACACAAAGTGTGGATTTACCACAATCCACTAGAGACCATCATATTTAAAGAAGGAATTTACATTAACGATTCCAGTATGATTTCATGTTTGCTTCACGCACAATTTGACTGAATACACTGGTACATTCCTCCATATGTTAACATGCTTAAACCGGGACAGCTTGACTTGATTACGAACTGACTTACGCTGAACCACATAAAGATGGCCAGCTGTCCATGGAAAACATGGTGCACCCATTTGCTCTTTCTTCAGTGTTTGTGTTGCTCCATGGAAAATTAATACACATTTTACTTCTGTCCTTTTCCACTTTCTCCCATGTCTTTAGTTTCCTTCATAGCCACCAATAAATATGGGAACAGCTCAAGTTGTGTGAGATGTTATTGCACCTCATCTGCTGATTGAATGGTTACTCTTGGAACAAGAGGACACCAAGCTATACACCAAGTCCCAGCCACTGGAGGTTGATTTAACTGAATTTAACCTCTCCAATAAACGAGATGTTTTAAAATTAAAAACCAAAACAAATCACCGTTTGCAATGCTGAAGATGCTGATCACATCAGGCAGATATCATCTGATTCAGCGACTTGTTAGCTGTATCAGATTTACTCCTGGACAAGAGTTTGAGCCCACAGATGGTAAAAATTTCAAAGCCAAACCTGTTTTCACCCACGTTAATTTTCCTTTGACTTCAATAAAACAAGGAAAAGAAAGTTAAAACCAAACCAGGAGAAGCATGGGAGCCAGGATATCTGTCAGTGTTTCCAGAGTACTAAGATGTGTCCCCTCTATGTTTTCACTCTGTCATTGCGTAGGCTTTAGCAGCGACCATGGCTCTCCTCCTGGTGCCAGAGGTCGGAGATGTCCTTTGAAGCTGTTCGTTTCCTTTCTGCATTCAAAGAGATCACTGTTGAGCAAGACTTTCTACTAAAGAACTAATAAAACGGCTCGAGCAGACACCAAGGAGTGAATTCATTTTTACCAGGTCCACAGAGGTGTCTCTGGAGAAGGAGAGAAGAAAGCACAGGAAGGTGTGAGCGTTGGGCGGCCTCAATAGCAGGATAATGCCTCTTGAAATCCCCAGGGAAGGGAGGTGGCTCTGCAGCCCATTCGCTTGTGTAAGCAGTTAGTAGAGATTCATTTGAGCTATGACAACATCAAACATGCCAACAGTGGATCAGGAGGCAGTTTCCTCCTTACTTTTGCCGTATATACATGTACTGAGTAATATAGCAATGCAAAAGTACTGCAGTGGCTCAGATATCTTCTAAGGATTCATCTGAAAGAGATGTTCCATCAAATTCCCACATTATTCAGCTACAGAGAAAGGACATTCGTGTATGCAGGCGTTCTGGCAGGAGCTATTTGCTTTGGGGCCAGATGTAATTCAAAGTTATTCTAAATATTACACTGCAGCAGCCTGGCCAAGCCCAGTAATGCTGATTATTAGGGCTTTCCTGGTTTTCCAGCTGGAGCTAATTTCATTTAGTTCTCTCTCTCATAATTAACAACTTGTACCTTTTGTTCATTTTTGAATCTTTGTTTTATCTCTAGCATTTTGTAGAATAGTTTCCAATTTACTTAATCCATTGCCTGCCTCCTCGGTGCACGTAGCAGAACTCATTCAGCCATACAGTTTAATGACATACAGCTCAAATCTCTGCTGCACAATCTCACATCCACTTCACATCAAGCTGGCATTTTTGTCATTTATAGTTTATATGCTATAAACTCACAAATCATACCATTTCATACTAGAGCAATGTCAATAATTTTTTTTTTTAAAAAACCCTAACCACTAGCAAACATATGGGATCTGTACGTTCTGTCCTTTAAACAAGTGCAGATTTAGCAAGGAGGGGGAGGGAAAAGGAAGAGAACGAGAGCCACATCCCCCCGCTGCCAACGCAATGCATGTTCCTGCAGCATCAGTGTTTGGATCAGGCCCATGGCCACCCTACTTAGGTTTCAAATCAAGAAAAAATAGATGGAATTAAATTCCCCACTGCCAGTTTTTAGTGGTATTAGATTCTGCATACAGAGGATTTTTTTAAATAGTGTTCACATGAGACTAGCTTTTTGCATTGAGAGTGTGTTCACAAATGGGATATCAGATGTTAATAAATGATGAATATTTAGTCTGTAGGCATATTACAGACATGCGTAAAATGTGCTATAGGTGGCTAAACGTGAGCTTGTTACAAACAGGGTTCCACGCAACAGCACGGATTAACTAGACTGCCTTTTTTGTGCTTTTAACTCCTAGCATACAGCAGGGTTCAGTCCAGGACTGGTGCTCCTAAGTACTTCCACAATTTAAATAACAAATACTAAGCTACTAGAACATATAAACAAACAATGAGTTTGAAGCCTATAGATGAAGTGGGCTTGCACACAGTAGCTGCATGTTGGAGTCAGCCTGTACATCTGTGCGTACGTGCACAGTCCCACGTATCCCATTAAGGACGGGGAGGGATGTCAGTGGGTCCCTCTAAGGGCTGGTCTGCACGGAGGGAGGTTGAACCACCGAACACTGGAAGCCATACAACAGAATATCTACGATATCGCAGGTCTGACCCCAACATTAGTGGGACAGTCACCCCCCTTGGCTGTGTGCACCAAGTGTCAAGAAACCCAGGTGTGGGGATTTCTGGGCTTACACTGTTGTTCTCAGGGGAATGTGCGTGGATGGTTGTTCATTATTTTCTTTTCCTTTGTCTTCCAACTACTTGCAGCATCTGGGATTCCAGTTAGTGTATATTTTAAAGCCTTTGTTTCTTTATCCTTCATGCTGCACTGTGACATTGAACATGCTTCAAATGAATGAAAAGCCTCCTTTAAAGCTAGTCACAATTCAATGCCTGTCTTTCTTTGGGACCACATTTGGGTTTTTTAACAGATTAATCGCCAGAAGGTCACAACAGAGAGCAATGCATATGACTGAATATTAACTTTTAATAGAGTGCATTGAGCTCAGGAGCCGATTAGAGCCTTCATGAAGCAAGAGCAACACTAATCCTGGAAGGACTCCTAAAATCTTTCGTAAGCTGCATTTAATTAAAAGAAAATGAAATACGCAAGAGTTGATGCACGAGTTCTACATTTGTGCATCCCACTCAATGAATGAATCATTTCCCTGCCTTCTTCTCTGACACAGAAATACCTTGCTATCCATTAAAGATGCTTAAATATTTTTACGGCTCCAATGGACCATGTGTCACCACCAGCCACCCAGGACACAACTATTGCAGGGCAGAGCTGGTATGATGTAACTATAGTGCTTCTGCAATGATTTGGGTAGAGGATGACATCCAGACTGTACGCTGTCTACAGGAGGACATAATTGCTTGTATCACTGCTAAGGCAAATGTCACCCGATCTATTGTTAAATTCACAAAGTAGATTTTTTTTTTTTTTTTTGTATCTCCATACCCCCCCCATAACACATATATGGCATATGTGCATCTGGGGCAAATCTCAGTCGATGCATCTCTACCAATGGTACCACTTCATCACGGCAGCAACACGTATCCTTCTCACACAGGCCCAGTTCTTACCAATTGCCCCAGTTCTATTACTGGAAGAGAGCCACAGGGAGCCAAGAAGCTCTAACTGGAAAGATGAACAACAAGGCAGAGGAGTATGAACCGATCGAATGGCAGCCAGATCCAGTGTCAGAGTGGGATGCAGTATGGGACCAACCAGCCCCCTGCCCCGGCACAGAGCACAGACCCCTGCTCTTCCCAATAGCTCTACAAAGGGCAGGATCCCATTGAGGACCTGCAAAGCTGAGCAGCCCTGAAGGCACTTGCACCTCGTGCTCCAGTGTGCTGGGGACCTGTCAGCCTCGCTCATGTCCCTTTGAAGGGCTGGGGACAGTGGTTAAATCAGCAGCCTTTCCACTGGATTAACACAGAGCTTTGCAGCTCTGCCAGCACCATGCCCATGCCTGTCAGGATCCATCAGACAGCCAAGTCTTAACAGCTAATAGAATAATGGAGTGAAAAGAATAAAATTACCCCTTTCTGAAATAGCCAGAAACACTCTTAGCTAATACTGAACACAGCTTATGATTTTACAGAAAGGAGGCTACCTGACTTTTGGGTGCTGAATGCAAGGGGAAGCGCCCAGGCTGTCATGGATGGTCTGTAGCTGAGTGGGCAAGGGTGTTCCCATCCTGGCTGCCAAGCACCAAATGGGGTTCAGGGGCACCGAAACAACCGGGATGGGCTGGAAGCACCGAAGGGGCAGAAGGATGGGAAGAGGGTTGTGCGGAAAGTGACAGTGCTGTGGCTGTTTTCTTTGCTGCCACCCCCTCAAAATGTCATTGTCAGCTGAAGGGCTTATGAATCAGGGAGCAAAAAGAAGATTGCTCAGGTTTTGTGCCTTCAGGGAATTTTTTTAAACATACATTTTTAATGTGTGCTGATCAAAGGTCAAAGTAACTCAGGACAAATGATTTCTATCATCAGCTTTGCATCAGGACCAGCACGTCGCACTCAGACAGATGCTGCGAGTCGGTCAGATCCTGACACGATCCTCAAGTCTGTCATCATGTGGCACGAGCAGATCATCTGACGGCTGTGCGCCTGCGCTCACAACACACGCGTGCAGCAATGTGACACCCTCCAGGCATCAGGAGTCAGCTGGGTTCATCGCATGGTGGCCCTGGACAGGGCAGGGTGAACATGGGTCAGACCACAACCATGCCGGGGAGCAAGTTGCTGGATCTGCTTGTCACCACCAGTTCTGGCCCATCGCCCCCATGTCCTCCTTATAAATCACTGCAGAATAAAAAAAGCATATTCATGGCATGTAAATCAAGCTTAGAAAAGTTACAAGTCCATTCCCTCTTGAACTCATGCAAGTGATGGAAAAAAAGTACTGAGAGCCAAAAACTGGTACTTAACAATTTATTCTACAGGTCAGTGAGTGGGAAGGAGGGTGATGCCTGGTCTCAGCAGGCCATTGCTAGTAGGATGAAAGCTCAGCTAGAAGTAGTTGATGACTCTTCTGATGGACTGGATGCTCGCGCTGCGTGCCTGCCACGCATTGAAGCTGCTGAACTCGCCCCGCTCCACCACGTACATACGGCCTCGGTAGTTGGGCTCCTCATACAGCACCCACCTGGGCAGAAAGGGAGGGTTACTTAGGTCCCAACAGTGTGGTCATGCAAGGTGGCCTCACGCCCACGTTGAATAGCTGCATTTAGGCACTGCAGTACCGCAAACTACTGGGGCCCGATGGTCCCTCTGCAGTCCTGGTCCCATCCTGTGCACAAAAATGCCCCTGGTGGAATCAACTGCTGGCGCTTCCCCCCATTTCCAGTGTAGCCTGGCAATTATCCACAGCCAGATTGGACCTTGCCTTTAGAAGAAGTTGTTTTGGGTTACACCAGCAATGAAGCCTGGGACCAGGTGCAGCCCGCTTCACATTGCTGTAGGAATGGATCTCTCTGAGCTTTACCATGTGCAACAGAACAATTTAATAGCATTTGATAGTGCTAAAGGACATGAGTCCCCTCCGCACCTGGATAAACCCATTTTGGACTGTAAGGAGAAATGTGCAACGCTTGAAGGATGTTTTACCTCTTTGAACTGACTCATTAGCTATGATGGGAATCATCTAATAATTTCTCTGTTTGCTAGTAATTCTCAGTGGCCTCTATTTGATGCTTTCCAACAGAGAGCAGGACTTGGCTCAGTTATCTTCACTTTATCTGTATGTCCAGCATTAACTACAACTTTCCCTTGGAATACAGTCAAATATATACAACACTCAACAACCTTGGTGACTTGGCATGCCTGACTTCTTCACCTAGCTTGGCTACATCTTTCTCCATTTGAAGGTCTTCAAGTCAGGAGCAATTCTGACGGTCAAGAGGGACAAATTTCACTGCTCTTCTCTCCCTTTACTCCTTTGGTACACACTGTGCCATGATCTTAATGTGGCCACAAGTGTCACCTCTTTCCTCTATTTAAATCCTCCATGCTTTTTAACCAAGTTTTGCCATTTCTCTAATAGTTTTAGTGAGTTTTAGTCACCCCATCATTGCTGAACTGCTTATCTCTGCCTCGTTTGTCTATTCCCAATGTTTTTAAGGATTTTATAAGGATCTCTGCTGCTTGTCACATCTATGGGCTCAGCAACGACAGCAGAGCACAAGTGCAATCCTCCAATTTGGTTTCTGTGGTCTGTCTCTTGGCAGGAATTCAGCAGTGACATTGGGGTTGGGACCTACTGTATATGGGATTTCCAGGGAGAAACTCCTTTAAGTACTGGATGGGTTGAAGAATGCTGGGCCTCCGGGGTCAGACAACAGCTGGTGAACTCAGATCAGTCTGACCCAGAGCAAAAAGCTGGAGGCCTAGGAAAAAAAGCTGTTTATAAAACCAGCCACCCATGGGCATTACTTAAAAAAAAAAACCAAAAGGTTAGGGTATTTAGTCGAGCCACCTTACAGACTCCTTGACATATTTGGATTTATTTTGTGTTTCTGAGAGGATGCCAGGTGGGACTGTGGTGGGTCCCTTCTCCCATCTGCCTGTGCACTGATATGACTGGCACGTTGAGCACATGCCTGCCTGGTGCCCCTCTCCACCCTGCTGCCACAACCCTTTTCTGCAGCATCGCTGCAGTGTGCTCAGCCAAGACATTCGGATCCCAAGCGTTTCCTACAAATAAGTTCCATTCTTTAGCACTTTTTGCAGCCAGTGTATATCTGAACCAGAATTACAAAGTCATCCTCAGACTTTTCCTTTGAAGCTCACTTTGCAGCACATGGAGAAGGCTGCCCACTGCTCATGTGGGTGTAACAGCAGATTGCTCTGAAGCCATGTCCCGTCCCCCACCATCACATAACCTGATGCGCAGTGTTGGAGAGCGTGCTCAGCTCTTCAGCTTAATTAAGAACAATTTATAAAATTATCCTCTTCCTCTAGATACACACCCCAGCCTTGTTCATATGGCAAGCATGGCTTGCTTCCTTTTCTACCCCATCCCTTCAGCTTATGTGCACCTCTCCATATTTTTGGACAATCACGGGCCTCTTTCTCCATCAGCTCACCACCCCTCCCTCAAGCACTCCTGAAGAGAACTCCCAGTCCTATTTTCAGCACCTTCCAATCACTCCCTCCTGCTAAGAATACCTAATGTTATTGAAAATACTGCATGGTGGTAGGACAGGGATATTCACAGGGCATTGCTGGCCTACCAGGTCATGGTGGATCTTTCAGCTCTGCTCTGCTCTAGGGCATCTTTCAACAACTGGTGGACCCTGGGGGTAGTGCAGGGGGTAGAGCAGCCCCTCATAGTCACTGCCTTTCCCAAGAGCTTTGCGTTTCTCTCCAGACACACGGTTGATGTGTCTGCGCAGTCGCATTGAGGGAATGGGACAGGCCTTGGGGTAGATGGAAGCAGACTGCACGACCTGGTGTGGTGATAAGAACCCACCAGCTTGTACCTCTGCTTAGGGGAAGGCTGCAAAAAAGAGGAATAAAAGGAATAGCAGAAAGATGGGAGTGAAGTGTATTGGCAGTGCAAGGTGATGAGTGAAGACTTGTATGGCTTACTTAGCTGTTCCTTTATTGCCTAAAATTTACGTTCTCTGAGGCCATCAGCGAGAGAGGAAATCAAGTCAGTCAGGAGCCCAGAAAACAAAAAAAAGATGATCCTGTCCTCAAGCCCAGCATGGGAGAGCTGATCCAGGCACATAGCATACAGCCCTCAAACATCTCAGTGCTGTGTTTCATTAGCACATAAACCCAAAGGACACGAGAATAAAACTCGCATGGAACCAGCTCAAGCCTTATAAGCCAAAACTGGCTGCTTGTGCTGAAAAACTAGCAGGGGAGCACTGCAGCTTCAGCCTGAACCAAGTGGGATGCTTTCAGTAGGGCTCGAGGTCACTTATTCTCCACGTAGGACTTGAGCATTGCCATGAGCAGCTATTGCCTCTGCTGAGAAAGATGTAAGGTTTATTGAGCAGCGATGTTTGGGTACCTGTTCTGGTTGATATTTCACAGCCTGACGGCAGAACATCTACCAAATGCTTGTAAATGCTTCAGCAGAATAAATGGTTGGTCTGGTTCCTTCGAGTTATGTCACTGTAGCGTAGAAAAGCCCTTTTTGGGGTATTCTCTCCTGGACTGTAAAACAAATTCAGCTTTTTAAAGTTGTATTTTCTAAGCAATCCTCTGTGGAGTTGCTGAGGCACAAGGGAGGACAAGAAGCGCGCATCTTCATCTAAAACCAGATGATACCATATGTGATACTGGCGCTGGCTCTGCCCGTGGGACGGGCAAAGCCGCTCGCCACGCAAACCGCAACAGCTTCCGAGGAGGCGGTAACATCTCAAAACTGCTCCGAAATAGCAATCTCATTTCCAGCATGGTTTTAACAGCTTTACCATCACCCTTTCTGGCTGTGTGGGGTAGCAGTCACCAGCTCCAAAAGGGCAGTGGGGAAGGTGCTGGATGCCCTCAGTCCCACCACTCACCATGCCAAAAGCAGACTTTCTCTCCATTCTCATGTTTCCAGCTGATCCATCATCACTTCCCGCAGGCACGGCCATCCCCACAAGTGCAGGCAACAGCTTTTTAACAGCACGTGACACCATCCATGGATTTTGAAGGGGAAGCAAATATTTTTGTATCCAACGGATGTCGCGTTGCGGGAATTAAGGGGGAAAATCACAGAGCGAGAATTTGGCGGGCAGGGAGCTCAGGAGGACCCTGCTTTACACCTGCTTTCAGCATGCTCAGGGTAAACCAGACCCGCTTTCAGGCTGGGGATGTGCTGGAGACAGCCTGTGGCTGAAACTCCGCTCATCTCTGGTGACCTCCTCTCCTCTGCTCCCCAAATGGTCCTGCAATGGGTCCTGGGAGGGTTTTGCCGGGCTGAGCCCAGCACTAGCTACACCTGCAGCACCTCTGGGGTCATCTGGGCTTATATGGTCCATCTGAAGGAGAAAAGCGGTGCCATAGTGTCCCTTTCTCCTCCCTGGTCTCACCTCTCTGCTGCCCTATCTCCTCCTTCCGCCCAGAGCCAGCAGGTCCCTCTGCACCGTCCTGCCTTTTAATGGCCTCTTACAGACCCTTTGATGTGCTTGTAACAACCATGTTCCCAGAGGCTGAATGTAATGTTACAAAACTCCGCAAGTTTCCTCACCACGCTCCACTCAGTATTTTATTTTTTTCTATTTTTTTATCGCTACTTGAAGCCTTGCAGAAGTCATGTAATGTTAACATAAACAGTCTAGGCTCCCATGCGAGGGGAAGCAAGCTTTGTGCCCCTTACGTATTTTGCAGGGGAGGGGGGAAAATCAATCTGAAAAATTTAAGTGCTTGAAAGTTTCTGGGCAGCTTCCCAATTTCTCAAGCTCCAGGCTCTGCTACAGGGACACATGTGGTAAATAATTGGCCCTAAAGCTCTTGCCAGAGCACTCACAGGCTCTCTCTTGGCTTTATAGCGTTGGTACTCAAATGTCTTTTGCTTCAAATGCTCGGCACTAACAGAGTCCCTGGTGGGCTCCAGCCATTTCTTCTCATCAGGAGCTGGTAGCTCTGCTCCTTAGTTTTAATGAACAGCCACTGCCTGATCATAAGCCTGGTTTTTTGGAAGAGGGGGGGTCTTGGTTGAATCAGAAAGGGTCCTGCAGGACACTCGCTGTCAAGATATCACAGGCTTGGATGGCAACAACCTTTTTGCTATTCTGGGAGACAACTGCCGTTGGACAGAAAGGGTCCAACGTCCCACACTGGGTACAGGTGAGATGCGCAATATCCAGTCCAGGACAGGTGGAGAAGAGCGTTTCTGTGCTCCTTCCTCTGCAGGGGCTCCCCTCTGCCCCGTGTCTTGCTCCAGCCACCCTCTGCCTGGCTCTGGGAGGATTTTATGGCATTCCCCCGCTCCCAGCACACTTGCAGTGAAAATACAATTGTCGGACAGAGGAAAGGGGAGACGGCCAGATAACAACCCGTTTCACAACAAGAGAAAAAAAATAAGAAGGACCGACACCATTGAGAAAATGCAAATTGCCACCCGACAGCAAGAAAAAGGCAAAGCTGCCATCCTGCCAAGGCTTTCAAGAGCATCTGCAGGGGCAGGAGGATGGGCTGAGCATCAGTAACATGTCTGCAAAGCGGGTTCATGGGACACCGAGGGTGACCAAAAACCCCCATTGGGGTGGCTGCGCATCACCATCACAGTTGCCCCTGTCTTTCAGAGGCAGGATTTAATTTTAAGGTGAGATGCCGCTGCCTCATTTTTGCTGTCCAAGGAGGAGGTTTCTGGTATTGCAGCAAGCCTTGGTGAAGCCACTTGCAAAGCAAAAGCCCTGACCTGCATCACCCGGAGCCATCCATCCACCCTCCCCAAAATCCTCTGTGTGGATTTTAAAGAAGTGTTTGGAAACATGCACAGAAACGTTTAAAAAAAAGAAAGAAAGAAAGAAAAGGTGGTCTTAGGCTTCTCGTTTCATACACCTTAAAAAGGTGTCTCAGAGCTCTCGTAGCTTGTGCTTAGCAGCCACCCTCCAAAATTCATGCCCCCTTGAAGCAGCTCTCAATGGGCAGGCACCAAAATTCACCTTTAAACCATAGGCTTAATTCAGATTTTAGGCTTTCTCCAAGTCCCCCCAGCATCAACAGGCTTTTCCATGATGGGGGAAGTCTCTGCAGCCGCCTCGCTCCCCTGCGGTGCTGGGCACAAAGGGCATGGGGCAGGGAGCACCGCAGAGGCTGCGTGCTGGGACACACGCGGTTACTTACGCGCCGTCCCCGTACACTTTGAGGGCGTTGATGCAGGTCTTGTCCCAGCCTTGTCCCTGCAGGAAGGAGCAATCTTCCGTCAGCTCCAGGCTGGGACCACTAAAATGGCTCCCCTCAAATATTTCAATCCTGTAATGCTCGCCGTGCTGGGGACAAAGGGATACGAATCAACCAAAAAAAAAAAAAACCAAAACACACAGCAAATTATTTCCCCGGCTTTTATAAGACAAAAAGGAAGATGGAAGGGTGTGTTGGAAGGGGAATGTGAAAAGCAGTCCAACACCACCAGTGCCGGCACGCACAGAGCACGCACAAACTCGTGCCACCTCCCAGCACACCATGCCAACCAGAAAAGCAGCCAGAAAACCCTCATCGCTGCACCCAGCTGCACCTTCCTACAGCTGCCATCCACGTGCTAACACATTGCTTAGGGGATGCGTTGTGCTCAGGCACACGTAGCCCCTTGCCAATCTGAAGATCCTCCCCAGTGCCGTACAAACCCTCCATCCCAAATACAGCTTCAGCTACAGCTCCGGCTCTCCATGCACTCACATAGCAAGAAAAGGTATATATCCAGAGTGTACAAAGATGTTAGACTATTCCCCTAAACTAATTTACGTTGCCTCCAGTTCACGTGTAGCTGCTATTCCTGATGGGACATGTTGTGCCTTTCTTTAAGGAAAATTAAAAAAGGGAAAAGAAAAGAAAACTTCCTAGCATCATCAGTGGTGCATGAGCACTTGAGGGTGACATGATATAAATTCCCCTGGGGAGATTTCTACAGCCTGCAGCATAGATACTTTGGACCGAACGAGCTGAAAGGATATTTTTAAGCCGAATTCAAAGAATACCTAAATGAATTTTTCAAATAAACAACGTCAATGCACAAGAAGGCTGGGCTGCGATGCCAAATCCCACAGCAGGCGGCCGCCGGCAGCAGCCGAGCAGATACCGTGCCTGAGCAAACATTCCTCCGGGAATCTGCGCTGCAAAAATGCCTTGAAGCACTCGCTGGCATCTCACAGGGAAAATCATGGGCCAGGGAAGGAGGAGCACGTCCTCATACTGGCCGGGCTCCAGGACCCGGGGCAGAGCATCCCTCCCTGTACAGACCGCAAAGGTGCTTTGGGGAGGATGTTACAAACCTGAAACAAACGCATTGCTGTACCAAAACACAGCTTTGGGGCTAGCGAGAAACCCCACCATCTCCAAGTGGGTTCATCATTGCCCCAGGGGTCATCAGTGATAGGAGAGGCAAATGGAAAGACCTAACCCAGATTCATTTTATTTTGCTACTTTTTAATCTTCCCAATTAAACATTCCTCCGGGTGGTGCTTTTAAAAGCTTTGTAAGGGGAGGGCTATCTAGTATGGGGAAAAAATTGGTTTTAGTTTAGGATTACCGGAGGGGGTTTGCAACAGCAGAGAATTCAGCTAAAATTTGCTAGGAGCAGCCCAGCTGCCCCATAGGTCTGGTTCAGAAAGCCCTCAGGCTGCACGCTCCCCCTTCGGGTGTGTGGGGAGCCAGGGCTGCCGCGGCTCAAACTTGCCTTGGGCAACGAACCCCCTTCTTTTAATTCCCCTGTAAGTATTTCATAGCAACTCACATTAAAAAAAAGCACATGACGCCGGCAGGACCTTGCCACCTCATCTGAAAAACCACGGGAAAAATCTCATCCTGTTAAAGCCACTGCATTTCATGCCACGGAAGGAAAGCAATGTATCCCGGAAGGCATGGGAAACCGCGACTCGGCTTTGTGGCTTGTGCAGACCGCTCCAAGGGGGGACAAACCTTCCCTAGGAGACTATTTCCTTCTCAACAGGATGTATTATTTCTAAAGAGCGCAGATTTTTATTACACTTTTTCACAAGGTTCATGAAAAATAAAGCCCAACGGCAGCTCCGTCCCACCGATGCTCCAGCCGGGAGAGCGAAATGTGAGCGGCATCCACTCACCATCCCGACGGGCCGGCAGGAGCCCAGGTGGTCACTGCGGCCGTTCCAGCGATAGAAATCGGGGTACTCGCCGTGCTCCAGGATGTACTGCTGCCCTCGGAAATCGGGGTGATCGAAGCAGACCCAAGCCCCGCTCTGGACACAGATGGAGTTGACCCGGTTGAGGAAACCTCGGTCCTGGAAGCTGCCGCAGCTGCCGCAGACCTCCAGCTTTCTGCCCGTGAAGCATTTGCCTTCGTAGAAAGTGATCTGGGGGAGGGAGGAGAACAGGCCGGCGGTGAGGAGCAGGGGCACGGCCAGAGCCCCGTTTTGAGCAGATAGGAATCTCTTGCAGATGCATCGTTTTAGGATGGTTTGGGTTTGGTTTTGTTTTTGTTTTTTTTTTTTTTAGCTGCTTTCCAGCAAGAGGAGCACGGCATCACTGGCATTTTTTCCTAAGAACCATATTTGTTTTTCTGGGAACGCAGCGCATCCCGCATTTACGACACTTCTCGCCACCTCGTGCTTGCTCACACATATTTCCAGCAGGAATGTTTAAACAGGAAACTCAGCTCCCAAAACGCAGCTCCTTCTGCCGCACCCTCCCCGTCCCTACTACCAAATTTGCTCCCAGTATCACCACTCACATCGCATCCTCCGCGATACTATCCTAACTTACTCCTTCAACCCGGAGGATGCTCAGGCTCTCCGGTCCCAGGCTGAAAGGGAAGTGGTTGGGTCATTACTTACTTTTCCTGAGTATTGAGACATTTTCTGCTGGCTGCTATCCAAGACCAAAAGCAGGAGCCAAACCAAAACTGCGATGGACAGAAATGTTGGACACCCCGCTATATAGCAGCCAGCGGGAGGGGGGAGACGGGGCTGGTGTCGTGAGGGCTTTTTAACAAAGCAGTGGGAATGGGGGGCTTTACGCTTTCCTGCTTCGTAGGCAGAACCACCAGTAACGGGGCCTGCTGAGTCCGGGGTTTTGATTTCGGGCAGACGATCTGACAAAAGATTTGCTTGGCAGGGCTTTGGTCAATTAGTGGTGAACATTGACTGCTCCTTTTTGAAGAACTTCTTTTTTTTTTTTTTTTTTCCCCTTTTTTTTTCACCCTTTTTTCCCACTTTCCCCCCCCTTTTCCCTTTTTTTCTCTCCCTTTTTTCTCTCTTTTTTAATCCTCTTTTTTTAGAGCAGACAAGAAGTAAACATGAAAACAGCAGCATCTCTAAGCATGGCATGTAGTTTCTCTGTATTGGGTTCGCTTCTTTTTATTGTTTTTTCCCAGCTTCTCACCTATTGCAGTGTGGCAGCCAAAAGCAAGCATTCTTGGAAGACTCCTCACCAATAATACATTGCACTCCATCCGTCAAAGCAATGGTTTCTCATTCAACCTTCAAACCTCTTTAAATGGCATCTTCGAAAGCCAAGGACCTAATCCCCTCTGAAGCACAAAGATCGGTCTCTCAAAGCCACCGACGAGTCGTTTTTATGAACGTTTTGATCTTTCAGCACTGAAGCACCAAGACACAGGTATAAGTCAGGATTAGAAGGATTTTTTAAGCCATACTGTTGACCGTAACATAATATTTCCCATATAGCTGCAATTACGGCTTCAGAGTCTGGCATCTCAAATGCCAGCCCAAGGAAAAGCTGCTTCGTATTCCCCTCTTTTGTGCTATAAGAGCATCCAGAGACTTTAACTGTCTTATTCTGAGGGCAAATAGCAAGGGAAACCCCCAGCCCATAAACCCCATCAGTTTATATTAATGAGCCAGGCTAGGAAGAGATAAAGGGGCTGGCCAATGGACCAACACGCAGAGACATACCGGGGCACCGTGTTAAAAGGAGATTTGCCTTTTATGCTATTTAATAGCTCTGGAAGAGACTTCACACCCAGCTCCTACTCATCAAATCCACCTGTTCGTCACCCACGGGGCCCCTGTCACCTCCCCCTGCCACCGCCGCTCCGCTCCCTGGACCGTCAGGCACACACTTCAAATCGAACCCTAAAAACTCATTTCTTGGCAGGTTGCTCCCGTCTGCACACGTGCCAGCAGC
The DNA here is from genome assembly GCF_026419915.1 of Harpia harpyja. Taxonomy (NCBI): domain Eukaryota; kingdom Metazoa; phylum Chordata; class Aves; order Accipitriformes; family Accipitridae; genus Harpia; species Harpia harpyja. Next base: position 101,997,507 of record NC_068940.1, on the reverse strand, counting down.
CTTGCTCAGCAACCCCGCTCTGCTGCCTTGGTTCACTGCTTCGTTTCAAGATTAAAGACCATTTGGGAAGAAAGGATGTCATTATTAAGGCTTAAACATATGCCGCCCTTTCAATTAAGATATAAAAGTTAATAAGCGTGTGTACATGCACACGTAGGCTGAGCTGGAAGACATTGCGTTGACTGGGATGCGCTGGAAGAGGAAGGGGGGAGGTGGCACGTTGTGTTTGGAGAAGAAATGCATCCTTCAGCTGATGCAGGTAAACCTGCCCTGGCATCACAGAAACGCTGTTTAAGTTTATATGTTCTGACAGGAGACAGGAACTAATGAATAAAAGCCTCATTGAATTAAAAAAAAACAACCTACCCAAACCCTCATTGAAATGCTGGTGTTATTTTCTAGTGCTAAATTAGTCACCAGATGGTGTGAGAAAAGTAACAGCGCATAGAAAGTCCCACTTGGAAGAGCGGCAGCCAGGGCAGGGGGCATTAGTGGCATCCCCAAAACCAGCCCTTCCCCCTGGCCTTGCACTTAATGCCCTGGGAGGGAAGGAGGAGATGTGTCCCTCTTCTGAGTCATGGCTGGGAGCACCAGGGTGACGAGGTGGCCCCGTCATTGGCATTGGGACCCAACTCTCCCATCCATTGGCGTCATAACAGCCCACGTGCTCTTTGCATTGGCCATGAGCAGTTTGGTGCCTGGAGAGGAAGACCCACAGCATCCATGACAAACTGGCCCTAAAGTACCCAGTAAAGCAAACACTACCGCAGGAGGAGGTTTTTACAGAACCACAAAAGCCTGGTTTCCTCCGGCTCTGTCTCATGATGGGATTTTCCTGTTCCTCCTAAGGTGCAAGCTTTAATTAAATGTGCAGGAACTTGACGTACTTGAGACTTGTGCCTGGCTGTTAGATTTGTTAGAAGTTGTCCAACAGGTTCAAAAACTATTTTAGGAGAGATGGAAAGAGGGTGTGACAATTTTATTCTTATTTCTTTGAGAAACCACATGAAAGATATGAAACAACAAAAGACCCATCTCTAGAAAAAAGGAAAACAGTGGGAAAAAAGAATATTGAAGAATGGCAAATCATAATTCCTGGACAACCCCCTTTAATTCCTTGCAAAGGATGGAAAGGCTGCCAATAGAAGAGAGAAACAGCAGCCTGAGGAGCCTGTGGCCACTAGCAGCCTTTCAGGCACGCGATGCTGGGGCAGACCTCACCTCCTGCTCATGCCCAGGTGCAGGATCACATCCCACCATGGTGCCCCACACTAACAGGGTCGTGGGCAGCCTTCCTTGGCTGTGGCTGTTTAAAGGATGAAGCATTGGAAACATGAATTTACAAGTTTGACCGTTCGGCTTTAACAGACAAAACCCAAAAGTCTTGAGATATTTTTTGCGCATCTTGGTTTAGAGGGAGTGAGAAATCGGGCTGGCCGTCAGCAGGGACGGCTCCGGGCTGTGCTATTCCTGCCTGCCTTTGCTGCCGCGAGGCCAAGAAGTGCGGCGGTCAGAGACAATTTTCTCCGACTCCAGGCCAGAACCAGGGGGGTGAGAAAACGGAACACCTCAACCATGCAAGATGGCCAAGGCTGGTTTCAAGTCCATTTGTAACCCTGCAGTTACGTCCCCAACAAAACAGGGGCTGGAAGGACTCGATGCCACAGGACGCTGTCAGTGCCAACACTAGTCACAGAGATAGACGCAGCCATGCTAGAAACCAGAACTCAACCACCCAGGACAAAAACACCCTGCTTGGATAAAAGTGGTGGCTCCTGGCCACCACCCCGCTCTCCTCCCCACATCGCACCTACACACAGGATCTGGGCACAGCTCTTGTCCTCTTACAAAGCGATTTCCATGACACACCAAGGGATTGCGAGCAAAGTTATGTTGGCATAAATAAGCCCAGGCTGGGTGGTTTTCAAAACGCAGCCGTGAGATGCCACCACCTCTTTCCATGGGCTGTTACTTTATGGTGGTGATTTTTCTGTGCAGCTCAGCAGACACTGGCCATCACACATGTCCGGCCCAGCAATACGCCTTGCAATAATCTGCAGCATTAGGTGGTGCTGGCAGAAGGATGCTGCCGAATGACCCAAGTTACAGTAGGAAGACATCAAACTTGCTCCTTCTGTGACACAGAGATTTCAAGAAAGCAGGGCGTGATGCCTGGAGGTCAATCTTTGGGAGTGACCTTGCTAATGCTAACAGGAATATTTCTTAGCAGAGGCTGAGCAGGATTAGCATTCTGCTCAGAGGTACCTACTATGGCCAGTACAACCCCACACAAGTAATAATTAAGTGAGCAACAGCCAAGGATTCACACCGCATCCTCTGAAAGGGCCACGCTTCAGCTTCTGGAGGACCTTTTAGTATTTGCAAAGCAGCGTAAGATCAGGCACAGGAAACATCCATATCCCAGGGCTTTCAAAACACCATCTTGCTTTAAAAAGCTCACAGATCTCTTCATGTAACTCAGTATGAAATACTTCTAGCTCATTAGATATGGAACAACCATGGAAGATTTTTTGGCTCGCTGCTGAAAAGGACGAGCACATCTTGTGGGCCACTTCAGAGCAGCAACAGAGTGAGAAACCATCCTTACGACTCAAGGCAGAGTTTCTATATTAAATCCATGTTGCTTAAGATCTAGCCCACCTCACACCAGTTGCCAAAGCACCGATTTCTGCTGGTGATTAACCCATTTCCAGTGCCTGGGTACACCACACGCTGCCTGAGCAAACCCTGTCACAGAATAACAGTTCAGATCTGGCCAGGTTCCTTCTAGGAAAAATAGCTCCTCACCTTGGAGTTCAGACCTGCTGGTCAGGTTTAGCCAAATATTTATTAGCGGCATTGCAGAGACAGATATTGAAAAAAATCTGTAAAAGCTTGTTTTCAGCAATATTCTGCCTTACGATCAGCACCAGTGCAGCTCACCGCACATCTCAGTAAGCATCTGACTGAGATAGGACTTGGATTTCCTTTTGGAAAACAGCAGAAAGCCCAGGGTTTTGGGTGAAATCCTTTCAGTTTTCATCTTATTTCAAAAAGGAAAGTTTCCAGTAGGGAAATAGGACACCTAAGAAAAAGCTGGATGCTGAGGTCACCCATCACCCAGACCTGGCTTAGCTATGTTTCCACTGTGCCCATAATGAGTTGAAGGCATCTGTGCAAAGGTTCTCACTCCCGCTCCCCAGCTGTCAAAGGGGAGTAATTTTGACCTTATTAGATGAGGTTGTGAAGATTAGCAAGTAGTATTAGCAAGATTGCTCTGAAGATGAGCAGTACTGATTACATAAGGACTAATTAGAACCTGTTGATTTCTCCTTTTCAAGAGGCTACAGCACAGCAGTGCCAATTAGCAGGGTAAGCCCAGCAAGCCCAGCTGCATTGTCACCACCTGCACCGCGCTTGTACCACACTGCACACAGCAGCCGGTGACACCTGCATGGAGCAGCAGCACAAATTCTTTAGCAACAAAGGTGTAAGACTGCACATTTCTCTTGAAGAAGGTAAAAAACACAAAAATACGTACCCATTACGAAGGGTAGATGTAGGCTACCCTTCTCATTTCAGGCTGCTGCCCATCTTGTACTTCAAAGGAAATTGCTGCAAGTTGGGACAGACTCAGCTGGATGTTTTACACCCACCTGTGCCAGAAACAAGGGTAACTGCAAAAGTTGTCCTTCATCACTTCCAGGGTGCAAGTTTGGACATAAAAACTTCTCTGTTCAAAGAGACTAGAAAACGGAAAGCCTGAAGTCTTCACCATTGCCTCCAACGCTGCAAGAACTTCCTCAGCAAAGTCCAGTTTCAGCCCACACTCCTCTGCCCTTGGTTGAGGAAAAACATAAGGCTGCCTGGTCCACATACTACAATACAGTTACTGCAGACACAAGGCAGCAGTAAAAAAAAACTTTTCCAGCTTTTTTCTTCTCCAGCGTGCATTCACCAACCCTTTGCAGAAGCTGGGAAGAAGTGTTAGGCAAAAGACTCCACAGACCCAAAGCAGACTTGTCTCCAAGCCTTTCCTCTTCTGGAGTTAATTTGGCAGGGATAAAGTTAGCTACACATAGAAAAAACAGGAAAAAGAAGGATCACTTATCCACTTTCTGCCTGCAGCCCATCCTCCACTTGCTGAGCTGCGCCAGCCCCACCGCTTTCCTCGTCCTCAGCATTTCCATGCATGGCAGGCTGGGAGATGGGCAGCTCAGTCTCTTGGGCTCAGGATACCGTGAGGTTTCTCAGTATTCATGCAGCAAAGCAAGGAGTTGGACAGGAGCACAAGCAAAGCAGGAGTGACTTCCAGAACAGCACATTTTAAATCCACGCAAGTCAATGGGAATTTAACTTGACTTATGGTAGTTAAATTTTGCTCGTTTCCTCAACGGGAAAAGGATCTTTGCACTTTCATCTTTGCCAATGATCATCCCTTAAGAATAAGGCTGGGCCCTATTAAGTGTATAGCAAACTTTTTCTAGCCTGGGCCAGAGAACTTCCTTCATGACTTACCTTTTAATCCATGCACCACTTATCACAATCCTCCAGGAGCCTCCAAAGGATCAGGGCAGCTCCCAGACAAGGCTGTATAAATTCCTCAATTCCAGGCAAGCAGCAGTTTGCTAGATACCGATTTCTTGCTTCTGTACATAACATAGGGCTTCCAAGATTGCCCACCACCCCGTTTTAGGGCTCTCACGGTGAAGAACCTAACCCGTGCCAAGTCGTAAGTCAGTATAAGGAAGCACGAGGCTGCCCCAGCCTCCATTAGACTCCAACTGCTGGAGGATGCCGAGAAGCCAACTGAAGTCTCTGTACAGCAAAGGACAAGTAGTTCACTGATCACACTTGACTGTACATTTAATTAAAACTGCAAGACTTGCATATGGCTGGTCTTTAGATCTTATTAGCAGAGAAAAGCTTGGACAAGTGGAATAATTTACATTTCTTACTGGACGAGCCAGCAACAGTAGAAAGGAAACAACGTACGTTGACGGATTCAATTCATCAGCTATTGCAGAAAATGCAAGAGCAGTACATGTATGTGAAGTCTTGGAAGTTCCCATTGCAAATCATCCAGAGAACCTGCACTTGCCTTTAAGCCCCCCTGAAAAGCCTCACCCCCAGAAGGTAGGACCTTGATTAGCCCAGGACTATCAAGTTGCACATTTCCTCATCCATCCCCTCTAAAGCCTTAGCAGCTGGCACACCTCAAGCACCAATGCCGCAGCTATCTCAGGCTTTAGATTGATCACCAGTACACATGCAGCCATTATTTTACAAAAAAAAAAAAAAAAAAAAAAAGAGTAAATGTGGTCATTGAGGTTTCTGGTATTCCAGAACTTCTACCATGTGATGTAGACCACACAACATTGTGTCCATGATGCAATGCCACAGAATCTGGTCATGCAACAAGTCATCTATCACCTCATAATTAGGCAATGAAGGATACTACCAAACAGATGCATATTGTTCCTGTGTTCCACACACCATTTTCCAAATCCTCAGCAGCTTCATTATCAGCCAAACTACCCTCATTCCAGTGTTGCAGGTTCTTGTGAAGGAAACCCACTGCACAGCCCCAGATCAGTCTGGTTCTGAAATCAAGGCACATACTGGTCTCCCTGAATGAGCACTCCCGACTTTGCTGAACTTCAGCAATCTGTCACGGATGACAATCACCCAGCTACAGAACCTGTATTTGACACAGGGTATGAAAATTCAGGTAATAGAAATGAGTTTTCAGAAACTTTGGGAAATATCCTAAATGGAGAAAAAAAAGGCAACTTGTTTTGCCAGGAAACCAGTTAATCTCATGGTGACGAAAGAAAATAGTAAGTTTTTCTACATACACCGTTAATTGAGGGCTTTAGACCATTTTCTATATAGTATGAGGGAACCATTGTACAAGAAATAAAGAGATTAGACATGCTAAATTTGCGTCTTTCAGCACAGACCAAAATGCAAAAGCTAATTCTGGTTGCAAAAACATTGCAAGTTTCCCTTTCATATTACTCCTGCCAGAAATTAAATTTTCAAATGGACACAAAAATGCAAGAGAAACACTTCATTTAATTAACTGTTCCCCAAACCAGCCTCGTTTGTTTTTGTTGTTGTTTGGGGTTTTGTTTTGCTTTTAAACACAAAGTAGGTCAACTGCACATTTTTTAAAAAAATATATAGTTGAAGTAGTTTGTTTCCAGACTTAAGACACTAAAGCTCGTTAAGCCCCTAGTCCAAAAGCCAAGCAAAAACTTGCAACTGGTTAGGGGAAGCTGCCCAGAGCTGTGCTGGGACCCCGACACTGTGAATGGCCAGGTGCCAGGACACCACTCACCTCTATCAGTGCTATCCAGATGCAAAAAGTACAGGAATGCATCATAAACAACCCACATCAATTTGTTCAGGACGTGCAATTTATTTTAAATGACATTTTTGTTTTCTTAGCAAGTCTACATTTGTGACCTGGATAAATCCACTCCATCCTGACAGCACTCCTAGTTACAAGTCCATGTGAACAGTCTGTAGCGCAGGTGTATGCTGGCCCCTTACTTGGGACAGATCTGCGCACCCTTTACTCCACAACTCTTTAACAGGTTACAGAGGAAAAATACAGTGCAGGTTGTCTGACTGAAAACCCAAACCTTCCCCTCCAAATCAAAGGTGTCACTTGTGTCTCCTTCCCACGAACGAGCACAAAGCACAGCTGAGCTACTTGGCCAGCCTGGAGTTCTAGCCGCAAAAAATGGTTGGGATCACTCGCAAACAACTTCCCGAGCAATAGTCAAACCATCCACTGGCTCCAAGGATCTCACGCCTCCTCTTAAGGTCAGCAGGTGAACATTTTTCATACAAAAAAAAAGTTGATATGGAATAATCAACAAAAAGTTATAAACAGAGCATTTAAGGTTTGCAGCTATTTTATTTACAAGTATACATTTAACACAAAGAAACACTGATATCCAAGCCTAGTTAATAGTAGTGTAACAATATGCATCATTTTGATGATTATTCTAACCAACAAACTACACTGAAAAATTAATGCCAGTAAAATTCTTGGTCATAATATTAAGAAATACAATATATAAATTGAAAATATGATTGCTTAAAATTTGAAAATGGAAGTGAAGCCATTTGCACAGGAGTCAGAGTTTAACATAATCTGAAGGGAAAGGCTCCAAACCAACTGTTTATCTTTCAGGTTAACAGAAGAAAAAAAAATAAAAAAAAAAAAAAAAAAAGAAGCATAGTTTATCCTTAAAGATAATGGGCAGTTTTGCTTCTTCAGGTAGAATGTATTCCCAGTGTTTTCAGGTTTTGCAGTGGAATTACATTACTGAGCATGAAGACTTCCCTTGTGAAGCTGCCCCATCAATTTTTTCTGCCTCCAAAATTATCCTCTTAAAAACATCAACGGCAGTCTGCAAAGAGAGAATACAACATTAGTAGGTAAGGAGAAACTGCCCACTCCCTGAAAAAATAATTTAAAAAAATGTTAGCAGTTTTACTGGCTACACCAGCAGACAAATGCACATCCAATGCTTATTCCAAAATCAAAGAGGGTAAATAGGGTAATTTCAGTTTTGAACACAACCTTTTGGAATAAAAGTGTAAACCCCTATTCCACAGCAATCCTCAGCTATTTTCTCCATCACTGCAGGAAGGGCAAGTATAAACTGAGCCATACTCACAACAGAGCTAATAACTATAATTCGGTTCTATTTTAAATAGTAAGCTTGCACTGAGTGACTGACAGCATTGAAGATTCTGATGCTGTGCTGCTCCAGAGAATAAACCAATTTATTTCCTTTAAGTAATCTTTAAGATTCCAAGTACTTGCACAGAAGGCAGCAGATTTTTCAGCTCGAAACACTGACTTTGCACAGCCCAGCATAAGGGTTACTTGAATATTCTTCATTTTCTCATCTTACCTATAGGTAAGACCAGTATTAGACATGGTGCAAGAACACGAGGGGAAAACATGAGCCAAACTAGCCATTGCCTAATATTAAGCAATATCCTTTGATAAAGTCCTTCTGAGAGAAAGGGGCTTCGTATTTTTAACAGCTTGAACTACAGGATAGCCATTGCTAACATGGTCAGGCTCATACAAACATTCCAGCTTACTGTATGGAGCATACAGGATTACACAGAGTCCCTCTGCAAAATCACAAGCCACACATGCGCTATGGATCCCTTCACTCCTTCAGAGGGAAGGCAGCAAGTACCCTCAGAGTAGGGGTCACTTGTTCTGCTATCAACTCCGCTTGGTCTACGCCGAGTCTCCTCCCTCCACACTGAGCATAAAGCATTCTGGTGAAAAAGGCTCTCCTCTACTGAAGCACCAGGCGAGGAAACAGAGTGCGTGAGCTCAGAAGGGTGCTACTTCCCCAAACACACACATGCTAGTGAGTGCAAGTTAAAAATCTTGGGATGGAAAGACAAACTTATTTTCATGGGAAATTGCAACTGAAGCAGACACTAAGAAAGGATGTCAGACCACTTAAGTGGTTCAGGAGATTTTACAGAAGAATTTGATTGATTAAGTGTAGTTAGGTTTTTGGTGGGGTTTTGATTGTTTGTCTTTAAGGACACAGAAAGACGGGGAGAGTAAGGTGTCTGGGACAACATCATGAACACTACTTGCAGTAAATACCTTACACTGCTACTCTGGTATTTCAGCATTCACTCAGTTTTAAGGGTTTAAAAACTGTACACTAGCCTCCATCACAATATGCAGAAACTACAACACGCAGCATCTGAGATTGCCTAGAAGTAATTTAAGAAGAATAAATCTATACTACAGTCAAGGACAATTCTAAAGTGCTTTTCTTCTCTACGTATTTTTGAGCTGAAGATTCACCATATGATCAGGACTTCAGCATGTGAATCTTCAACTTGGAAATGGTCTCCTGATCATCTCAGACATGCCATTTTAAGTTTATCTAACCTCTAGCCATCCGTTTCATGAATTCCAAGCATATGCTCCTTAAGGAAAGTATAGTCATTATATAAAAGCAGTCACATTATGAATAAAGACGATAAAAAGGGGGTTTTGTTGATTTTAATCAACAGGCTGAAGAGCACCCTGTGATTTATGTGTTCTGACCTGACATGTTTTTCCGCCTCCACAAAGTATAATTCTTAATTGGAACACTTCCAAATTAATCTCATTGACTGAAGTAGCCCCACAACTATCTTAAAGCAATCTTAACAAGATCAGACTGAATTTTAAAATTTCCCATATTTATACTGTTTGTGCACAGTACTATCTCTGGAACTATTTAAAATACTTCATCAGCTGGAAATAGAGTATTCCTCTGTATAATGGAGTTTCCCTGCAATCCCAACAGAATCTGACAGAAGTAGCTCATTAGTCCAATAATGATACAACACATTTCCCGAGCAAATTAAGACTCAGGAGAACCATGGTCAGGACTGCAGTTGCTATCTAGCTGGTTCCACTAATGAAGAGTTTCCCTTAACCAAAACTTGGTGATACACTGATTTACAAATATGCTGCACCAATGTTTCCTTAGAGTTGAAATTTTCAATGGTTTCATTTTAATGCACAAGTTCTTGATAACCCTGGCTTCAAAGCACCCATTAAAAAACCTCCACAACTTATTCTGTCAACCAAGCAGCAGTACATTCTCTGTCAAAAACATGCTGCCTGAGACACTAAGATGTAGGAGTTCACAGGGCTTGTTAATTCATTTCACAGAAAATATATATTCACTAAGAAGGTTTAATCACTGTCCTACAGTTAACGCTCGGGAATTTGTAATTCAGCCCAAATATCCTGAAGAATTTTAGAATGAGCTTTTAAACAACGCAGGAAGCTGTGTTGTGTGACAAGGAACAAAGAACACAGCCAGACTTTATATGCCTCTGTCTCCATATGGTCCAATTACAGAATGTGGGTCACACCTAGCCTACAGAAAGCCATCTGGCTTTCTTCTACCTTTCTCCCTGAGGAAACAAAATAGATGTCAGCCTGGGCAACACATGCTGCCTAGAGAGCTTAGCAGCGTGCAAGAGACACCAGAGGCTCAACTGGCCCACAGCCGCTGGAGTCATCCTTTGGTATGCTGTATTTTTCAACTATGCAACTGTTCTATTATTTCAAAGACAAAACTCTCAACTGCTTATACTACTAGTTTATCTTGGCACAGAACTGGGCAAAGGAACTTGAACAATAGTCAGGTAAAGGAAGAGAGGTTTTTCCCTCCATCCTTTGCCAGGCCAAACACACTTTCCCAGGTAAACATGTCAGACCCCTGGAGAGGGGCTAAGATCCCAAACCACTCTGAAGCATATACTGAGCACTGCATCTTCTGAGTTTGAAGATGAAGTTGCTCTTGAAAAAGCAGCAATGCCCAAGCAATTGCTTTTTAAGAGAGTGAGAAGTAGATTTTTTGCTACTTCCTTGCCCCTTCTAAAATAAATTTATCTAATGAATTTTGCGTAGCTGGATGAATACAACTTGGCTGCTCATTACTCCCTAAATTCCAGTAAAAGTTGGCTCCCAGCTTCAGCTGGGTTTAAGACCAATTTGGATTCTGGTTGTATTTCAAACAGCTACCGCTTTATTGTACTGGGATTAAGATGAAGCACTATACTATGGCTTAGGTGAAACAAAGCAGGGAATTCCACAAGAAAGGCTCAAAGCTCCTGAAGTTAGCCAAAGCAGTTCAACATATCTGGTAATAATTAAGCAGCTTGAGAAGATATGACAATAACAGCCCAGCAGTAATCTAAAAGAAGTCTTTTCCATTAAGTCTCAGAATTGCTTTCTCAAATCCCAGGGATTTCCCTTGATAACTGACGTGTTGCTGATATGCAGGCTCCTCCAAAAGTCCTACCAGGTCACCCTTGTCTGGAAGAGCTGATACATAGCCTCAAATATATTTGACCTTAAGAACTCTTGCCAGCCGCTACCATTTATCATTACCACAGCTTTGATCTTTGCCTCTATCGCTTTCCATCTATTCAAAGTCATGCCATTTCTGCAATGTGGTATCTTTTGATAACTCCTGGCAGAATAGGTCTAGTTTGCTGAAGTTAATCTACAGAACTATTTTAGTTGCCCAATGGAGTACAGCTATGCTCCTAGGGCTCTCACAGATGCTCCAAAAGGATTTTTTTTTGGCCAAAGCAGGGAGAAGTCAATGCTCTCCCACCCCCTTGTAGGGGGGAAAAGGATCTTTGCTATCAAAACCTGTTATAGGGAATATCTTCTCTGGTTTCAGCAGTTCCTTGCAAACAGAGGTGTTATAAAGGACAGACCACATCGCTGATCGAGTTTGGTCTAACCCCTCTAGCAAGTAGACATACTCCTTGCTGCTGCAAAGAACATCACATAGCAAACCAATTTCAGGCCAGCATACTAGAAATTGCCATACTTTTGCTCCACACCCACCAAATAGAGATGGCAAGGTTTCAGAGAGAAAGGATTAACGGACTTCCCCCCAGTCAGGAAGGTTTGAGCTCTCTGCTGAAGTTCTTAAGCTCTAAATTCCCAATCCAGTCCAGCTCATCCCTTTAAGCATCAAATTAGCTTTCTGTAAAGCAAACAGAATCTGAAGCAGTTTTGGAAAGAGTTTAGACTTTATCTTCGTAGGCAAGTTACATTTGCTGTACCAAGCCAGTACAGGTGATGATTCGGATGAACCTCCAAGCAAAAAACTGCCGACAGACTTCTCTTTCCAGTAATGCTGGCTTACGTAAGGTGAATGTTCAGTACCAGAATGACAACACGCCTTGTTACTAAGCTCAAAATAAACCCTCTCCCCCCAAACCAGGGACAGTTTCGGAGTAAGAGAAGATATCCTGTGTTGATAGAGGTCTGTTTTGATCCTGTCAAATTAGGATTTGGAGGAAAAAAACCCCACATCAGTTCAGAAGTGCTCCTGGTCTAACTCATAAGAAGGGATGCTACAATGCCTGGCATCTCCTGTTTCCCCATAGCACCTCACAGCTCCAGACTCCACACTTCGCTCTCAAAGCTCAATCTTACACCTCTTCAGAGGTGAGCATTCCTCTGCAACCATTTGCAAGAAGACTAAGACACCTGTCCCAGTTTTGGGCCCCTTCACACTTTCTTCCATACACCCCAAACCTCCAAAGGAAGCAAGCCAGAGAGCCTGAAAGATGGTCACATGCTGTGAGCACCCATCTCAGAAGTGACATATGATCTCCCAAACTTCTGAGGCCTTCTGAAGCCAGACTAATTTACCAAGTGTATTATGTAGAAGGCATGAAGGAGGAATTGTGTTCAAGCACCTGTTTCTAACAACCTGCGTCTAAATCCAGTGATGAGATTTTACAGCAACCTGCCATCACTATTCTGAAGGATCCTGCTGAAATGAAGACCTGGTAAGAACACCTCTGACAGCAAGAATGAACACAGCTTCTGATTTTTCGTGGGATTTGTACAGGACTGTACAGAGTTTTGAATATCTGACATACAACTGCCATTCTGATTTCTCTGAAGCCTACAAAGTTTGATATGAAAATTTCAGCTGGCAGCATAACTTAATATAGACAGCCTGAGACTAAGGAACAGACACAAATACATGGCAGTCAATGGGACTTTGTTAGTGCAGCAATTTAATATGCAAGATATGCCAAGCATCATATAAAGCTCACAGCATTCTTTGCATAAATATACCCAACTTTTTTTTCTTGAACCACGAACAATACAAACTTCAGAAAAGTTATCAGTAGGATATTCTGCTAGATATTAATTGCTATGCTGTTGCACGTTGCAAACATATGCCAAAAGAAAAAGAGTACAGGCAATAGCTTTGCCTAATCCAGAGGTATTAAGTCATTTAAAATAAAGGGGGGGGGGGGGGGGGGGGCGGAATCAGATGCTTTTAACTGATTTATTCTTTAGACTGTCAATTTAGTTTCCCTGGGTATGCCTTTGAAGCTTTCCAGCAGCACAGAGAATATATTGAGAAATTTCATGCTTTCATCATGCCCAATTTTGACAAGGTTAATGCAAGTCTTAGGCAGATACAGAAGTACTGATAAACTAACTCCAACTGTTCCATATATGGAGAAAAAAAAATGCAATTTTTTCTTTCAGGGAAAATCCAACTTTACTCAAGTAACTTGTAGAATTGTTGACAACAGACATGGGATAAAAGCTATTTGTTTTGCTTTTGGGGACAGGTGACAGAAAGAACGGCTGCTTAAACAGGTCCTGTCCTAGCTACAGGATTGCCCTTTTGATTGTGCTGATGTTATCAAGGAGGCCAGGGATGTGGTATGCTGGGTTAAATATGACACAATGTAAGCATTTCTTCTGTATAAGGATTCATTTGTTTAAATCTAGCCTGACAATGTCCTTTTGACCTTATCATATGTCTGTATTTTCAAAAAGCAAAAGCTTTGACCCTGTTGATACCTATAGGGAAAAAAAAAATAGAAAGGAAAAAAAGAGAGAGAGAGAGAGAGGAAAAAAAAGACACCTCCCAACCCAATCTGCAGCAGTTATCCATTACTTCAAGCCCAAACTAGGAGGCTCTTGTAGCTTAGATACATAAGGTGTCAAATCTATGACAAAGTATTAACAGCCGCCACAGGAACAAATTCAAATACCAGAACATATTTAGGAGGCATTTTAAAAGAAAGTTAGTTAGAGCAACCAAGAATAAGATGTTATTTAACATATAATTAAACACTTTCTTTCTGTGATAGGAAACCAACAAGTGTAAATGTGTGCAGGTTATAATGCGTCAGATTGTGCATCTTCACTACAGCTGTATCACAATAGTGTCTGACAGCCTCTGCTGTACTCTTTTTTGTTTGTTCCCCCCACCCCCTGCCATAGACCCACAAAACAATTATTCCCCACATTAGAGAGAGCACTGCCTAGCACCTTAAAACGTGAGGTTCGTCCCCTTATACCAACTCACTCCTCTGCCAACACAATGACCCTCTATTTAAGGTAAGTGCAGCAGATCACAGACCCTGTTCCACCCACCATGTGGATTCGAGTTTTAGTTTGTCAGTAAGTGTTCTGCTATGTTCAGTGAAGCTTAACTTTCAGTTCTTCACTTCCTCCTTCCATTTACAGTTGCATGGAAAAACTTGTATACATAAACCTGAATGTAGACAGCCATTTTGTTTCCAACCATCTACACAAAATATCTGTAGAATACATGCAAATATTTTAGCTTCCTTTATTAAGTGAAACTATGAGTCATTCCATTACATTGCTATTCAAATGAAGTGAATCTTAAATCCGTTACCTGATTTTCTTTAGCAGAAGATTCCAAGAAAGCTGCATTCCAGGATTCTGCTAAAGCTTTCCCTTCTTCATAGCTGATCACCCTGAACAAAGAAGAAAAAAAAAAAAAAAAAAGTATGTTTCTTTATAACTTGCAAAAGAATTGGAATTTGATGCATCAGGAAAGACCTCAGAGTACTGAAGCACATAAGTGCATGTAATAGGAATGTTTTGTGAAGTCTGATCCAGAGCATTTGCTTTTGGCTGCTGTCAAATACACTACTGGGCCAGGTAAAACTGCTATGTAACCCAGAAGAGCAGTTGTCCCACAGTATTGCTTTGTTTTCATAATCTGTAATATCATCTGGTATTTCACAGTTGTGAAAAATACACTTCTGTTACTTACTTCAAAAAAACCTGAAGTGTTAAATGACCATCCCTGGAACCTTATAGCAAAAGTCAACATTAGAACAAAAGTTCACGGCTCCTAGTTCGCATTCTGGACACAAATACTTTCCCAGTGCCTTATTTTAACCTACAATTTGATTTTAGTTACAGAAAGCCAAGAACAAAACTAGTGCTTTGCAGCCACAGGAATGCCGGCTGCTGTCTTGCATTTCACACATACTGGAGTTCACATACCGTTCCATATGCAGGTCTTTTTTATTTCCAACCAGCATAATGGGTATTCTGTGAAAGAAAGTTCAGAACTTCAGAACAGTTACAGTATACTGAACAAAGTACTAGTAACATGCCTGCAATGAAATGAGATGAAAGTGTCACTACTTACTGGACTTTTCCCACCATATCCAATAACTTGCCATGGATAACTTTTATCACTTCAAAACTGCAAAATAAAGGGATGAAGTCACACATGCACTCCAATGTTTATCCTTAATACCCGATACACAAGCAATTAAATGCATATGTAGGTTGCTGTGTTTATAACTTACGCTATGTATAGTGGCAGAACTACAAAGATGCTGAAAGTCTTACCGATTTGTGTACAACAGACAAAATGGTTCCAGAAGCAGCAAAGACTAACCTACGCCTCCCCGGTTATGATATTTGCAGAAATAAATAACATTACCCAGGACCAACGCATCTAGCATAGAATCACTAAAAGCCTCTCCCACCTCTCATCTGGTTTGTATCTGCAGTAAGAAATTTAACTGCTGGAGTCCAACAATCCTGGATGAGCATATCAAATTAAAGCAGTTTCAAAGAAAAATTATTTAGTTAAGCACACTCCATCTTGAAAGAATACATTATTTTTTTAAGAACACTTAGTTCATATAGAATTCATTCATTAGCCAAAAGAAGCCTAAATTCTAATTTTCTATGGAAAGTGAGTAAACTGAACTGCAAGATGGTATCGAAACTGGTTATTCAAATACTTGTTGCCTGTTCACCTACTATGTAAGTCAAGTTTGGATGACAGGAGGTAAGAAGCAGTGCTGTGAAATACTAAGAAGCCAAAAACCTCACTAACAAAATCCACTGCATTTGACACCTAGTACTTTTGAGAACAAGCTATAAACAGGGTTGAAGAGCAGATGTTGTGCTCCTCTAATTACATTATGGAAAAAATGTTGGTACATGAAGTGCACAATTGAGATTTGTTTTGAGAGAGAGGCACAGGCTCACAGACAAGACACACAACTAGACAACAAAAAAGTGACCAAAACTTTTCCAACTTCCAAGGTCATTAGCTACAGGCAGTGTCTTGACTTGCACTGCATTTCAATTAGAATTGAAACTCTTAAAAACAGAGCGGCACTCAAACACACTTCCAACTCAGAGCTCTCAAAGAACTGGTGCCTAAAAACACTATTCAAGCTATCTGAATCATTAAAACTTCTCACTTCTGGAACAATAAATGCTACCATATTTAAGAAGGATTTTCTGTCAAGTAGGTCAGTTTGTCTGACTTCCGATAGTTTTCACAACTGAGTAGAACGCAATACTTCTCCACGTTCAGCTAATAGTTTTAGTATATCCTATCAAGAAAATGAGTTCTTTGCAAACAAAAGCATGACAGTCTGGCACAACTTACTATTAGTAACTCAAGTACGATACTACAGATTACATAAAAATGTGGAATCAGTGAAAGGACTTTAGGGTTACAAAGAGCTTATGCTGAAAAGGTATTAGTGAAATTCTGGTCTTGAGAACTTGTCTTGGACTTTCATTCTTATAATTATTTCAAAAATAAAGAGTGAAATGGAGATTGGTTGTGACAAAGTTAAGAGGCACTGGTACACATAGAACTAGGTGATCCTGCAAACTGAAAGAAGAATAAAAATGCTACCGAAAAAATTCTGCTACAGACCACAGAACTGTTTCTCACTCTGAAGCAACAGTAAAGATCTAGCATATTAGCCACAGGATAACCAAACCACTAACATAGTACAATCACCGTTTCCTTTCTGCTATTAGGTGTGCTGTTCCCAGCATAGCCCGAAAAACACCATGCCATGGCACGGCACCCTGGCGAGTCCTCAACTGAGGTTCCAGGGCACAATGCTGCAAAGTGTTCTTCTTCAACTTGCACTCTTCATTCCCCAATTCTGTGTGCCTATCTGCTTGCCTAGGATAGTTCACGAGCTCCGTTTTTAGTAAAAATAGCACAAATAAACAACTGATCTTTGTTAACAGATCAGGGTGGAAATTGAGAGAAGTGCTATTTAAGCTCAAACACAATTCTGACACAGAAACAAGTTGCTAAGAACTGCCAGGAATGAAATTGGCTTGACCAGATCAATTTAATGTTCTAGAAAGCTTTTCAAATTAATAAGGCTAGAAGGAGCAGGGACACACTATAAGACAGATATTGACCAATCCAAAGAGAGCATTATCACGTCAAGTCGCAAAACAGTGAGAGATTTGGAGACCATAAGAGGTCCTTTCCGGTTCTGTCAAGCAAATAGGGCTACAGCAAACAGCATAATGTGTGAAATACAACAAAAAAAAAAATCTGACTAGCTGTCAGATAAACGCGTTACACATCATGGAACCTAGCAAGATACAAAATTGGAATTTAATTAAGCTGAACTAGAGCAAAAGCCTTCCAGTAACCTTGCTGCTGAGAGCCTGGGAATGTGAAAAATGTAGGGCATTAGCTTTTACTCTAGTCCCATTTAAACTTCCCACTGGAGGTTAGCAGGGAAGATGATAATTTTAAAAGGGCATTTCTATTAAGTTTGCTGTCAAAGCTCTCACCCCTGCTGGTTCAATACTCAGATCAATATACACACTTTGACAAAAGTCAAGACAGATGGTGACTGTAATTTGATTGCCTGGGCAAGTCATCTAAGCTACCACAGTACTGTGGAGGATCTTTCCTCTTGCCTAAACACTGTCTTGATACAGAACATAAGGAATTGAACAAGACAGGATCATTAATACTTTGAAATTTAAAGGAAGAAACAAAAAAACACTTGGAATAAATTGATCAAGACTAAAATACTGATGAAGACTATCTACCTACAGTCATAACATATCTTGTTCTGTAGTATTTTCACCATATTTTGGTTTCTGTTTTAACTGATCAAATGCTACCACAGGAAACAGATTTTCATTTCTTCATTTGTGCTGCTAAGCTCAAGACATCCTGAGGCAACAACTGGAGTAGCTGAAAAAGATCATGTCCTTTAGCTGCCAACCAGGGAACAGCACAACCTGTAGAAGCTTCCAAGTGGTCTATGTTGATTTTAGTCAAAGACATTTTTGTCCTCACAGTACTACTTATCAATGAACATTGTCCACTTAAGGCTGAGAATACTAACTCCTATTTCATGCAAGTTAGCACCAACACTGAACCTCTGATTAAAGAAGAGGGGGGGGGGGAAAGAAGAGGGGGGGGGGGAAGAAGAGGGGGGGGGGAAAGAAGAGGGGGGGGGGAAAGAAGAGGGGGGGGGAAAGAAGGGGGGGGGGAAAGAAGGGGGGGGGGAAAGAAGGGGGGGGGGGAAAGAAGGGGGGGGGGAAAGAAGGGGGGGGGAAAGAAGGGGGGGGGGAAAGAAGGGGGGGGGAAAGAAGGGGGGGGGGAAAGAAGGGGGGGGGGAAAGAAGGGGGGGGGAAAGAAGGGGGGGGGAAAGAAGGGGGGGGGAAAGAAGGGGGGGGGAAAGAAGGGGGGGGGAAAGAAGGGGGGGGAAAGAAGGGGGGGAAAAGAAGGGGGGGGGAAAGAAGAGGGGGGGGAAAGAAGAGGGGGGGGAAAGAAGAGGGGGGGGAAAGAAGAGGGGGGGGGAAAGAAGAGGGGGGGGGAAAGAAGGGGGGGGGAAAGAAGGGGGGGGGAAAGAAGGGGGGGGGAAAGAAGGGGGGGGGAAAGAAGGGGGGGGGAAAGAAGGGGGGGGGAAAGAAGGGGGGGGGAAAGAAGGGGGGGGGAAAGAAGGGGGGGGGGAAAGAAGGGGGGGGGGGAAAGAAGGGGGGGGGGAAAGAGGGGGGGGGAAAGAAGGGGGGGGGAAAGAAGGGGGGGGGAAAGAAGGGGGGGGAAAGAAGAGGGGGGGGAAAGAAGAGGGGGGGGAAAGAAGAGGGGGGGGAAAGAAGAGGGGGGGGAAAGAAGAGGGGGGGGAAAGAAGAGGGGGGGGAAAGAAGAGGGGGGGGAAAGAAGAGGGGGGGGAAAGAAGAGGGGGGGGAAAGAAGAGGGGGGGGAAGAAGAGGGGGGGGAAAGAAGAGGGGGGGGAAAGAAGAGGGGGGGGAAAGAAGAGGGGGGGGAAAGAAGAGGGGGGGGAAAGAAGAGGGGGGGGAAAGAAGAGGGGGGGGAAAGAAGAGGGGGGGGAAAGAAGAGGGGGGGGAAAGAAGAGGGGGGGGAAAGAAGAGGGGGGGGAAAGAAGAGGGGGGGGAAAGAAGAGGGGGGGGAAAGAAGAGGGGGGGGAAAGAAGAGGGGGGGGAAAGAAGAGGGGGGGGAAAGAAGAGGGGGGGGAAAGAAGGGGGGGGGAAAGAAGGGGGGGAAAGAAGGGGGGGGGAAAGAAGGGGGGGGGGGGGAAGAAGAGGGGGGGGGGAAGAATTTAGCTTAGTATCTCTAGACACACACGAAAGCCTAACATCTGTTGCATTTCCTCCAGAACACACGTGCTTGCCCTTCACTACTTCAGAACTAAAGAAGAAAACCAAGAATGAAGGAGTGTGAAAACCTGTTCAACATTCAAGACCTTGCAAGCAATGGAAGTTTATAACCAGACTGTATCCTTTCTTAGAGAAGCACAGAAGAGCTAACAGGGAAGTTGTTTTGCCTGTATTTTATTATGGTCTACTAAAGAACACTTGAGACACCAGTTTTGTCCGGTTCAGAGGAAAAGACATGGAACGCTTCAGCACTCATAAAAAGCTGATGAGCTTCCTTGCAAGTAGAAAGGAAGCATCAACTTCTCTTCTACTTGATGAGAGTGAAAGGTCTAAGGTCTTAATCATTTTACTTAAACAAAAATTTAAGAAAATAGGACTATTTTGGCTGTCAAAACAAAGATGCTGTACAATATTAGAAAATTAAGATCTATTCAAGAATGACCAGTATTTAAACAAAGCAAGATGACCAGAGGAAGAGACAAAATGACAGAAGATAACAACGCCTTAGAAGAAGGCTGAGATGCGTCCTGCAAGTAAATTAACTCCAGCTACAATGGACTCTGTCCTCATGTCAGAATGAGCAGCTAACAGCAAGGACAAAATAGATACTCTGGGAAAATTTTCAGGTAAGATTATTTGCTGCAGCATGTCAAGAGTAAGTCTACAGGCCAAAAGTCATATATTGCTATTTATATAAAAATTTCTGATGGTTAACCAGAACAATCCAAGACAAGAAGTCAAAGAAATCTCAGTACAGCAATGAGCTACAAGGCTGAGGGATCGATCTAGCAACTAACTGGGTACTTCACATAAATGTACAGTGCCCTTCAGGTTCATATTTAACTATGCCTTTGTATCTGATGCTAGAACAATAAAGTCTACTTATTCCTGAAATCATTCTACGTACTTTTACTTACACCTCAAACAACGTAGTTCAGCACTGTCTCATTTCTTACATGGTACCTTGCATATTAGTCTGCAAAGTGTCTGTGACATTTGGATCTGAGGGGAAATTTCTGAAAAAACATTAATTTTAATTTCCATTATACTTTTAAGGGAAAGAAAGATTAAATGAATTAAACACATGTAAAGAAAATATAGCAGAGTCAGGAGGTGAACCCAGAATATATCTGGTTAATATCTGAACCTGAAGAACACAACAGATTTTATTACCTTTTTATTGACGTGACTGAATAAACAAGAATGTAGCCATTGATGTCTATGGAGTACGTCTGAGGAAATATGGAGTATTCATCCTGTAGAAGGAATATTGCATTTAAAATTACTTACTGTCACAGTTCAGAACTTGATGCTAGCAGGTCACTACCAGATAAGTTGGTCATATTTGTACGACATGAGGTGCAGAACCATTTTGTATAGGTAGTACTTTCAGAATTAAGTTTTTTCATCGTAATGTCAGATGTGGAATCTTTACCAAATTAAGAGAAAGCTGAGTCAGTCTGTATACTCTAAAATTTAATCCACAGCTTTTTTGGTTTATTCCCTTTAAGACTATGGATCAACTAAAGCTATTCCCAATCCTCTTATCCTGCTTAATTATCAGTTTGTATTAGTACAAAATATCCACTCTGTCCTACCACTAATTAGCAGTTACGCTTCTTATCTTGCTGGTGATACATTTCAAATTCCTAATTTCAACAGCTGACGACAGGATCTACCAGTTCGTAATTTCAAGTGACACTGATCACATCTAAATTACCTAAGGGATTTGTTAGGAAGTGAATTAACTGTGGCTTACTAACTAACTAATGCTCACCAACTACAGATGCAAGAAATACAGTTATTAGTTGCTTTATGACAACTAGAAGTTTACATTATATGACAAGTGTTTAATGACAAGAAACAAACAAAACACCAGGAACTTATTACCCCTGTAGAAAAGGAACTGACCGAATAGGTAAATGAAACAGACTGACATATTGCAGGTAACACAACACAAATAGTACAAATCCCATGTTAAAAATCTAAATTGTTCTAATACATATTCCCAAGAAACATTTACCTTTTGACAAGAGCCACACTTCTTAATGTACGAGTTCTCAAATTCTTAAACCTATGCTTCTCAAGATGTTAATTTTAGCTTAAGACCACATAACCTCTCTGTATATTGTCATGACTGAACAGATGGAGCAGTGCAATCATGCAGCTTAAATCTATACAGCCAAAAGGAATCAAACTTCCTCAGCTGGTAAATGAGGAAAAACCCTTTATAAATCAGCTTCACAGATTGAGCCAAAATAGTTTGAAGAAGAGCACTTGACAAAAGATGCCCTTATTTGCCTTTATTGCTACACAGTGAGGGCAGCCCTCCCCGAGCTTCACTAAAATGCCAAACTGCCACTTCAGTTGGCCATATAATCCCAAAGTCAATACAGAAGGGATCTGAGCTAGTCTGCGTGTAAAACAGGTGAAAGTGCAACTCTGTAGTTGTTTGACTTTACCTGGAATTTCTCAGGATTGCCCCAGCTGGAATTTGGTGTTAGGTAAGATTTCCTTTTGCACTCCTCTTCTGTGATCCTGTACCAAGACTCCTGTTTAACTGAACTACGCAAAGCTGAATAGATAACCATGAAAGATAAAGAGGCACAGGACAGAAGAGGAGTACCAAGAAAAGTAAGTGCCATAACCTCAACTGTTTCTAATTCATTACTTAATTTTTATCTTGTTAGAGGAAGGAAGGAAAGCTGCTATGCTTCCTGGAACTTGAGGGTCAAGTTAAGAACTTTACCAAGTGATAAAACAATGTAGCTGTAACTTTTCAAGTCATAGCCAAGTTTTCAAGCATGTAACAAACCTATAATATAATTCTTGCCATGCTGTATACACATAAGGACTCCCTATAGATCATCAAGCAAGACAAACTTAAGAAATCTGTCCAAGCCACACCTTCCATAACCCAACATCAGCTCTCCCCTCTAAGCCTGTGAGTCAGAACTCAAAGTTCAAGTCATTCACAGGAAGAATCAAATCTGAAAATAACCACATGCTGGGAAAGAAGTTGTTTTGGTTTTACAATACTGTATAACATTAAATCAACCCTAAAAATAAACCTCAGCAATAGAGGTATGTCACCAGTGAAGTTACACTGCCCTCCCAGAAGGCCATTTCTTCCTCAAAGAGAAATTTTACTTTTATCACTACACTACAACTGGAGATGTAAGGCAAGCACACTTATATTGGCACAAAGTGAAACCTATGGAGCTGCTCACACTTCTCACCCTGCCCATCTCTCAACCTTGCTCTCCTCTGCAGAACATTCCCCATCAAACAATCTTGCCCCAGAACGTGTGGCCAGTATTGTGCTTCTATTCCTTTCAGACACCTCTGACAGATTGTAAGTGGATATAGTGTTGCTGATTAGCACCACAAGCTGACACCATATAAATACAGCATGGTTATTCTTAAAACATGTAGCTCTCTTCAAAGAAAGCAATAAACATACCTAGAAGGTTACAACCCTTCTGAATAGTGTCCCAGCTATGAGCAAGCATCCTGAAGCTTTAAAGTCTTAAGTACTGGCAGCGTATTTTACACCACCAACATTGTCTAACACTACTCAGTTTGAAAAAACCTAAAGGCATAGTATCAGAAATCACGGAAGGTAAGAACATGTAAGCAATAAAAAGTTTAGGATAAAAATACAGGGGTTTAACAGTCCCTGTTCTGTTTTTTTTCCTAACACAGAGTCTTTCCAAAGACAAAGCACTCCTGTGCATGGAACATGCAGTGCAAGTTCAGCCAAGCAGCACCATATAATGAATACCCGTACTTAATGAAGCTACTGACCATGCTACAGGACATGCGTTCACTGTCTCCTCCTGTGCTCCCTGTCATTACGTGAAGGCTCAGAAGCACGCATGAACCATCACATAAAAATGTAAACAAACTGCAGTAGTTTATTGGTAGCCCAGTAACTACTACCTATATGCATTTCTGTCTATTCCCCATGACTACTTCATGGATACAAGTCACAGTGGTGTAGCTGGAGCACACAAATAGGAAAAAGTCATGAAAAACTTCTCCATGGTTTACTGAAGTGACATTTCCCATCTAAAGCAAGACTGCTAGTTTAGTCCGTAAATATCAAGCCCGCTACTTATGAACTTTTGGTACATCAAAGTTAAGGCAGTTCCTTCTTCACTTTTTTAGACATACATTCAATAGACAGGAAAAAAAAAAACAACCACCAAACAAAAAACCAAAACAAAGCCTTTAAATAAACACTACAGAAACATTGCTCTTTAGTGGCTAAACAATAAGGCAGAATCATTTAAGTTAACCTTCACCTTTGAACGCATGGTTGTTACCAACTTAGCTGTACAGGAATATGAATACCTGTTGTTTTAACTCTGAAGAAAGATCCAAAGAAAGAAAGATAACTTACTTGACCAGCAGTGTCAACCAGCTGAAGATGATATTCTTGGCCATTTACTGTGATCAGTTTTGTAAAAGCTAGAACAAACAAGAAATACATAAACGTGTCAGAATTATACACAAGGAAGGGATCACCATCAGCCAAGGCACTAAGAACTTTAGTTACAGGCTTTAAAGTAGCAGTAAAAGCCTAGATCAGGTGGCTGTACTTTTAACTAGTGTATTGCAGATAACGAAACTCAGAAATTTACTTTAAAATGTCAAGATTCTCCTCACATTGGATGCAGCAGTTTCTCCTTTACTTCCTTAAAAGGAAAGAGTAAAAAGGGTTTTTACATGCATTTCTAAGAGACTTCCAGGCAACTGTAATTTGTGGTAACACAAGACACTTAAAATACAATTAGCATCAAAGCTAAGCTTGAACTTATTATAAGACATTTTACCCGGTTTCCAAGCAGCAAGATCAATTTCCCAAAGGTAAATACCATGAGGTAAATTACCTGGATTAAAAAACAAACAAACAAAAAAAACCCAAGCAAAAAACAAACACCAAAACCAAACTTTGGGGGCTAGAACACACAGAGCCAAACTTATGAATATACTAAACTTAAATAATGAGAATTTAGCTAGAAGTTCACTGTGTTGCTTTCACACTTTCCATAGCTACCAGCCTATCTTAGTCCTCAGTCAGGAAGTACATTCAGTCCCTAAAAGTGATGAGAATTGCTTCTCTTCCTCAGATTCATGTAGTGCCAATGCACTGTGAGCTGAGGAATCTTACTCAGTGTTTGTATTATGCAACTGCAAAAGCAAACAGTGTTACGGCTCTTGTGGGAATAATGTACTACCAAGCACTACACATACCAAACAGAGCACACTGACCTGCCTTCAGAGCTTCACTTTGTCCTTAGTGTTGCAGTTAAGACACAATTACTGGACAGTACTAATATATTGAGTAAAATTTGTGCTGTCCTCTGGTTGAGGTGGTTTTCCCAAATACTAACAGTCCTATGAAGCTTCATCTTTCATTGCAGTGATGAGCATGGAAATAGCTAACACTGCAGTGACCTGTTCTTCATACTCTAAGTTGTCCAACAGCTTGGCGTAGCTGCAAAGTTGAATGTTCTTGATCCCACTGTGCGGTCTCCTGCCTACGCCTTCTGGGTTTTGTACAGGGTCTCCTAGAAGCTGAAGTTTGCCAACTTTCCGCCGCCCCGCCAATGCTTGTTGCCCTGTCAAGTCTCCACAATGTGAGTATTGTCTTGAGTAAGTGGGCTGAAATATCTGAAACTGGAGGTTTCAGCCCACCTAGTAAATCAAAGCACCCTTTTTAAAAAAAAAGGAGCAATGGCAATTCAAACAGCAATGCCAAACTAATGCAGAGTATCTAAATAAACAGTGTAAAGCATACCTACCGTTTCCATTACAATACCAACAAGTGCAAATTGAAATGGAGCCTCAGAGAGCTCCTACCTTACCCTGTCTATCCCCCAAGAAAGCTGCTTTAGCACATGTGCATACGAGCTGCACTCAAGTCACTACCTGGATGCTGTTGTCATCGCTGCACAGAATTTTAGGGTTATGAAGCAAGAATCCACAACAGCTCTTTGCCTTGGATGCATACTGTGGTGGGGACAGAAGTAACTGTTTGAACAGATGTTAACATGCAGCGCTGCTATATACAATATCACTGCTTCAAGTCAGGGAAAACAGACTCATCTGGAGACATACTGCATTAACAGGTATATTAAAAGTAACAGTCTCTCTCTAGTGTCTTGACACTTCACATGCATATCAAAGCACTCTGCAATCAAAGTAGCTTCAAGAGCCTCATGAAGTTAATATTTAAAAAGGGACAGAGACAGATGGCAGCTTTTTCAGACTACTCGAGAAGCCTAGAATAGACCCAGCAAAGACATCATCATCATCGGTACTGGAAGCAGAGTGTGACAGAGCCAGCGGAAGGGAAACAGTGGAGGAGTCACCACAGACTGGGTGAGGAGAACTGTTAGTTCAGTGCAGAGGCTTGTAGCACTAGGAACAGCCCACTGCAAGAACACAAATCTGCTTTGATGCAGTCATAATTAGTGACTCCCGTTTCTTTGCTGAAGTTTTTAAAAAATATTCCTGGTAAGAATTTAATCTTGGGAAAAACCTGCAGCTGTATTAAATGTGATTAGCGATCCACAGCTCCCCTTGATCCAGAGGAAGTCTCCACTTCCAATTCCATCACCTATCATCCTGGGACACATTGCCTTCTGCTGTGCCTGTGAGCAAGACAAACAACCCATAATACGATAACTGCACAGCATGGCTCTTCCCAGTATGCCAAGGACAGATTTCAGCAGACCTGAACAATCTCTGCAGTCCTAGTCATAACACAAATATCTGTGAAACGCCGCTCATCAGCTGAAGCATGGGTAAGGCCTGTTTTACGTCCATGAAGCATGCTGATCTCAGAACAAGACATATTTACACCTTGCAATGCATAACTCAAGTGTAGCTACATGAAGAAAGCTGCAACCCCCACCTTCACCTACAATTGTTCCCAGTTCTGATGCACTGCTGAAACTTGGAGAATTCGATGCTGCAGTGAATAGCGCAGCACCAGATACATGCGTACAGTTGAGGGTGCACCAGTCAACGGCTGCATTGCGAAGAAACTAAACCACTCTGCCATCAGAGAAAGTTCTGGAAAAATTATGTGCAGAGTGCAGCCCTGAATACTGCTACAGCTCAGCAGAAGTGTAACTTATGCAGCAACTCCCTCAACTGCTGATCATCGTCACCCTAAGATCAAGTGTATTTCAATTACACCAACATGAATGAAGTGATTTGCATATAAAACTAAAGTGACAGCTGCTGTGAAAACAAGCCATTATGATAAAAAAAGCAGTACCAGGCATATGAATGCAGGCTTTTAGATCAATAGTGCTACTGAGTAAAGGTGACTGGTATAACATTATTCCCACAGAGCAACTGGCTGGTAGCTAAATACAACCACCTCATAAGGGTTCCTTGGTTACTACCTTTTGCACCCCTTTCTGCTTGTCTTCATTCCAAAGTCAATGCCTGTCACTATCTGTCAGGACATCTTCTACAACACTGAGATGTGTAATGCAACAGAGCTTTATTTAATTTTTCTCAGAAGCCTCATTTCCACCCCTTGAGAATGCTGCTCATCAGCAGCTCCTGGGAAGAAGCATACTTCAGCCTTCCATTGCAGTTGCCATGACATGCATGGAAGAAGTTTAGCCTTAAAGATGCTTCTAGCAGACCCATCTAAACCCATAGGTATCCCCTCCACGACTACTAGGGTTCCTCCAGGCCCCTCCACCTTTCTAATATGCTCTACTCGCAATTTTATTAAAAAACACAGGATGGAGGTAGGAAGCCCTTGGGGAAGACTATTCCTTTCCTTAGGGAGCTACTGAGCCTGTTTAGGGGAGAAAGGAAGACCACAGAGCTATGGCACAGTGCTAGAAGCTTCTCCAAAGCTGCAAGGAAAAGCAGAGGGCAGCCAGGCAGGCCTCAGAGGAGCTGGAGGAAACATTTTTGAGATTTGGGCAGTCAAGTCAGCTTTCCTGCAACACAAAATCACTGAACTAATGATAACCAAAAAGACATCTCTGCAAAGATGGGGATGGGTGGAGTTATGTGCACATCTTCATTATCTGTTCTATCTGACCTATTTGCTTCGAGTTCCAAATTAAGATTCTAGTTTTTATTCCAGTAAGATTTTTGAGTTTTAAATTGTTCTGGTCTTAGCTCACCTGAGCTAATCTGCCTTCAGAGCCCCATTCAGCTCAGTGCCCATACAGATTCCCT
This sequence comes from Harpia harpyja, assembly GCF_026419915.1. Classification (NCBI taxonomy): domain Eukaryota; kingdom Metazoa; phylum Chordata; class Aves; order Accipitriformes; family Accipitridae; genus Harpia; species Harpia harpyja. The sequence continues at coordinate 101,969,972 of NC_068940.1, read as the reverse complement.
CCACACACTCCTGCTCTGCAACGATCTTCCTTCTCTTTCCAACATTCCCACAAGTAATTGTTCCACTAGTTTCTCAACCTGGCTGTCTCAAGAATAGCCACCCATCATGGTGTCACTCCTGTTGGGACATTCAGAAAGGGAAAATCTATTTTGCTAAGCAATTAACTCTCACCTCTGCTGCTGCCACAAAACGCTGCAAGTTACTCTTCCTGATACACAAGTTTAGTAGAAGCAACTGAATTCAACATGCTCATTAACTTACATAAACTAACTTTTATGGTTCTAATGTAATATAAGCAAAGGAAAACAGAGCAGTGAAGCAGTGACGACTTTAACAAACACTAAGTGAAATCTGATACAGCTTATTTTCTCTTTACCACTTCCAAAGAAGGCAGTGATTTTCACACTGAAAAAATGAAACTACTAGAATATTAGGTCTTATTCCTATTGCTCAAGGCTTATATGCTATGCAACTTGTTCCTTTAAGAGCTTAACTACAGTTTGCCTTCTATACAATTTAGCTTTACACTCAATTTTTTGTGCAAGTTTTATTATTTGAAGCAAAAATTCTGAAGATTAAGCTACCAGCAGTACTGCAGCTTTCTACCCTTTAATCAGTGCTGGCAGAATACTGTAGTAAGTTATCAGTAACAATTTTCTGGAGACAAAACAGAAATTACATAGGCCGGACTATTCTTTAGCCTGTATTTTTTTTCATTCCCATGTTTTGTGACACTAAAGTAGACCCTATCTATCACTAGATGAAACTGAAAAGCTTTTATAACCCGATATAAAGCACTGGAAAAATGCAACATTCTCCAACACGGCCCCTAGTACAGGAACCTGGACTTGTCAACCCTTTTTGCCAGCATTGTTAACCAGATTTGTAATTTCAAGCTAGGAAAACAATAAAAGAGTTGATTACATACTTTGTGTCTTATGACCCTGCACAGAATCAGAAACATACAGCTGGGAGTGTCAAAAGACTGGACTGGTCAAAGATTTATATTTAGAAAAAACATTTTAAAAAGATTAAGTAGTCAAAAAAATGGTTTTATAATAATCCCATCAAAACTAGTTTCACATGTCCCTCTTAAAGATACCTTCGAGGTATCTTAAAATGTTAGTGTTAAATTAGAACGTGTTATCTCTTCCGTTCTTCACAGAAGCATTTTTAAAACATTCTATCTATCAGGACTTCCAGGGCTTAAAGACAGGACAGATTTCCTCCTGTTTTGAACCTCAGGGCACATCTTTTACATTTTCAACCCTTACTTCCCAGCAACATGTTCTGATGCAAGAAGGGCCATTCGATTCTCTACCTTTCAGAAAACAAATTCCTCCAGCCATGCTGTACATCATAAGACTTTCACCAAATCAATAATGCTGCTTGTTTTCCAAACAAATTAGAAATCAAGTGAAAAGTTATGCCTTTTCAAGGCACCCTGCCCAACAAAGTTTTCATGGCCACAACATGCTCAATGTTTAGAATTCAGATCAAGCAAGCAGTGCAGACTGCAAGAGTCAATTCATCCAGAGTGTATTTTCATATAGTTATGAAGTGCTACCAGTGTGAGACGTACAACTAGAGTTAGTAACAGCAGTTACAGGCAATAGGTTTCTGTGGACAAGAAGAGCTTGTAAAGAATGAAACAAGCCAACCTTGTACCAAGGTATCAAAATCCTAAAACAAGTTACAGACGCAGTATTTTGGAGAAACTCTGACCCCATGTCTCTCAAGCTTTATTTGTTCCCATATACCTGCATAAAACTAAAAGATTACTTTAAATAATTTGCATTTATATAGCACAGACAGTGAAAAATAACCTGTCCCAGCTGATATTAAGACTTAAAGTACAGAAGCTTAATCCCCAGTATTTTGTTAGCAGCTTTAATTCAAAATAAACATTTTTTATAGTTTTAACAAAGTAAAAAGGGTTGATGGAAAGTGTTAATATTAATGACATCTGTATAAGGACGAACAGATCATCCAGGTCAAGGGGCAAATTATCCACCTTGCCTCACTAAAGCGAATGTAGAGTTTTTAAAAAAGTAGCATCTGAATTTTAGTTCTAAGCAATAAAATAATCCTCAGTAAAATATCCTGATAGCTCCTGATTTGTAATTATCACCATATATATCCAAAAGAAACCTTGTTCTGCTGAATACTTCATTCAAACTTCCAGAGTATCACATAGGCTTAACATCCTACTGCACAAGTTCAAAACAGTAAAAATGTGTGCTACCACTGCATTTCAGAAGTCACTGAAATACAAGAACTCCAGGGTTATGATCATGAAATCAAAGTTTTATTTGCCACACAATTAAAGTGAGCCAGTACGATCAAGTTACTCAGCCTAGCACCACAGCTGCTCAAGTACTTTATGACCATTGCTAGCTCAGAAAGAGGTGGTTGGATTGTAATGAATACCGGGTAACTTGCCTCTGAAGTGACTTGTTGCTCTTGGCAGCATTTTTGGTGTTAGTATCTTTACTCACCTGCTATGCTAGGTATTCACAAAGGCACTAATATTAAAAAAACTGCTAAGAGAAAAGAGACACCTGAAGTCAGTTACTCAGTATTTGCAGCAAGCTGACTGTGAACCAGGCTTGTTATCAAGCAGTTGGATATGAGTAATTTAAAAGATTATCATGTTATCATGGCCACAGCATGTGTACCTTCTAAGGTAGTCATTTACTCCTCACTGATATTGCTGGCTTTGTGTTCATCTGGATATACTGATCAAATGAGACATTTGAGACTTTGGAACAGTTCTCTGTAGCAACACATTTTCACATAGGTATGACATACTTAATTTGAAGTGCCCCAACTATATTAGGGAAGCAGATGTGTTATATGTATGTTGTTGGACAAGAAGGAGATGCAAATAGCCAGATTGATTAGGTTTTCCTTCATTTAGTGTTAAAACAGTTTAGCTGTTCGGAGAAATATGCACACAGCTATTTCCATGCTGCAATTCTGTAAGCTTGGTAAGCATTGGTTTAAAGGACTCATAAAACTTAACAGTTAATGAATGTTAATATGTAAAAGTCCATGTTAGTATGTATAACCACAATGGCTTATGATAAAAGTTAGTTAGGCACAGAAGAGCAGCTTGTCAGTTATTTACTTACTGTTCTCTATGGTTGGATCATACGAATCAACAAACTGTCCTTCCACGAACTGAATTGTCAGTGAAGATTTTCCTGTAAAGCAAGGAAAAGATAATCTGTATTGAAACAAGTCTTCAGGCTGTTATCACTTTACACTTACCAGCAGATACACTAATGTTTTTATAAGAGCCAGTATGAGCTTTGCATGGTTCATTTAAACTATCTATACATGACAACTGACCTATTTTTAAATTAAGTGCCTATTCCTAGTAACTGGGTCTCCTGAACGCATAAAAAATAGTGCAAAAGCTACTCGGCATGTGTTCTGCTTTTGTTTTAACATAGCATAATTTAAGTGCCTCCTCCAGTTTAAAACAAATCTAAAAGTAGCAGTGTCCAATCCTTATAAAACTAAATTTAACAAACTGCTATATTTGGAAGGTTCTTCTGTCGAGAAGCAAGGAAAACTAGAAATAATTTTCAGTCGTTGCACAGGAAACTAGGAGCTTGGATAGAATTAGCCAAATTTGGTTTGACTAGGAGATTGGACATATTTCCCATGACAAAAGGATGATCTCAAAATTCTTTAGATCAATATATTCTCCTATTAATCCTCTTAAAGCCACACTACAAGAGACCAATGGATGCTGTATTTTAAGCAGTGATTGAGGGGGCATCATTGGATTTTTTTCTTTTGAAAGCAATTTAACTGCTACTTTTGCAGACAACGGTCTCAATTTCAGTTATGCTGATCTGATCATACACCCCTCCAATAAAGAGTAATGCAAAACATTGCACTTAATAGCAGATTGAAAAAATTAAAACTAATTTGGTCTTGAAAGATTTTACAAGATGGCATACATTGACCATAAAAAGCACCTTTAAAGCTCTGCAACTGAAGACTTTTCAAAGCATTACTGAAGTCTTAACAGATTTCCATTACAGCACATCTTCTACTAGACCCTATAACACTATGTTTACTGGACAAATACACTCTTATAAAGATTCCCAAGTGCATTAGCTGCTTTTGGACATAAGCATATTCTTCATGCTCCTTTATACTCTTCTCATTGGCAAGAAGCACAAACAAAATACAACCTCAAGTTAAAATTTAGGCTCAAGACCATCCTACTCAGTGGAAGCCTTTCAATGACATCATCAGTAACCAATGTTGTGGTTGAACTATATAGTAAAACTATTTTCAAGAATTAATTGCTTTGGATAAAGATTGCTCTCTTGCAGTGCTCAGACCATGCTATGTTTATACTTTGCTGCAGAAAAAGTTCTTTCCTAAGCATTCCTTCAGGAGGTATTAAAAAACAGTTTTCCATTTCCAACCACCCCATTCTTGCTTCATCATACAAGGCTCTTGACCTATTCGCATTTGACTTTTTATTATCATCAGCATATGTAGCAAGTCACTTTGTTAAAGACATTCTAAAAATTGCAAGTCAGACAAAGTACAAGCAAGAAAGTGATACAAGGGAAGTTTGGCTTAATATTTATAACTACATGTGCAGTCAATTCCTTCATTAACTGCAACACTTCCAGGATTTACTTCTCCAGGAGGAAGGAAGAAAGTGTCACACAAGCATCATCATTTGGGGATTTCCAACAGCCATAACCTTCATCAACTCACCACCTGGTTTATTTTAACATCACTGTCCAGCTCTGCCATGCTTATCCCTTTGCTGTCTCCTATCAGTCATGCCAGTTTATTCAAGATACAATGCTAAAAAACCCAGACAGCCCCCAAAAAGACCAACCAGCACACGGCCTTTTAAGAGTTGCTTTTTCTCAAATCGAGTTCTTGGATACCATTCTCCAATACATCCAACAGTGCAACTAAAGGTGTTATACTCACTGTGCATGAGTTTGCAGAGAACAATGAGCGTTCAACTGTTGTTCCAGCAAGGGTGGGGGGAAGCAAAGCAACCATGCACATCTGAAATCATCCTAATAAGGACAAACTCAGAACTGAGACTATGCATCCCAGCAACTTTCTGAAGCTGTGTATTTTGGACACCACTTAAAGAGTGAATGAACTTTTAAGTTATTTCTTCTTCAGCTATAAGGTTATGAAGCTGCTACCCAGAGTTCACGCTTCCAGATTCTTTGCCAATACCAGCACATTAAGCACTCCATTTTAAAACAAAGTTAACTATTCCTATATTAGGCTGTTACATCTTTAAGATAAGGAGAGCTAAGTTAAGCATAGATCATCACTGAACATTTTTCCTCCTAAGGAGGATCCTAAACTGACTGAAAGACTTGACTGCTACCGTCTGTCTGTGTTAAGTCTGGAAACTGAATACTAGAAATAAGTCCGAGCCAACAGAAAATGCTGCATTTAACATCCAGCTGTATTAATTACTGCTTTCCTCCCAACAGTGAAAGAGGAAACAAAAACAGACAAAACCAGTGTTCCAACACTCTCCTCCTAAATTCCTCCAAGCTTTGTAACAAGGCTTCCAGTAATGATGTGTTTGTGATCACAAGAGGATGCCTGCTTTCCTAGAGGAGCCACAGGGAAGCTCTCCAGTCTTGGATTCAGCCACGTACCCTCTCAGGACAAGTGCATGCAACAGTATCCCACTAAACCAAGGCTTCCAAAGGGTACACGGGAAATTTAAAACCTAAGTCATTAACACCCCACTGCCTTGTCTCAGCCCATGCCCAAGAAGCACACAGGACCATGTCAACAACAGCTTGGCTTGAACTTTGTCCGACAGGTTTTATTCCAGGCTTTTGACCTCTGCTCGTGGACAGAGAAGAAAATTAAGTTGACAATTTAGCTCCTATCTCCTCTTCCCTCAGAAAGATCAGGCAACATTTTCAGAGAGAATTACAACAAACATAACGTCCATGAGGCATGGACCAAGGAACTGCACGCAACTGCATCTACTGATGTGCTAACTATCTCGGAGCACTGCAGGGAGGAGGATGCAGGGAGATACTGCAGTCTAGATGTGCATGCAGCGCTAGCACTCTTCAGCCTAAATGGGTGAGAGAGCCTGACACCAGCAGCAAAGATTTGATTAATTGATTACTCAAGGGTGCATACTTCAAAAAAGGCTCAGCTCTAATATGCCCTCATTTGGATCAAACGCCAAATGTTTTTTAGTTTGCTAAGCTTTTCGTTGTAGCATCCTCCACGCTCATACTTTTAGTGTATCCACTGTCCTCAAGTTTTAGGAAAATAAACATCTGTTGAGACCAAAAGGAGAAGTGTCATGAGCAGAAGCAAGACAAAGTCTGCTGGAAGCAGTTCACTAAATAGATGGAGACCTGTGATTTTCAAGATGAAAAAGCATTTGCAAAATCTGACCGGAGAAGATTATGGTTTAACATTTTGACTCTGTTCAGAACCAGAGAGCTTAAAATGGCTAGGAAGAAATAAGTGCATCAAACAAGGGCAACACCGGGGCAGGGCAACAGGGTGACTCCTCCAGCTGTACTTGCTGTGGTAACTCAAAGCATCAGATACTCCATGGCAGAGCAGTTTTAAGTAAAATTCTCCAAGTTTACTGACCCTCCCTCTCCCTGGAAAGATAGGACAAAGGGCAAAGGCTGGGAAGAACAGGTTTTACAAGTGCTTAGAATACAAGTCCCAGGTGGCTGAAAGCCCAAATCAAGCTGTCCAGAACTACCCAAAGGGTATTTGCTTACACAATTCATTATTTACAATATGATGCTGGAGTGGTAAAGAAAAGTCTTCCACTGTCAAAACAGAAAGGAACAGGTTTTCAGACAGAAAGCCATTTCAAAAAATAAAGCCGTTATTTCTGTTCATACAATAGAACACTCGCTACCTAAAGTGGAACATCCCATAAACACTCTGACTAGTGCAGTCATAGCACATCAGTTTCAAATGCCATTGCAATTGCCAAGGCAAAACAATTGCCAAATCGAGTTTTTACTCATCTTTTTACTTCTTGGACAAGAGCTGTGGTATTTAACCTAGCCTTAAAATTCAAGCTTTACAACACTAGGCAGTTTACCAAGAAGATGAGTAACTGAGCATGGGTGGGCTCATGGACAGCTGGCATCCCCGAAGAGGCCATGCCCTCTCTTCGGTGCACTACTACCTGCCTGCCATCCCCATCCCACATCCTTATTCTCCTTACAATAGGCAGAAGGAAAGCCCAGATGAAATTCTCATCTGCAGCCAACTTCCCCCCCACAAACCCAGGAGACAGATATGATGCAACTGGCCAGCGAGCAAGTCAAACAACAGCTCCACAAGCAAGGCGTTGTGCAAGCTCGATTCTGCAGCTGCCCTCTAACGTGGCATCTCCACGATGACAGCCACTGGCAGCACAGTGCAGTTTATCTCAACAGGAAGAATTTCTCAATACTCAAAATCATCTGCACAAGCAATCAGTAAACAGTTTGATGGGGTCAGGAACAACTACAGAAGAGTTGCAATTCTCTGTTCTGATAGAATTTTAGACACGCAGTGTCTTTAACCCATCTTTTTCTATTAAAATGCCCACTTATGTACTTTGCTTAATTATTAAACACTTAACTGCTGGCAGCATCTAATCCACTCCTACCACAAGCCTAGCATCTTACCTAGGTTAGTCTCTACATAGATCTACTCAGGCTTATCTACAGAACAAACTAGTTTAGTTTTTGTCACAAAAGGGTTCAAGAAATTTCATAATGAAATGCTGTCAGTCATATCAAATTTGGTAAGACTGACTGCGTGCCCAGCTTTCAATATCTCATGCACAGCTATGCTCAACCTACTACACTTCAGAGATGGAAGTTTTCGTACTGAAATTTACACTCTATCTTGAACATGGGATCTTTATCTTCTTTAATTCAGAATACCAAGATGCACAAAATGGAGACAGCAGCATTTCCACAGTGCAGATTATCTATTTGTCCTCAGAGCACAGAAAGGGACTGAACGACTTCTTGGGAGCAGGTGGAGGTTTAACTGGGTAGCAAAGGGAAGTATAGCATCACTCTTCAACGAAAATGTTTTCACAAGATAGTAGATGATCTCAGAATCCATCACCAGCTCATCATTCATCTCAGCTTTCATCATTAGCAACTTGCTATGGTTAATTAAGATTTTTTTTCCCCCAGGTACTAATTATGGCTATGTAGTTGCTATTTTGCCGACCATTGCTATGTAGTTCGGTGAATTATTCTAATGACTATAAAAATGATACGTCTGGGTCAATATAGAATTCTGTTTCTAAACCTCTGGAGACAGTGATACAATGAGTAGTCTGTGTTTTACTCAGATGCAACTTAATTCTACTATTAGACTTTTACTCATGAGGAATTATCACGTATAAACATCTACTTTGAGCCGTAGTTTTATCCATTTTGTAGTGATTTCCTTGTGACATCAACATTATGATACCAGGATTAAAAAATTATTTTCTGATGCTTACAGAGAAAACTGTTGCTGACACAGAGCTCAACTGGTGCACTTGCTCATATGATACTGATGCTTGATTTGCAACACGAAGAGTGGTGGCACTCCCCTCACAGGGTGCTGTCTGAGCCTTCTGAAGGACAGACTAAAGGATCTGCCTTTCTAAACCTGTAAGAGCAAAAGGCTGAGGACCTCAGTTAGACATCTTTTGGTAATGTAGTGAGGGACCTCAGGAACAGAAGAGACCTTCATGACAAACCAAACAGGAGATCAGCATTTCAGGACAACATAAGCTCTTTTTCAAGTTCTGTGGCACTCTACCCCATTCCCTGCCTTCTCCTGATCTATTTTTATATTAGGATATAAGGAAATGTATTTGACAGTCTAAGGCAAGGTATTGTAGCAAGAACCACTCCTGCTGTAGAAGAGGAGGTTCACATGATGGTCCGAAACACCAAGACCACAAGCCTGCAGGGAGAAAAGGACACATGCTTGTTTCGCTTCCTTCTGCATTACACAATCTTCTTGAGGTTTATCAAAGGTATTCCTCTGCAAGCCAGAAGAAATCTGAGGGGCAATCACTTAGAAAGGAAGTCAGATGGCTTCCTTTATTTTCTTCAGATTTCAAAGCAGTCAGTCGAACTCATAAGCATATTTGCAAGCCCTTGCTAGGCTGACAGCCATGAGCCTTCAAAACACAAACCAAGAGTCCTAATAATGCTACCTAGATCATATTTTCTGTAGGGAAAGCAAGAAAGCAAGAAGAGAGCATGTGCTTTATTCCCTGATATGTAACAGCAAGCTTGCTCCATCCTGCAGCAGTGCTCATCCCTGAATGTTCACTTATGCTTTGTTGCAACATATTAGATGTCCAGGCCAAGTATGTAAAGAAAAATTCCATTGTTTTCCTGCAAGAACTTAGTTGCCACTTCCAGATGTCTATTTTGTCTCTAAGTCAGTAACCTCAGCAAAGGTTTGTCAGAAGAAATGTTTTAGTTATTTTAGTGCACAGTCCAGTTACCTCTGGTTGTTACCCTTGCTGGCAGAAAAAGAGTGCCACAGTTTGCCTGACCTTTCCCTTTTAATGAGGTAAACCAATTTTAATTCCATGTGTTTACTATCAGTTGTCCAAGATGGAAAAGCTGTTACCAGGCTTACAAAAAAAAAAAAAAAAATTCCAGAAAACTTCTGTGGCATACATCTCACCTGGCCATGGTATACATGCATAGATGGCTGCATCCAAGATGTTTTAAATAGGTCAGGGGAACTGCATCCTGGGGTCTCCTAAACGCAAAGGAAATTCAGACATTCATACCCCAGACAGTCAACCAATATTTGCTCAGATAAATACCATCTTCTGTATTCCCTTCAGACTTTCTGCAGAAACTGTGCATCCCTGCAGCACCTTCCCACCTCCCTCTCCGCAGCACCATGCCTAAAATATTTCAGGTGACGGTAGCAATTCGGAGACAACTTATCAGGCAGGTGCTGCTAGCTTAATTAGCAAATGTATTCCTACACTAAAAGTCAGGCAGTACAACTTGATATATTGCACTTGTAAAGGGAAGCTTATTAAGCTTAAAGATCAGACCCTAATGTTTCAGTTTATGATACACTTAAGAATGAAAGAGCCTGAACTCTGTACTGATTTCCCCCTGAAGAGGCAAAATTCAGCTTGTACTGCTGGGTAGAAGCCAAGTCCTCTCTCCCTATGCACACACTTCAAGCAGCTAATTAGGTATCTGAATAAACTTGACCTTTCCTTGGATCATCAGGTACGTACAACATGAAATGTCTTTGAAAGATACTTTCAGTAACTGTCATTGTTTCATCATTAAATCAGTTTTAAATGCTATGTCATTAGAAATAAAAACACATATCTCTTGCTTTAATGCATTCCATGCATTCCCGTTTTCCATCTTGAAGGTTTCAGTTTCAACACAAGGGAATGAACTCCCAACTTCCAGTCAGGTCTTTCTTGACGCTAAAGATCACTGGGGTGTACAACTTTAATTACCTTTCTGCAAGCCAGAAATATCTAGCAGATTTTAGCACTTCTTCAACAAGTGGGTCTTTCCAACTGCAGTTACCAGCACCAGCTCTCCATCCACTGCACAGATACTGCCTTAATTGCACTTGCAGCACAGCTGAATTTAACAACAGAAGCCAATGAACTCTACTCTGTGCACACCACATGGGATAAAGCAGCTGTACCAGGGGTTTGCAGCCATCATTTTCCTTTTTTTCATTTCTACACAACTGGCTGAAGTTAACACCAGCCACACTAAGTTACATGCTACTACTGATCACCTAGTAAAGCAGTATGCCATCGAACATGACAGAGTACACAGGTACAAATTAGGATTTTAAACTTAACATTTCTGTAAGAACACAGGATAAACTCTTCTTTCCTCTTCCTTTCACTGCAAACCTCACTTATGTTTTTAGACCACCTGATCAACACCAGTAACAGAGAAAGCTTTAATAGCACAGAACCCTTACCAAGATGAAAGACCTCAGCCTTTCAACAGATCAGTACTGTTTCACTGAAATGCAGGTCTTCCCTAAGGATCTTCCTTTGTTAGGATCTTTAAGAGGAGTGGAGCCATAGCATTGACTTGCCAATGCTGTGGCCACCATACCTTATCATTGCTTACAACCACTACCAAGCAGAGGGCTAAGTCTCTAAAAATGCCAGTGAAGATTTCCTGGCATCATTTTAAAAAGGCAAGTCTAGGAGCTTGACCCTGAGCATATCGTAATGCCAAGTCAACTGTTGGAAATGCAGCTGAAATGGTGAGAAATGGACCCTCTTGACAGTACTACTGAAACACATACGAATCAGAGCCTCAAGGATGTTCTTGGAATTGCAAGAACAATAGTAAGAGATTTATTTCTCTCTTCCTTGTAGTAGGATGACAGAGAGCAGGTATGGGACAAAATCCTGACAAAGTAGTAATGGTAATATCCCCTCTCTTGGTAACATTACCAAGCAAATAGTGGGATACATATCCAGCAACTATAGCTAAGAAATTTCAGCCTCACTCTGACAGAAGGTCCACAGAGCTATTTGCCAACCTGTAGCAAAACCTTAAGATATTACTGAATTGTTCCAACAACTACAGGCAGGCTAGTTTTACAACATATTAAATATATATATCTCAATCTAACTGCATAATAATCACTAGAAGATCTCAGCAACAGAAGGCAGCTTCAGCCTGTAGCACTATACTTGATTATGAAGTAGTCCGTTAATGTAACAAACTCTTTGTGCCCCCACCGATGGTCCAAAGTCTGATGAACCCAATGTCAACAAATGCCAGCAATGCACGTGGCAGTCAAAACCTGACTTTCGTGGAAACAGTGCTGCTACAGGCAGTCCATGTCAGCACACAGCACTATTCACCTGCCATGACCTGCACTGGTGGAAGTTCCCAAAGCTGCATGAAGCATCAGGAACTGCAGTACCAACCCTGACAACACTAACATCTCTTAGCACAAAACAGAGAAGTTGGTCTTTAGGGATACTGACAAAGATTAGTGTTGACTCTCTTCCACCAGTGGAGCAGGACATGGTCAACTCTATCACACCTCTGTCAACAGATGCATAGGTAGACACCAAGACAGTCTTGATTAATGATCATACAGTTGAGCCTTGACCACTTGTAACTCTCCTGTGCTAGCACAAGGCTGCTGTGGATCTATACATAACCACGCCAACATAAAAACCAGTATGCCTGAACTCTACCTTCCTCTAGAAAAACTCTCCCCCCAAAAGATTCAGAACAACTTTTGATAAGTTACTGTTGTTTCTCCTCCAGTTCAATTCTGCATCTTCTTTGACTTAACTTTATAGGCATCTTCCACATTCCTTCTGCTTAACATGTGAAGTTCCTCCTCTCTATTAATCAGGGTTGAAGAAAGCTACAATCTGTTAAATGCCATCTTCATACTATAGCACTTGATACAGCTGGAGTTAGTCATTAACCCCTCCCCACTAACTCTGAATGCAAGCCTTCTTCATTTACACACTTACCCGATCAACATAACAGAGTAGCTTCTGAATACAGAGGATAATCTGTTAACAGTAAGGAAGGTTCAAAGTAATAATATACTTAAATCACAGCATGACAGATGTGGGTAAGACACCAGGAAAAAAGACTCCGGGGTAAGGATAACACCATGCAGAGTACCAGAAGAATCATTAGAGCCCCCCGACCTTGGGAAATTTTAAGGGAATTTAAGCCAAAGATCCATCATGTATGACATGACATAGCTGATTTTGCCATAGGGCAGACAAAATAGAATAGGTAACCCTTGTTTCCTATACCATACTATAAAGTTCTTGCTGTCATGACAGCCAGCTGGCCTTCTTACCTTCCTAACCAGTGTGTATCAACCTGCTGGCTCACAAAGAAGTACTTGAAAAAAAAAAAAAAAACCCCAACACCCCCACCCTGCCCTTCCCCAACCAGGTGAAAATAGCTCAGGGAGGTAGCCACGGATGACACTTGCAATCTGACATTAAACTATTTTTTCATTTAGACTGTCTTTCACAAGTGAAGTGTCTTCCAGCCAGTCCAGCTCCAGCACCTGAGGAAGCACTTGCCAACAGAAGCTGGACTCTTCACTTCCCAGCACTCCACTAGCACAACCATGCAACTAGGACAAGGAGTTGAGTATCAAGCTACAGTTTAAGGCAACCTAACTTCAGGCCAACAGCCTTCAAGAGACAGAGCAGTACGTTGTATTTGTCTGCTGTACAAGTGTCTGAATATCAACGCAAATAAAATTCTCAAAGTGGAATAGTAATTTTTACTCTGCTATTATCCAGTTAAACCGTAAATTCATCCAGCTAATCTTAAATTCAAGTCTATTTTAAACAGTATCTAAGAAACTAAGTACATCACATCTACTTGGCAGAAATGGATAAAATATTAACTATCACAGGCAAATAGGTCAAGGGCCAAGATTTACCATAGGTACAGCAAAGATTTTCAGAAGTTGCCTACTTCCATAGCTTGGCTATTTAGGAAATAACCCGTAACTTCATTTTTGGTTTCCACACTTCCATGCTGTAAGAACTGGACAGGTATGGACCAACTTTCCCCACAATAAGCTGCCCTTAAAACTCGGGTCCATATACCCCTTTTTCTCCTTACCAACCTCCACCTTTGAACCCTTTCAACCTTTGGGATGTACAGCCCATGCCTACATAAGCAGCTGGATGTCAAAATAACGGCATGTTCATATGACCATCTTCAAAAAAAAGAAATGTATATCCTACAGTCTCATCATTAGCTACAAATTGTATACGAGATAATGGCTTTTTAAGATCACGATCTTTTTGCCTGGAAATGCAAAGAGAGAAGACATAATCTTATTTTTCTGTACTATCATTAACTTACACTTGTTCATACCAGTTGGTTGTGACAAAAGGACAACCCAATGCTAGGCTTAGAACACTATCCAAGAGACTCGCCCAGAAGAAATTTCAACAAGCTAGTCATTGAAACAGTTCTGGAAGTTTCACTTTAACTCTTCTTCTCTCCTACCATCACACTTAGGGATAAAAGGTATTTTGCAGTTGAGGAAGAACAAGCAGAAAAATGGTTTAGGTGTCCTAAGACTCCTTGATACACTCTGTATAAAGAACATGATTTTGAAACATTCAGACACCTTCTTGTTCTTCCTAGCTCTACTGTTCAGTAAAACTTGAATTACCTCACATTTAAAGAATTTTTAGACTTCAGTTTAGTAACCACAAAAGGTTTATCAAGAATTTTGACAACCTTTTTCTCCAAACATGAAAAAAAAGTTAAAACAGCACAACTAACACCTTTCTTCAGAATTTATTCACCAGTGTCAAACCATACAGATGAAGCAGAACATGTATTAGAAACAGACATTTCTAAGAAAGAAATGAAGAAGGTACTGCAGCAAACTATGAAACACGGTGCTTGTTTGTATGCATACTTCAAAGCAGAAACTTCCAGTTCTAATTAAAAATGCTAATTTTGAAACAGATTTTAGAACACCAAAAATCTGTTATTAATGGAGGACCAAGCCTTAAAGCAAAATACACTTTACTGCCTTAATGTCAAGTGCTTGATTGTTTTGACAGTTTGTAGGACAGATTTAATGGGAGTTTTCCTACATATTATGCATCCCAGCTTTTTTGCATATAGCAAGAGTACCTTTAAAGGAGGTCATACATATTGAATGAAGTTTTGGCAATACAATCTGACAAGTTGTTGAAGCTAGACAGATGTACCCCACTAACTCAGGAGACAATGTTGTCAAGAGACACTTTCATATCATAATTTTGTATTACACTTGCACATGTTCACACCCACACACTGAAGACCACTTATGTATTCCCTCTTTTTCCAAATTAAAATTCATTTAACTCAATACTCCACAGAATACAAATAACTAGCTAACATTTGTCATGCATGCTGTTCTGGTTCCTGTAATCTAAAATACCTAAGAATACTGGTAACCATTCCAGAAGTATTAACTCCTCATTCTTTAAGACTTCAGTGTAATACTAAAAAAAGAGAGCTGAAAGGAAACTTTACTGTTTAAAGCATAATCTATCAGGGAATTGTGATTTCTTCAGTTCTTATCTACTTAATATAGAAGCACCACAACTTTTCTGAACAAGCCTTCTGAGCGTCACACATTAGGGTCTTTTGTTCCTTAGTCTTATGCCTCAAAAGATTAACCTTTGGCCATTATTCACAAACTCTTAAAGATTTCATCCAAATTAAACTCCTATAAATTTCCTCCTCATGTTCTAGTTGCAAGTTCTCTAATTCACGTAAGAAGTCCCATAAGAAATTCCAAGTAGACCTCCCTTTTGCAGGAGCCCCCAAGGCTCAAGCTATTTTTTGCTTGTCCTATCTTCAACTCGACCAGCACATCATGCTTGATAATCCAAAATCTTGCACTATGAGAACTGGTATCATCTGTTCATACCACTACCTTTTTCACCACTGTCTGATCCCACATCCTTCATACAACTGTACTTAAAATTTGCACGTACAGTGATCAAAGTGCATATGGTAAACTGAGGAAGAACCAGTGCATCTAAACAGATTAAGTAGTTGTGACTCATCTCAATGCTGCAACAGTGTTGATAAATGCTTACAACTAAAGTAGGAGTCACCCAGGTTGAGGAGTCAACCAGTATTTGCAGGAAACAGGTATTTTGTAGGGTATCTTAGCAAACACTGAAGATTACTCTGAAAAGCAACAGAACATTTAGATTTGTTTTCCACTGGTTTTCCAAGTAGGGAGGCAATCACTGATTCTGAATGCCTTGCACTTCGCTGTACAGGTTGTAGCGAGGCAGGTGTCGGTCTCTTCTCCCAAGTAACAAGAGAGAGGACAAGAGGAAATGGCCTCAAGTTGTGCCAGGGGAGGTTTAGATTAGGTATTAGGAAAAATTTCTTCACCAGAAGGGTTGTCAAGCATTGGAACAGGCTGCCCAGGGAAATGGTTGAGTCACCATCCCTGGAGGTATTTAAAAGGCATGCAGAGGTGGCACTTAGGGACATGGTTTAATGGTAGACTTGGCAGTGTTAGGTTTACGGTTGGACTCTGTGATCTTAAAGGTCTTTTCCAACCTAAATGATTCTATGATTCTGTGATCGTAGTCTGGAGCTTTGGCTTTGATCCACTGCAGCATCTTTACTACCAAGCATTTCCAGAAAATTCCAGATCACCTCACTTGAAGCATCATCTGAATTTGAAGACTTCAGAACAAGGTTTAGATTTACCCCAGGTCAAACATCTTACTTTTCCTCGATTCTGCATGAAATGATTAGATTAGAAGGTTATTTAAACAAGAATCTTGAAAAACTTGATTTCTTCATGGTTCCCTAATGCACATTTCACGACCTTTACAAGGCTATCTTTTTTCCATCAAGAGAACTACTCCGGTTCAAAAGGCCCACCGTTGAAAGTTTACAAAAAAGCATTCACACTTATCTGGAGTGGTGAAGGAAAATACTTACAGATGTGGTTTCATAATACATCTGACTGAAGTCAAGTCTGCCCAGCCACAACGAGCCTGCTGCACCCTCCCCCAGAACAGCTCCTGTTCCCTCTGTCCAGGTTGTACTCACAGAGCCAACCAGCTGAATGACATGAAAACTTTTCCTTCTGGTTGCTTTACTTTTCAAAGAAATCAATTCCCTGAGCTGGTGACCAGGCTTCCAGCATGCCAGTGCCAGCACCTGGGTGGGGGCAGGAAGGTGGAACTTCCAGCCATGGTGCAGGATTAGCTCAGCTTGTGCCAAGGGAAGCCCCACCCTACATAGTTTATTTGCATCTGCCTTCATTACATGGCAATTAAAAACAAAGTGGCAGGGACTTCTCTTGAGATACGCTGCACCTGAAAGCCTGTTTCAGCACTTTGTTCAAAAACTGCCTCAGTTTACTCCCTTGTTACAAGCTCAATACAAGCACCTTTTCCCCCAAAAAAACAATTCAGCATCCACTGTACTTGGTATTTCTCAAGAAGGAAATACAATCTTTAACGGCCCACATTCATGTTTTTGGTAAACTTAATGATTGTAAATCTTGTTAAGAGGTCTGCTAGGCAACATATAACAAACTTTCTCCACATTCTTCCCTTTTTCCCCAACCCATATACCCTCATTTGCAAGATAGCTGCCATCAGTGTGCAAGAACCATATAGGAGAGCAAATGTCCTGACCAGGATTGGAAGAGAGAAATTTTAAGCAACAACCAACCCCCAAAATTCAGGAAGCACATTTTAGTTTCTCACATTACCAAATTCACAACAAATTTGCTGTTCACTTCAAATATAGGCCTTGGAAAACAAAGGGAAGCCTCTCAAGTCCTTAAGGAGACAGACCCATGACTGACAAGGGCAGCTTTGTGTTTTTACATACCGTGCTTCATGTTTGCAGCTTCCAATTTAGGATAATTTGAGATGACACCAAGCAATTTAGACTCATGCAGGACTTGCAGAGCTTGAGTGCATTATGAACATCCCACAGAGAAGCTGTTTCGATTTGGATTGAATACACAATTAAGTTGAGCAGTTCTTAAAATACGCCCTTGAATTTCACCTTCGGGAGAGCTACAGGAAGTTAATAGTAATCGGTAGTTTATCACATTTTAGCCTGCTCTTCTAATCCCCAACGCGTGGTTATTCTAAGTTTCCACAGCAGCGTGTACCGCAGAGGTGGTTGGTTTACCCAGAACCTACACTTAAGGCAGTGTAGTGTATCTAAATGAAGAGCTTCAACTTTATATAGCTTATAAATTACAGGATCTACATTTCATTTGGTTTCTCCCATCGACGTTAACTCTAAGTTGAGTAATCAAATACCAAAACACTCACATATACAAGCAAAACCTGCAAGTGTTACCATTAAGAGATCAGAGTAGGCAATTTAAGAGTTAATCCTGGAACGGTGTCCTCAAATAACCCTACTGTGGCTTGATATTACAGCTGAACATGCTGCCTCTAGCGCTTCCAGCTACTGCTATCAAATGCGCTGTAGCAACTTTCACTGTTGAACAGCGTAGTCACTCACACCGAAATGCAATTAAAGCTGGCATTTCCAGCCTCATTTCAGTCCCCTGGTAGCTGCAACCTTTCCTTTTAGCAGCACTGCTGCACCCCGGCAGAGCGCATGCAGTCCTAACGAGGGAAGCGCTATGAAAATAATCTTGGCACTTATTAGGGACTCGGCAGAATTTTAACCTTAGGTATCAGCTGGATCCTGAACCTCTCAATTTTCCTGTAAAATCTCAGGCTTTCCAATGCTGTAGACACAACCAATTCTGTAAACCAAACTGCAGCACACAACAGCAGTAATTTCTCCATTCCTTCTCTCCTGACATTTACACGGGCAATTTATTGCCTGCTAAAATTACCACTTCCCTCCATCCAATATCAAAGGGATACCTCCTCAGGGCGGTATACTGCTGTGCGAACAGATGCCATCTTTCAGAAGCAAAAAGCAAAGCCTTAACTCCATTTTACAATACAAACCTCCTAATATTCAAACAACTCAAGTTTTCAAAACCAGTAACTACATTTTGTCCTAACAATTATTCTTACTATTTACAAGTACATATTAAAGGTACTGCTTTTTCTGCCTTTCTTGCTTTCAGGCAAGGTGGAGGGGGGAGAAGTGCTTTTTGGCTTAATACAGCCACCTGGAAGCCTTTCCATATAAATCTAACATTGGCAGATAATTTTGTTCTGTTACAGTTTTTTTGCTACCTGCATACTGCAGTCACAGACCACGACTACTTCTGCCTGCAGTATGGACTGCTCTCCACCTACACAAAAGAGTTGACTTATTTAGCTGGGGAAGAAAATAGCTAAGTCACCACTAACTTAACTGGATTTTCCCCTCAGAGCAATAAACTGACCAGGAGAGCATTTTCAGATCACCAGTCCAAACATGTAAAATTCAGAAACAGAATTCCAGTTTCTGCACATGTATCTGTAATAACAGCAGCCTGAGCTATATAAACAGCAAAAAAACCAAATCAGGCTGCGATCGTGACCTATGACTGAAGCAGCTGACCCAAACAACACCTCCCTGCTTATCTTAAATCCATCAGTTCAATAGAATACCAAGAATCCCAGTAATAAGGTACTTTACAAGATGATCTAAGAAGCCTCTTCTTTCACACAGGCATCTGTGGTCTGAATTTACATATTTCTTCTATAAACAAAAAAGAACCAAACTGAGCATAAAGCACTCTGGACAACTACATGCTGCTTTTTAGAGTGGCTGTTATTCTGAAGCGATTCAGAAAATCTTAGTCTTGCTTGATTTATTTCCATGCAAATCCATTATTTCCAATTATATCTGGGATATATTAAATTATGACCAAAATACAAGTATGAAGATTCTTTTTAGTGAAGGCAGTAACTTTGAAAAATGTTATGCTTTATCATGCATAACACAGTTTTTTCCCAGAATCAAATCTCAAGTAGCTGGTCTGCTCTGGTCACTTATCAAACAACAATAATCAACGTCGAGTTCCTCCCATTGTGAAACTATCAGATTTTGGGATGAAATCCATCTGATTTCTACTCAGAACCTCACTGAGGCAAGCACACTTACATAATGGAATTTAACTTTCTTACAACTGATTTAAGCCTGAGCAAAACCCAAAGGAGACATTCTTGTGTGATTTTTGTCTAGCGTCATGCCACAACCTGTATGCTATACCCACACATAGTTGGCCTTCCTCACCAAAAAACAAGTCCCGAAGTTCCTGGCAAATACTCTGTCTGCATCTCAGAAAGCGTGTCTGCCTGGGAATTCATGAGGCTTCCACCGTGATCTCTCCCATCTGCAAAGAACACTAGTTTCACATATGAAAGGGTTGATGGTGGTGTTGAAAGACAGAGGGAGTGTATTCAAACAAGCAGACTCCTGAATTTTCTATTCCGAGAACTATTATATCAGAATACCACTCCCAACCTCTAGTTTATCTGACAATAGCACTGGGATAAGAATAAAATTTAACATTAGTAAAAGAAACAAGGGCTTAGGGTGAAGCCGGTACAAGATTCAGATTCTGTTTCACAAATGCCTGTGGAGGACATGCTTGCCCATTACTATACACACTCATAACCTGAAAGATATACAAAATTGTTGAATCATCAACTGTAGGAAACGGCTCACTGCTTGAAATATGTCATCAAAACCTGGTTATTTCAACACATAACTGAAAGAGACACAGAAAAAAAAAGCTCACCATTTTCTAATTAGCTTCATCTCAAACACCCCACAAATTCCAAGGAGAGCTCGCAACTTCACAGAGCAGGTCACCTAAGCATTTATGCTAACCTATAAAACTATAAACATTTTCCAACTTACCAGAGTTAGCCCCCCTCATTCCAGGGTTGAGATTAATGTTAATGGCAAAGCAATGTAGCTCCCTAATTATAAAAGGAAATTTAGAAAGCATTTTCTTAAAGCCCTTCAGATTTTGGCATTATTCCCTGCCTTAATGAACGTTAGCTCTATTCAAAGGTTGCATTTTCCCCAGAAGAAATGCTCTTCATTTCCTACCACCCAAAAGCTTGTCCTAAGAAGAGATTAGATCCCTTCTTACCCAGGGGGTTCAAGTAACATTCTTGCCATCGTAATACAAAGCAAGACTTACTCAAAAGCTTCTCTGAAGCCAAACTAAGTCACTATCCTCCTAGACTTTAGGAGGCATACTTGGATAAACGGAGGACCCGACCTAAATCTCAGTTTAACTTCCTTGTTTTTCTAAGAGCTTTGAACTTTACATAAGTATTTGCCTAGAAATTTAATGCTCCCATATTTAAGAAGAGTAACTTTGCAGTTTTAACATGCAAGATTTTTACTTAAGAGGTAACACAAAATTGTCAAAGACAATAAAAGGAAAACTACAGTAAACCAGAATTCTTCCCCCCTCTTAATTCTACGTTCATACAACTTGTAGCTGTCCTAATAAAGCCGACCTTGTCCCATCAAGCCTAATACTGCACTACTCAGGGAAACTTTAGTTGAAGAAGTTCAGCAGTAGGTCTTAATAGACGTTAGCTTTTTGCACATCCTTTCCGTATGAGTACTATTGCTCAAAACATCACCAGCCAGATCAACAATACTATACTATTTCTTCTATTTTTCCTCAATCGAGGATATACCCTGCTATCATCTGATTTTTTGACTGCTGCTTGTCACTGTCAACAGACAAAAGACCAAAGCTCAAGAGCACACCCAGCCCCAGAGACTTCTAAAGGACAGAATTTCAAGCATTCTTCCTTCCCACTTATACTGCCCATTGCTCGTTTTCACCAGTGCTCCGAGACAAAAGAGAAAACATAACACACAAGACAGACAATGAAACCGACTGCAACAAGCGATGTCAAATATACTATACGAACTGACCAATCTACTCCTCGCTGTTCCTTTCAAGAACTAGACAAATTCATCATAATTTTTACACCACCCCATCTCAAAGTCAGGCTGCAGTTACATACAAAATCTAAGAAACAGCTCCCCTTAGCATTTTTTTTATCTTTAAAAAAGCTTTTTTTTTAAGGGTTCTTTCTGCTAAGTGCATAACAGAAGACAGATTACTGATTTAGCCGCTACTTTCATGTAAAAACCCCTCTTATATCAGCATAGTATCTCTCTGTAACATCTTTTTTTTTTTTTCCAACCACACATTATCTTCAACATTGATCTATGCTTTTAAGTTTGATCGATTAGGATAGCTGTAGTATGGCTTATTCCCCTCTGCTTTAGGAGCCCAAACATCGAAACATCTGAAACTATTTTCCATCAAAGATGGTGAATGTAGGAGGAGAAAGGATTACAGGTGTGAGCAGTTACAGAACAAAAACCCTATCAGCTACTATAGACTTGTGCCGGACGCTTCCAGGAAGTTCCTCCACATAGGTTTAGTCCGTGCTGGACTGTACCAGCAGCACCGTGCTGCTGAGCAACACCATCCCGTGCTGGGGACACCACAGAGTCAGTACAACCACACGGCCTTAATGAGTACAACCGGTCGGCAGTCGGCTTCGCTACGCTGCTGATGCAAAGAAAAAAAAAAAAAAAGGCCAGAAATGGGAACAAATCAACCCGGTTTCCCCTCGGCATCTCAAAACTGGCTCTAAATCCTGCGCAGGGCCGCGTTTGGAGGCAGTTTGATCCCAGCTTCCCTGAGCCAGCGGGACCGGAGCGCTCCCGGTCCTGCACCGCATCCCTCACCGGTCCCACGGGCCTGGCGTGACCCCCCGTTCCCCGGGAGCAGCAGCCGGGGGGGACGACTGGCACCTCGGGGAGAGCCACCAGCGCACCGGCATCCCCTCCCCCCCGCCTCGCCCGGGGGCAGGACCCTCCTCGCCGCCACCCCCCCCCCCCCCCCGCCCCGGTTTCCCGGTGTCCGTTAGGGAAGGCCCGTCCGGGAGCGCGGCAGCGGGGCGGGGAAAACTTCCCCTCAAGGGCGCGGCGGCCCCGCTCCCGCAGCCCCGGGCCCG